>NW_022280106.1:738330-763812 GCF_004355925.1 Anarrhichthys ocellatus | reverse complement strand
GTCCCGACCTGAATCCGATTGAGATGCTGTGGCATGACCTTAAAAAGCCGGTTCATGCTCGAAAACCCTCCAATGTGGCTGAATTACAACAATTCTGCAAAGATGAGTGGGCCAAAATTCCTCTACAGCGCTGTAAAACACTCATTATCGCAAACGCTTGATTGCAGTTGTTGCTGCTAAGGGTGGCCCAACCAGTTATTAGGTTTAGGGGGCAATCACTTTTTCACACAGGGCCATGTAGGTTTGGATTTTTTTCCCCCCTTAATAATAAAAACCTTCATTTAAAAACTGCATTTTGTGTTTACTTGTGTTATCTTTGTCTAATATTTAAATTTGTTTGATGATCTGAAACATTTAAGTGTGACAAACATGCAAAAAAATAAGAAGTCAGGCAGGAAGGGGGCAAACACTTTTTCACACAACTGTATATAATATATATATAATTATATACTTAGATAGATAAAGATAAGGATTTCCCTTGAAGTCATTTTGCATGTTATAGCTACACTGTTCTTGCTTTTGGCGTATCATTTCACACCATTTGGTATGCAATGACTACAATGTACTCAGAGCAGGTGAGGCAGTCTAACTAGCAAGGCTTTAAGCAAGTGACGTCATATAAAAAGCAAGAAAGACTACTTGTGGTGGGTGTGTCAAGCAAGCACAGGACCTTGACCCAGGAGACTAGTGTTGATGTCCCGAAAGAAATTAAAAGTGTAGTTGACTTATTTAAAGTTACGCTAGTAACATTTGTGGTGTGGTTTCCGTACTTATGTTACATTGGTTACGTATGTATTTCAAATCAAACCATGATGATTTTCCTTATCATAAGTAGTTTGGCTGCCTAAACACAACCTGAACTGTTTAACGTTAACAACGTGGCATTAAATAACACACACTTCGTGGCGTGAAATGAAACAAGAAAAGCTTTAAATGTGTATTAACAAGCAGAATGTCCTTAAAAGAGGCATGTTCACGTTGGAGAGCTCCATCACCAGCTGACACAACTTCAGTATACATCAAACCCTTTACTCTAATGGAGGACACGACGAGGACTGTTCACAACAGAGTTAGAGTTTCTACTTTGTGCATTATGTGTACCCAATTTACATTTACATTTCACTGACTTTGAATAATGTGCTTTATTTTTATGGAGGGTTTTTGTGATTTTAGTACTAAATGTCCTGTGGTGTTAGAGAAATATAACATGTTGTTTCTCAAAGGTTTTATGTAATAACACTGTTTAAGAAGATTAAATGAAAACCCTTTTTGATTTCATGCATGTACTGTAGAAGGGTCAAAAAACCTGGTCCATTTAACATCCTGACTATAAAATGTAATCCGTTACTACAGGTAGTAGATAGTGACCGTAAGCAACACAACACCTGTATCTGTTTCACTGTCAAACCTGTAATCTTGGCTGTCGGTGTTGTTGATATCTGCTGGATTTTGGATCAGATTCCGGCTGGAACATGTACTGTTGGGAGGTTTTTGGTGTAGAAGCTGTTATTGTTGCCTTGGTAGAAGTGCAGCTAAACTCCGTTAAAGTGGTTTCCGGGCAGCAATAATGCAGCCTGGGCTTTTTGGGAGGGGGGCCTCTCAGAGACAGGCACTAAAGTATTTCAGAGAGAGGGTGAATACAGGTGTTATGTTTTTTAAAGCATGTAATCATGTTCTAGTAGAAAACGAAAATAAAAATATGAATCTGAGGTTTTGCAGAATTGTCCCACATCGATGTCATTGACTGCACACCATTTTGTCATAAAAGTGTAGAAATGTATCATGAGCTGGTTCTGACATAGGCACACAGAAGACAAAAATATCTGACTGTCGAGTGGACAACATTGTTGATGCAAATCAGACAAAGACTATCCTGCTGGGAAGGTTCTAATATAAGAAAAAGTGTCCAACATTTGCCCCGTAAGATTCCATAAATAGACAAAGCAGATATAGTTTATTTATTTTTCTGTATTAACATAAAGTATAAAATTATTAGATGTAAAGTCTCTCATAGCCCGGTCTTTCCAGTTTGTAATTTCACAGTAAAGCCAAGTAGCACAATGCTTAGTATCATTCGACAGCCGTCTACATCAAACTAAAGCAAACAGTGAACCAAAAGCCAGATACCTGATGTAGCTCTTCTTCATTTTAATGAAATTTTCAAGGTGAATTGAAAATGGCCAATGTACATAAACATCGAATGATCAGACTAGATTGCTGTCCTGAGCATTAATTGAAGAACATCTGTAATGAACACATACTTGACCCTGATAAGATCTCCATACAATTGGCTGGAGGGTGATCTCAATATAAAAGTTGGTATTCTGTTGTTTTTGCTGAAGATGATTTCCATAGCTTCTGCTATGCCAGCTTTTAAAAATATGGTCCTGGGTGCCATGTTATACTTGGCCTTTGGGATAAGCAGCATCTAGGAGACATTTGGAGGCAACACTTGAAGGATTCTCTGCTCCACACTTTAATGAAGAGCGTTTCTAGAACAAAGAGGCTTATCAATCACAACACTCAGCCTTGGCTTGGCTGTGAATGAAACAAACTACGTCATGGTGAGCTGGAATCATCTTTTGGTGCTGTGGACCAATGTGTTTATATGTCATGTTATCCTGCTCGGTAAAACTTATCAAACTTTCCAAACCTATGACAAGCTCAACCACCACACAAGTGACTACAATCAAAACCACCAGGACAATCGGAGGAATAACGAAGTCAGTCTTTTTTGTCACTAATAACCTATAATTAAAGGTGCAAGACACAAGATTGGGAGCATTTAGTTGCCTCTAAACAGCTCTACACATGGCGACACCTGAACAGGTGCTCGCAGTAAATGGTGCTAACATCACTAACAATGCAAACAATGGCAAAAGTGCTGACAGAGCTAACAATGTTTACCTGATGGGGAACCTGAGGGTGGGTGCTACGCCTCCGCAATGACGACTTGGGTCTGGATGGCGTTAACAGCTGTAACCGCTGTATGGGAACAGTGTAGAGTGGCAGCCATAAGCTAACCAGTGGAGCATGCTCACATGCACGAACATGCTTGGATAACAACACACACAGGGGAAAGTGACTTATCTATGTCTCTACTCAGGGAGACATTACTCCACTATATCTGTTTGATGCTATATTGATGCTCTAAATGCCGTGTATTGCTCCTTTATGTCGACCACTGGGCTAAAGTTACACTTGATGGGACATTCAGAGTGTCTCACGGGTCACACTGGTTGCTTCCTCCAAGGAGGATATGTTTTTGGTTTGATTTGTTTGTCAGCATGATTATTAATTTTTTCTTACCAAATGGCTTGTTCTCTGTTGACTTCACCCTCCCCCCATTTTGCTGTTTATCTGCTGTACTTTATATTTCAGTATTGTCTAGATCTACAAAAGGAAACTATTTTAACAAAAAGCTGATGTTTGACAAAACAGTTCTTCTCTCTTCTTTTATTTCCAACAGCCGTTCAAGGTTTGGCTTTGACAAACAACCTGAAATTTGAAGTGAAAAACGATTGAAAAACGCTGTGTCGTAAGCTCTGAAGTGGCCTGTATGAGGGAAGAAAAGATTTGTGTGCTCAAACAAGCCCCCATACTGAGATGGACCTAGTTAAACAAATTACATTATATGGAGATTCTGTGCTGTCCATCACCTCACTGATATTTTCATAAACACAGCATATGTGTCCTCAGTAAACCTGTCCATCAGCCTGTTCATTAGATCTAAATGTTTTTATTCTGATTCCAGCCAGTCCATTGTGCTCTCCCCGACTACAGCCCAGAGTATGTTTCTATCATCTCCAGCATGGCCCTAATCACAACCAGGTGCCCCCATTCAAATTAACATATGGTTTTAACTTTCCTCCTATTTTGACAAATGCATACCTGAGTTGCTGACTAGTAAAACCATAAAATTAATACTTTTTCTTATTATTCACAACACATGACGAGAGCAAGGTGGAACAGAGCTGAATGATTTCACCTAGCATGCAACCCTCCTCTGCTGGTATTGTGTACCTTGATACATGACTGGGTCACAGTTATTAGAAGCAGCACCTATTGTACATGGCTGATCCAAGGTCTTTTATTTCATCTGTGTGTTATTTTGGTTATTGGTTGTATTTGAAGAGCGCAATAACACAAGATGCTTTAATGTGATATTTTCATGATCTGCGATTGCAGTTAAACAGGTATATTAACAAAAACAAAGCTGCAGCACTGCAAATGGAAAAGTTTGAATGTCAACACAGATGCATCAGTGCTCAGCACACAGTGTGCTCTGGTTCTTTAACAGTTCAGTCCCAGAGTCAAGTCTCAAGTCAAGACAGTTTAGTCCCAGGTCAAGACATCTACATCCCAAGTCAAGTCTCAAGTTAAGACAGTTTAATCCCAGGTCAAGACATCTACATCCCAAGTCAAGTCTCAAGTTAAGACAGTTTAATCCCAGGTCAAGACATCTACGTCCCAAGTCAAGTCTCAAGTTAAGACAGTTTAGTCACAGGTCAAGACATCTATGTCCCAAGTCAAGTCTCAAGTTAAGACAGTTTAGTCCCAGGTCAAGACATCTACATCCCAAGTCGTCCCAGCACTTTCAAGTGTTGCAGCTCCACTGTGTCATTTAGCCTGAAACAGTTAGGCTAAGAATCATTTTACATAAAAATCTTAAGCGCATGTGGCAGCTTTAATCTGTGCCAATGAAAGCAACAGTAGATGACGAACAGCCTAGGGAAGTGCTGATCATGACAAACCAATATGTAAAAAATTATAGGACGGACTAAGATGTCTCTTTTATTGATATTTATGTCAGGTTGTCAGACAGTGTTATTTAAAGGTTTGAGGGGTAAAGGGGTTGTGAAAACCAGTAAAACATTTTCCCAAACTGAAATAGCTCCTGTGGGAATATATGACTGTCTCTCTGGAGCCCCCATTCACAAAGATGCCATACATGTGATCGATATAAGAGAATGATCCAGAGCTGTCTTTTTTTCCTGCTTGTCTCTCAGGTCTGGAATGCGCTCCTGCTCTCGCATCTGAGCTGTGAGCCGGATCAGAGCTGTATATTGTGTTACTGTTTTCATTTCTACCGTGAGGATTTCTCCCCTTGGTAAAAATTCACCTCCCAAAGCTCTTGTATCCACAATACAACACCTGGAAAAAGAAACTCTTCATTAATCTCCGCAGCCCTAAGATTCTGTGGTTTTAAGCACTCCTGTTTCCAAACCACATGTGAGGCGGCACAGCGGCTGGTCGGCAGAGCCTTTGTTTTAGAATAACTCTGGGTTATTTTCAGGTCATTGTGGGCGAGTGGTTTCTTAATTGAATTTCTAAGCGTTTTGTTTAATATGCCACAGTTAAAGGGCTCTAAAAATAGCCCCCTAGAAGCAATGACCTAATCTTTTCCGGAGGTTGGAGAGATAGATAATCCTAGAAGGTCTTTATCTCTCGGGCTAACAGCTGATGAATGAATTATTACATAGGACCACAGATTAGATCACTGTCAGTGTTGTTCTAAACTAAGAGTTCTAAATCATGTGCACTGATTACAGATACCTCTGGTGCATATGATAAACTGCGTGGACTTTCTTTTTCCTGTCTCCCTCAATGTGTGCTACTCTATCCACACTAATTCCGGAGAAGCTTTTAAAGCTTTTATAATAAATATGCCTGGTATCTGTGGTGACAGATGAAAGAGGGCACTCCTTTAATTGAAGACTCTAACGAATAATGAAAACTTTGAATGGAAGCTTCTGGAGTAAGCCCTTTAATTCCCTCTATATTACATTTGTCCTTGCTCATATCCACAGTGCATATTAGCGACAATCACGGAAAGTTTAATAGCCGCCCAGCTGAGTTTTTGTTTCCAGTGGACAGTAGCTTCAAATCTGAAAATCCTTTTCATAACAGTAAAAGCCATTAAATCATAATAACATCTATTTCCCCTCCTAAAAATTGTCTAAATGTGAGTCAACCAATGAGATTGTTCAATGCCATTTCTGCTGCCTAAATATGGAGCCCAAATGTGCTCATTGAATTGTATGCAATCCTACAACTGCACCGGTAATTTGTTTAGTAATTCAGCATGTTATTAAACCTCATCTCATTATCTAATTATGTACTGTTATTTCATCATTCTAATTTTCATTTTTGTTATTGTGGAGAAAGGGGTTGGTTGGGACACTTTTGTATCGAATATTTTCGTTCCTAAATGGATACGTCCATCCATTATCTAATCCATTATCGATTTCTACTTGTACAGCGCCTTTCGACTCTTCAAGCGCTTTAACACTACATGTTATTCACCCATTCATACACTGATGGCAGGGGCTACCATACAAGGTGCCACCTCAGAACTAACTAACCCATTCACACTTTTCGCTTATGCGTTTCAGGGTCGCGGGTGGGCTGGAACCATCCCAGTTGACATAGGGCAAATGCAGGGTACACCCTGGACAGGTCGCCAGACTATCACAAGGCTGACACATGGGACATTTGAGAAAGTGGGTGGGCTGAGCCAGTCTTCAGCTACCAAGCTCCCCACATTTAAGAGTAGGCCTTAGACTTTCCTCTTTGATAACGCTGATAATTAGGGCTGTCTCAGAATTGCCTTGGACCAGCGCCTAGATGTGCTGCTATAGGCCTAGACTGTTGGAGGACTTCCTAGAAATTACCTAGAAATTACTCTTTTTTGTTTCACAGCTGGAATATTAGTGGGTCAAAGGGCCGAGGTTTGCTATTAAATTAATTATTTAAATGTAGTTAATTAGTGAGTTGCTGATGAGTAGGTATATACTGTATAAATACCACATATAAAGATACTAGTTATCGCTGCTTTAAGCGAGGCAGGCGGCATGTGACTAGTAACAACACTGCTGTTATGGAAAGTGAAATAATGAAATGAAATGTGACATGAAATTAAAGTGCCATTGGGAAAAATACCATTATGAAATAAAACAGACAATTGAAAAAAGGCTATTTCTCAATAAAACAAATCTGTGCAATTGAAAGTAAAATTAACTCCAATTTGGCTCGATAGAAAATAACACTTGAATGATTTCAGAAAGATGTGTCAAGTTTTAATAATTTCTCTTTTAAAGTGTACAAATAAAACCAAATTATTGGTTGTACTTTACAAAATGTATTCATGTGGTTATGTATTTGATAATGACTTCATTGTCTTTCTGAAATGGAACACTTTGGGCTCTATACGTAGCTAACCAGACAAATGGAGGCTCACTGAGACACAGTGATGTGTTCTCAATGGTGACCTCATCTTCTTAATTACTTGTCAGCGATGGAGGGCAGCAGCAGAACACACACGCTCACTTACAGATTTATCAACATAAAAGCTAACACGGTCACCTTTTACTTCACTGGAAGAGCCGTGACTAAGCCGAGTTGCTTGCACTCCACACAAGGGCCTGCCATCTCTCCGCATTACAACAGCCGTGGCCTGTATTTATATTAGCTGCAAAGCAATTTTAACTGTACATTCCAGATAGGTGAACAGCACTTGGCGCAGGCAGGCGAATATTTCAAAGCTTACAACCAAAAAAAAGAATCAGCCATCAATGTCCAGTCAACAGAGCCCTTGGCATGAGGATGTGTGCAGCTTTTTGCAACAACGGTAACAGGTTTATTTATGTGTCTGAGCTCACAGAACCCTGGTACACCTTTCAATAACTTTTACTGTAGTATAACTAAATATGAAACCAATTACAAACTTGGGTCGGCACTACAAACAGGCCCTGAGTTTCTATTCTTTTTATATTATTGAATACAAGTATTTATTTCATGCTTTTTCATCACGTCACACAGACTGGTTTGATAAATAATAAATCTGTTTACTGCCCGTGTGGACTGAGGTAATATTTGCCCCCAGAAATGTTCTATCCATCAACTGATTCTCGTCTTGTTGCTCTCGGCTTCGCTCGGATGATGAATGAACATGTGAGTAATTTCACGGATGAATTAGGAGCTAAAAACAACAGCAGGAAAAACCGGCACACATTCCACCTGTTGCTAAAACGCAGTTTTTTGTTATGGCGTTAAGGTTTTTTGCTGATCGTGGCTGAGATAAAACGCCTGGCAGGTCTGCAGAAAACACTTTAGATAATGAGGATAGTAAGGTAAACATTTGTGTCTTGCTGTATTTACAGAACCGGCCCTTTTTATCATGTCCCCAGTAATATCTGTAATAACATTCATGTCAGATCTCCTGGCATGGAGTTAAAGCTATTGTGCAATGCATGATTGTCGATAATCAGACAGCTAAGTTCATTTCCTCTGATGAAAATCAGAGCTAGCTGTGCAGAGCCGATGTCAAACTGCATGAAATGATCAAGTGTCGGGCTGATCATGTCTATCAGCATCACTGACTAATCTCCTCCAGATGAGAGTAATCTCCACAACTCAAATCAGTGTGGAATCCATGAGGTGATGCACGAAAAGCCAGACTGGAGCAATAAGAGTTGTTTTTACTGCAGGTGTTAGAGAGTCCTGAGCTGCCAAACAATGCTGTTACCCACTCGTGCCTCTCCTCCGCTCTCATTTGACTAAATGAAAAGAGCTTTGCCCAGAATCGTAACAGGTAAATCTCTGCTTTCAGTGAACAACTACAGTGGTGTTGGGCCACCTTCAACTGAACGCTATCCAATCAACATCTGTGATGTGAGGCCAGTGAAGTCTGATCGCATGTGACCTAAGACTTGTTCATCAAAAAGTTTTAGACCAAAAGACGATCCAGATACCGATCAATCAGTGAACCTCAGAATGATTTTAAATCAAGGATACATATATTGCATCGTTTCATTTCTTCCCTGCCTCTGTATTATGCCTGGTACTGTGATGGTAAATAATCTTTTGAGGAATTCTGCCCAATCCAAATGGAGTTCGGGCAGCAGTACACTAGTAACACCTCCAATGCAAAATTGTGTCACTGATGCCATCAAGTGGACTCTTAAAAGCTCTGGTAGCGTGAAGATGTACAGTCATTCTCACCAGTTACTGTTTACAAAAGTATAATGACAAAGCAGAAATATATAGTGAAGATCATCCACAGAGAAAAAGTCCCTGATGAGATAACAGCTCTCAACAGTTACTTCTGGCAAATAACCAAGCCCAAACTCTTCTATTTCTGTCTCTTACACACACACACACACACACACACACACACACACACACTTTTAGTGAATCCAGGGAAAAGGGGGGAACAGTGTGTGTTCTGCCACTGCTCACTATGTATAGGCCTACTGCTGAGAGGTCGTGCTAAGAATGGCAGTTGGAACAGTTGATATTATCAACTGACTTTAGTTCCTCACTGTTATAATACATCAGTGCATTCGATGGCCAACAAGCAATGGGAAAGTACAGAAATGAAAGGAGGCATTTCTGCTTGTGGTTGAATGTGTTGACAGAAATGAAGCAAAGCCTCCAGGCTAGTTCAGGGAGTCACCGTGGCCACACCAGCTTCATCCTGAGCCTGCACATCACCCCCCACCCCATGCTCAGTTAAGGTCAGGTTCTTGTGGGGTGGTGACAAGGCCAACGTCTAGAAGCCAAATATCAATGCTGTACATGTTCTACACTCACTGTTGACTTAGCTGACTAAAAGAATGGTTTGAAAATGCTTTTCTGAAGGATTCATTAATAAAATAAATCATCAAAATCTAAAGGGGTTTGGCGAATATTCCAACTCACTACAATCCATTAGAAATGGTAGAAATAGTTATTCTTATTTCCCGCACATTATATTACACAATATGCAAATGTAAATGGGGATTCCAAGTGTTCTCCATACTGCCTGCAGTAAAATTCTGTTGAACAAATGTTTATTTTTTTTCTTTTTATGTACTTATTCATTTACAAATGTATTAATTTATGTATTGATGTTCACCTAAAAATATTCACATTAAATATATTAGAACAATGGAATTAGCCTTTTACATGCCCGCCTTATTTAAATCTTTCGAACATCTCCAGGCTACTAAAATAAATTCCACCAAAACTCTCATGACCTTATTGTTCTTTAACGTACCTTTAGCTTCATGGCCCGATCTGTACTATCATCTCTGTTTGTTATGAACCTTTATGGACTGGATCATTACAATACATTACTGTTTACTGTTACAAGTTTACTGTTTAAAACCATTGTTGTATTTCTTATAGACAGTTGATTTAATATCATTTATATATCTAGATATTTATTTCAAGCTTGAACTTCAAATTTAAATCAACCTAATGACCCAGTACGTGCTTTCAGGTCAGAGTCAAAACACCAGAAAAAGTCGCTAGATTTGTCGCTAGTAGCTTTTGACAAAAAACGTCGCCATGAGGGTTCAGAAAGTCGCCAGATTTAGCGAGAAAGTCACCAAGTTGGCAACACTGGCACCGGCTAAATATGTCCCCAGAGCAACATTGGACATAACAATAGTTCCTCTCACATATTAAACCAAACAAAAATTCCATCTTCATAAAAACAAGTTGTACAAATAGTAATATATAAACAAGCATATTAAAGCTACTGCAGATGTAAAAACAAACGCATTTAACTTACCAGAGCTGCTGTTCACTATTTAACACCCTCCTTTCTTTGTTAATAAAGAGTTTAATCTCACAGTTGTTCAGTACATCCGTGCGTTTTAGTTCCAGTAAGAACTTCTCGATTCATGGACGCCAGTGAAGACAGTCGAGCCTCCCCAGTTGTATTTCTTGAATACGTTTTAATGCGTTTGAGGGCTGAAAATGTCCGCTCGACAGAGGGAGCAGATATTGGCATTGTCACCGCCCAACATGTCACGCTAGCCCACTGACCAATCACGTATGGCTAGGCCAGCTAGAAGGCTCTGACACGTCAAAGAATACGCCCAACATGTCAAACTAAAGATCTGATTGGTTGAACACTATGACAATCAACAATATCGTCCCCATTCACTTAAACTGCAAAGGGATTCACTTGCAGGCCTCGGGCCTCTCTTCTTACCTAGAGACACAGAGGTGAAATGTGATTGGATAAAAGCTCTACTTAAAACAAGCTGCACTGGAAGCAGAGCAACTGAAGAAGACAATATAATTAAAAATTATAATATATGTAGTGTATTTATGAAAAATTATTAAATTATAAAATAGCTATAACTTTGTGATTCTGTCTGATTCAGAGAAGGCCTTGCTGGCCCACCACTGCTATAGAGTGTATATACAGTATACAGTATATCGACAGTATACAGAGAGTGTTAGGACTGTCTGCTGACTTAATGATGTGTTCATACTGCGTGTCCACTGTATTCGTGACAGTCTTATCTTCTGTGTTTGGAGTCTTTGGCAGGAACACTTGTTTTGTTGCTCTCGTCCCTGACGTCTACAGTCTGTTTGGAAGAATAAGGCGATTGAATGAATGGCTGAATTTGAGGAGATTCCAGTTTATGTTCATCTGCCTCTTCAATTACTCTCACTCCTGCGCCACACATGACATCATGGAAAACTTTTAGGGTCTAGGAGTGCGGAGGGAAACGCTGTGTGTTGCTCTTGCTATCTCGAGAGTCCGTGGGGATACATTGGTCTAAAAATAGCAATTTGAATCACAGGATTCCTGAGATACTTTTACCTTCAGCTCTGTGATGCGAGTGGCATTTAAGCCAGCTTGATTTGGGCTGTGAAGCTGAGAAGCAGAGATATTTCACAATGGATTAATCATCAGATGGATTCAATAAAATGTTCAAACAACCTTGTTTTATCTGGCCCGTGGACTCGCTTGGCAAAGATGAGTGACTTGCATACTTACCTACTTACCTGCTGTATGTACGTTGGCTGAAATAAGACTTTTTAGTTTTTAAACAAGACAAAACAATAATGCTCGTATCAAATCGAGGTGAGCTTGTTTGTGTTTTACTCTCTGCTTCTTCAATTGATTCAGACAACTTCATCAATCACTTGAAGACTATCATTACTGTCCTTGAAACCGAATGCTCAAGACAACAACAAGTGCACTTGGCTCTTCTAAATGGCTCTTTAAGGTCAACAGCAAGCATGAACTCGGTTTCACATCCAAATGATTCCTTTCCTTAGAGGCACCGATGAAAAAAATGGTGCTGAAATTAGGACTTAATGAATGATAACATGCAAACTACTGAGACATCATTAAAGTCGGACGCGGTGCTCATCCCAAAGAGAGTAAAATCTCAAAACATAATCAATCATAGCATAAAATAGAACAATGACAATTGAAATAAATATATGAAGTTTGTTATTACATAATCCATACAATGTTGAGTCCAGCATTTTTTGCCTTATTTTAACCCTTTTTACACAGATTGACCTGCATACGTGTTGTTTATGTCTTTAGTGATCAGCAGTGTGTCCACAACAAATTCAGATCTCCAGAAACTTTTGTTTCATTAAAGAGCCAATCCAAACGTTGTTTGAGATACTGGAGCAAAAACAATATATTTAAACCAGTACTGGAAACAGAAAAGATGGTAATAGACATTCAAATGTATGAAATGTATGACAAAAAAGATTTCCATTGTCAGTAATGAATTTTGGCATAATTGTATACAGTTGGATAAAAAAATAGCTTTAGTTATATTTAAATCTGTTTCTTAAAGTACTGGTAAATGATAAAAGTCTGATTGATCAACAACGTCATTCAGCTGGATGTTTAAGATCAAAATGAACATTCTAATCTCTAAACTCTAAATCTGCCATATAGGAGACTTTGAGTTTTCTTGCATATTTAAAATATGCTTTAATGCCCCTTAAAAGTTTGTTTAAAATCCTGTGAATTATTTCTGTAACATTACATATGCATAACTAAATAAGCTACAATCAATACAGTTCAGAAAGAAAACGTAGTAGTTATTAATAGAATGTGGGTGTGGTTCAGTCAAACTGACTGCTTGACAGTGTTCGGAGACATGAGCATTGTACCACCAGACATCACAGAGCACAGACACAAACATCTCTCTAGTTAAACGGTTCTAAACTGTGTGATCAGAGTAAGAAGCCTATTGACCTCAAAGTGAACTACTGTGCAGCTGCCATGGCAGCAAGAACGATCACATGTTCAACACTGTTCTCTCTATAATCAGTTTTCCTTTATTCTAAAAGTTGCAGTGTTGGTAACATCTTCAGAGGCTGTCATCTGGAGAATCATTGGGATTCTTTGGACTGGCCAACATCATGGCTCCCTGGATGAGAAAAAGAAGAGCTTACCTTTCCGTCCCTCTGTTGGTGGCAGCTGCTTCTTCACTACATGATTTCTCCTCTCCGTCAGCTGAGCAACGTGTCCGGGTCGCTGTCTGTCCTCTGGACCATTGACCAGGACCTCAGAGCGTTTCACTGCACTCATGGCCCACACTTCAATCCTCGCTAGACGACATCTCTTCTCGGGTCACCTCAACTTCCCTTTCAAAGAGAACAGGACCCAATGAGAGAGCATACTGCCATCACATTAAAGTGAGAACACTTGAGTCTGACTGCTCCCTCAGTCAGCTATAACAGTTTGAGAGCCAACATTAATTGAGTTTGAACCAGCACGAAGGACACAGCAAACAACCATTTCAGTGTTTGCATTTGAAAAATCCTCGGTGGTGGAGCTGGAGTGAAGTCATGTTCGTTTTTGCAGAATACAACGCGAGTTCCAGATTTTGTATTGTTTCTTCTCAGAGGTCCATCTCAGCTCAGGCAGAGCGTGTGTCTGTTTGTTTACAGAGCTTTAAGCCTGCTTTCAACCTCGCAGATGCATCCCTCCATCAGCCACTATCCTCCGCTGCAGCCAACTTATCAATTTACACAATTTACAAAGAGCAGACCTTCCTACCTCCTGAGCAAATATTAAACACATCTACTCTGTGGATTCAGTAGCTTAGAGAGCCCCCACAAGGTGTCGACGTGAAAAATGAGCCTCTTACTCAGATCCCAGACAAGCCAAGTCTTCTGTGCAGCCGGTCGCTCCATCCACTCCATCATCTCCTGAGGCCTGCACCATAGGGCACCACAAACATACATTACTGTTTTCTTTAATAAGCTCTGTTTGGAGAAGCGCTCATATGCTTACAGGACAATAAAACTCTCATAAATGTAGTGGCTTATAAAAATAACACGTATTAGAGAACTCTCCCTTAGTAGTGTAGGTAGGGTCACACAGATTAGGTTGGGTCAAGGAACCAGTTTTACTGCACAATTGTTGCCACAAGAAAAATGTCATTTTGGGATCAAACAGTATAGATTTATACTTCAATATTTAGAATATAGAAACGTGCTGAGGGTATCCCGGGACGATTAAATCCAAAGAAAGGCTCCCAATGCAAAGCAAATGAGATTGAATCACCACACTTTGAATTATTAGGTCCGGTACATTGTGAGAGCCACCAAGATCAATTTCAACATACCATTTCCTATCACTGATTCGGCCAAATACTCTCCCGCCTGTTTCTAACTCAAGGTGATTTTCAGTCCACCAGAGAGCTGAGCACAATCTGGCAGCCATATGTAGGCCAGTGGTTGTCCGGCCTTAGCAGGCTACCTGGGTATCTCCCCATCTGAATAATGTCTGGCTCCATCAACTGCCAAGATGGTAGTAAACCCAGAACCCAAATCTAGGATTCAAAACTTCATCTCAGTGTCTATGAGGATAATCTATGAGGATTTTTCTACAGTCTTCGGTAAAATCCAGAAAAGAAGTCAAGACGTCTGCTGTACATTTAAAACAACCAGCTGTTTGCAGCCTGTGCTGCCTAAGCCCTTCAAAATGGCCGCCAAAGGGTGTGTTATCACCTGAAAGCCCTCGGTTATCTTTCAAACCTCTTAGGACATGAATTTGAACTCACTAATTTATGTGGCCACGCTGTTGTAAAAACTCAGAAAAGTTTTCTGGGATTCCAGTCGCCTCTTCTAGGAAACAACACTGAAGGCACTGCATCTACTCAGGCCGTATCTTGACACACAGATTACATTTAGTGTGGTTAAAGGAACAAAAAGGGGTTGCACGCTTTACTGTACATAAACATCACCCGGGGGAAAACAATAACAAACCGGTGCATTTACCGCAGAAACCAGACAACAGTTACTGGGCTTCTCTGTGGAGCATCAGGAGGAACCACTTTAATGAAGCCTTAACTGATGGGCCTGACTTTAAAGCCCACCCAGAGACAGAAAGGGCCTTCTCTGACAATTTATACCACAGTGACAACTCCTCTGGAAAAAAGGTGGAGATAGGCAGAGGAAAACAGACAAAGAGAACTATAATGATGTTTCATATTAGCTCATACTATAATAAGTTATCGGTGAATCTGCTGGTTTTACAACACAAGAGTGACAGAAGAAAAATGCCCATTTACTTAAAGGCTTGAAGAGAAAAGTGTGGATGAAAGAACGAGAAAAGGAAAACAAGGCTGTCTTCAAAAGAGCCAGGTTATAGTCTGATGCTATCTGAGGCGGCGTGGAGTGAATGGTGGCCTGTATCTCTGTGTCAACACAATGAGAGCCGAGACACGTGGCACTTGGAGCTCCATCGAGATGAGCCGATAGGAGGTTCCACTTAACAGTTGTCCTCTTATTGATTGCCTCGGTTGGGCCAAATGCTTGTTGTATTATCTGCCCTTCTCCCTAATAACTCACAGATTAAGGAGTGACTGGAAAGGCCGACGGCCACTTGCTTCGGGATGTTTACGACCCTCCTATATCCTCTGCATGGTGGGATGTTAATCTTTATTACCTGGCACTGTTTGACTTATTACTCACAGAACTTGTTTGTGTGATGTCACACTTAAAGACGCCATGTTGGAGATTTTGTCACTGATGTAGCAAAATATGTAGCATATGTAACTTATGAAACCTTTAAAGTTGAACTTAGGTTCATATTTATTTCTGATAAGAATTAAATCTTTGCTGTTTATTTTGACTTGTGTACTTATTTGGTCAAATTTAATTTGTAAATACCAAAAGCAGAAATTTAAGGGGCTTATTTTTCTTCAATATGATCAACAAGTGTTGTAACTGGTACTTAATAAAAAGCCAAAGGTACAACCCTTTTGGGGAAATTTAACTTCGACTCCCAAGGTGCATTTCGGCAAGAAACATCCAATCCCCAAGCTTCAAATTCAGTTCTGTTCTTTGCTAACAGCAGCTCAAGATTTAGATGATAACTGAAAACAGATTCGCTTTTGGATTCAAAGTCAGTTTGGGAAGAATTCTGCAAAAAAGATGACATGAAATAATAAAATGTTGGCCATAGCATTAGCCTGTAGGGTTTCAAAAGCCAGTGGCCACTCCCACTTGGTGCAACATCAGTGTGGGAGGGTACTGAAGTAGTTTGTGATATCACTGCAATTCCACTGGCCAACTCTGGGGTTAGCGTTGTCAGACCTTGTCCTCCATATTTGATGACCACAGCACTGATTGCAACTGCTGCCAATAACTTGAGTGTTTAAGTTAGCATGTAAAGGCTAACTAGCTACCTTTTTCTAAGCTAGTTTGTCACTTTGATGTTCAGGTTGGCACATGGATTGGAAACTTAACAGCAATAAATAAATAAAGGGACAGACACCTTAACTTTTGAAGGATACCAACACTATGTGGGGAAAAATCTGTATCAATATTAGGCTACACAGGGCTATAATTTGGTCCAGTCAGTAGTGGACCACAGAAGTTCCGTTGGACTCTAAGTGTTGCTGAATTATAGACTACGATAAGACAAAAAGTACTTCTTGTCATTTGACAATGTTAGGAAAAATATGCAAGAACTTATTTTACATTATTAAGCACCAATGGTGGGCTGCTGGTTACTAGTAGTCAACTTCCTATTATAGTATTCTACTGTATGCTCCAACAAAGTCACTACACAATTTCTTGTGGCATTCATGAGCAGCTTTACTGTGATTGAGCAATGAGACAAAAAAAATACAGACTGCAGTATTTCCTGTTGAAGCACCTTCTATTTCTATGTGTATAGATTTAGAGCCAAAGATTCACACATTTAGCCTTTACTGAATTATTCATTTGAGGGCTCCCATTGAGTATGTTTTATTTCCTTTTGTCTCTTTCCTGCTCCTCTCACACTCTCCGGGGCTTGTTGGTGACCACCAGCCGAGCTAAAGCACAGCCAACTTTACGGGAGGCGTTCATGGCTTGTGATATGGGGTTAGCCCAGGATTTCCAACTGATGATTGTGAATTTATGTTGCAATCAATATGGGAGATCCTCCAGCTGAGCCCATTTTGATCATTCCTTCTGCTTAATGATAGTCGGCTGTTTCCAGATCAGTGCTGTTATAATACAGGTTGACTTGTTTATGAGCACCAATCTGACCAACACTCTTTACTGAAATGCTTTCATCGTAAAAGGCTTTCCTTCTTCTACTCAACATTATCAAGACAAATGGTAATCTCCAATCATTTCAGCATCCAGTACTGTACCATGCATCCTCATGTCTCCTGCAGCTTTGATCCAGCAGCATGATGCCGCCACGACAAATTCCTTGTAGGTGCAAACTTCCTTGGCAATAAACGGTTCTGATTCTGATTCTGATTCTGATAATACTTAGCATAGTGGAATATGAGCCGGTATCTGTGATGGGTGACATACTGTATTTGAATGAGACAATGTGCCCCTCAACAGGCCAGAGGTATGCTTGTATCCTCCTCTGAATGCAGCCAAGATTTTCACTCTATTGATATATGGTTTGTGTATTGCTCGGCTCGAACCTGAGCCTTTACTCACACTGTGGTTGAAACAGGTGGTGTCTCTGGATTTGTTTGAAACTAAATAGACTTGCGAATAATGAAAAGGAATCAGCTCCATGTACATGACGCTTCACTTTAGACAAGTTGTTATTAAATTATTTTTTAACAGAGGATTTGGCAAGATTTAGAACTTTTGCCATTCTATAATAAACAATGGCATGGCCATAATGAAAATATTTACTTAATTCTCTAAAGTGACTTATGGCAACTTTGGCCACTAAACAGAGTGTCATGAGTGTTATGGCGTCAGGTGCCACAGTCTGTATAAATACTGCCTGTACACTTGTTTATAGGAAAACCCCCATCTGGCTTCAGCCAACAGTCACACACACTGGTGACCCCTAGGATTTTTCAAATGGAAAATATAACAGGACTGTTTGCTAAGCGGGGGGATAGCTGTACGGCAGTCAACTGTCAAGTGACAGACAAGACAACGTTGTAAAAGACTGCAGGCTCCACATCCCAGCCCTTTCTCAACCTGTAAACACAGAGCCTGGCTTTTGAAGAACTTTCCAAAAAAGCCCAGTGGCCTTTTTTCTTCCCCCATTTACGGGATTTATAAACGATGACAGCGTTACAGTGCTGTGCAAACTTAAAAGTTCGAGAAGGTAATAACTGAAGGAATCAGCAGAAATACAAACAAATGACAAGGAAGGAAAAAATAAAAAACAGCAACTCTTAAAATAAGACTTGAAGATGAAATGGTGTACGCTATCGCTGAACCATTTTGGCCCTAGCTCTTTCTTGGATTTACTGTAGGACATGGGATTATTCATTTGAAACTGCATTGAACAAGACTCACATTTTCTGTTACTTTTTCCTATTTTATGACCAATGTGGTTTAGTCTAGAAGGCCCCTAAAAGCAGCGAGTGACAGTTGACGCATACACAGAGCTGCCGTAACTTATGGCAGATAGAGCGTTGGAGAGATGTGAAAGGTCAGATGTTTCAAATAAACCAAGAAAGGCTACAATATGGCTTTCTGCTGCACATTGTGAATCAACATAAGGGACGTTGGTAGTTAAAGAGTTTGGTATAATGTCACAGCTCCTCTCAATTATTAGAAACAGTTTGAATGAATTAATTGAGGGATTTCTATACGGCAGCACAACAGAGCCTTTATTGGTCAGTATAATTTATGACTCAAATAAGTAAAAAGGTTGATGTGAAATCTAAAAAGAAAAGTCCCCTAAAACATGGCACATTTTTTAAATATTGCTCCATTTCTTTGTGCATATTTTCCACAAATATACATGTGTATCTACTTACAGTAATGAGATAATATCTCTTTGCACCTTCTGGAAACAATAAGACAGACAGTCAGACAGTCAGGGTGCCTTGTGCATTGGCATCAGGCACCAAGCGACGTGACAAAGCGTTGCCATTTCATGCCCTGGTAATGAGAAAGGGCTTGAATTGCCCATGCATTCACTCCATTGACGTTTCAGAAAACCCTAAGCCACTAAGCCAACCGACGAGATGAATCATGACCATAATCTATTTGATTTGGAGCAAAAAAAAAGCGAGATTTTTGAAAAAGGGTAATGCAAAAGGCTTGTGTAAATAATACATTTTGTTTGAAGATTGAAGCCCCAGAAGCTCACCTGTATAGCGAGCACCCCATGTAAAAATGTGTTTTTCACTAAATTCAAAATGACAGAAAATGTTGGTAGGCGGAGCTTAAGGGTTCAAGGGGCTTTTTTGTAGACCTCATTCGGTTGCATGTGTGTGTAAAATTTCAAGTTAATTGGACCTATGGGATGACGGGGCTAAATTCTAGGGGGCGCTAGCGAGCAATTTTCTCATACTCGAGCATGGGACCCATAAAATATCTAATTTTCCCGCAGTCCTGATATGCATACCAACTTTGGCGCGTTTTGGGATATGATAAAGCCCCCAAAAAGGCGATTCTTTGGAGAGAAAAATAATAATAATTCCTACAGTTTCAATAGGGTCCTCGCGGCCCGACGTTGACGGTGCTCGGGCCCTAATTAAGTAAACAGTGTTGCTAATTTCTCTACTCAGAAGTTGTCAGAAATAAATTTCGGTGAACTATTTTCGTAATATAAGAGACAGTTTCCAAACAAACCGCCATGTTGGTCCAGTCTGTGCAAACACGTACCACTTACTAGCCAATAGCGGGTGCTGTAAACATTCACTTTCCGCTTTTGCACTTCCGGATTGTGGGTAGTGTAGTGCAGCATAGCTCGGGGAAGTACGTTGGATGATTACAACGTTGTGGCTTACAATCAAAATCCTCCATTTAGAATATGAATGAGATTTTCACTTTCAGCATCCAACAGTTTGGCTGAAAAGACAAAATAGCATCTAAAGAAAATCTTGCAGCAAATGCTGTTTGAAGCATTTTAATGCATAGAATTCCATATGACATTGGTAAACTACACACATCATGCTTTCTTGTTGTGTATTTGAGCTGGATGTTGTTGTCCAAATCAGACACCAGGAACACATTGTGCAAACACAGCATGTCTGCAGGGTCTCAGTTTGGTGATGTATATGTCTTTGTTGCAGAGGTACTTTAAGATCCAGACAGATCATTTGTTTATTTTTACTTGAAAATCTAGAGTATTGTGGCTCCAACACATCTTCCAAACTTCTGTCAAATGGCTGCAGTAAGTGTGTGAATTTAGTGATTAGTATGAGAGGGTAAGTGAGGAGCTGCAGTCAGCCCGATGTTTCTGCTCCTGTCAATGCAGCTGGGCTTCTAGTATTCCCCTCCTTCAAACTGTTTAGCTTGACGGCCTTTATCCACATCAATCACATGAGGAATCGAGCCACAGGCGTTTCATCAACGCTTTTCACAGTGAAAACAGTGGAAGATGTCCCAGACCCACTTGCACACACATCCAACAGAAATGAGCTGGAATAGTGTGCAGCAGCAGGGTCTTGCGTGGTGTCTTGTCTGGTCACACATGCCAAGAGAGATTAAGATATTCCACAGAAGAGGATCCGTTAGTATTTTACAGTTCACCAGATGTGTTAGGAAAAACACACTCTATGAATACATCATCTTCCATGTCTGCTCCTCAGAACTCACCAAATACTTCAAAGGTGTTAGCACGTGGTGGATAAGGAAATATTACTTCAACATTAAGAGCCCTAAGCAGATTCCCCTCCGTGTCCCTCTCACCCTGGTGCCGAAAGATGACAGCACCCAGCGGAGCTCCAGGGGAAGGCAACCTGAGGAGGTCAAAGGTCTAAATATGCCAAATATCAATACCGGCACACTCACCAAGACACACAGAGGCAGACATGCAGTGAGTTAAATGGTCCTCTGTTCACCCTGTGAGCATCAGACCTCACTCTGTACGTCCTCCATGTTGAGAGAGGATTTACAATCAAACAATGTGCAAGTCTAAACATCTTATTGTCACCATAAAAAAAGGTAGCAAAGGAAAGTGCAATTACAATTCATCACATTCTTTGTCTTTCACAAACCAAGAGAGAAAGACGGTTAAACTACAAGATGAAAAATGGAAACGAGGAGAAGTGACCATGGCCTTGTCTGAACTGGGCTAAAACTGATCCAACTCACAGGAACACAGAGGACCAACTTAAAGAGCTTTGGGGATTGTGCAGGAAACCCTTGACAGAATTTATGTTTCTTGGCCAAACTGATAATTTTCAAGGGAACAGAGTTATCCTGAAACTGGAACTTCGGTCAGCATCAGTTAATACAGTGTTCTGATGTCTGGACCTCGACAAATGTAAATTAATCTTTATATCATGTTTGATTATTATTTGTGCATGACATATCATTTAATTTGCACAGCCCACACTTTACAGTTCATCAACAGTCCTAAAGATAAACAGCAATGCAATAAAAGTGAGGATCACACCATGCAAACATTAGTTGATTCGTCGATTTAAAAAAGATGTATTTAATAATATTTTCAGTAGTTACATTAGCCTGATCCAGCTTTATGTCATATATGATAAAATATCTCTAACTTTTGGAGTGTTGGTTAGCTCGGTGGAAAGGTCCCCTATTTCTAATCATGGGGCTGTTTATGTTTATTACATATATGTGTTCACTGCCTTAGGGATGTTTTGTTCCATTTACGGTGATGGATGCATGTTGCACCTGCTATGTAGCTGACTATGCTTTGTCCTTTCTCTGGATAAGTCTGGATAAACAGAAAAAGGAAGCTGTATAAAGTTAATGGTAGGCTGTTTTGTGCTCAGGCTTCACAGAACACATCTATAGAAAAGGTAATACTATCAGGTTTGACCATGAGGGCTGGGTGCTGTGATTCCAGGGTTCTGTGTGAAGCCCTGTATCAGTATCATTGTCAAGTTGTCAGCTCTGCAAGAATTAATCACTAAGCTTTTCTATATGTATCTATTTGTTGTACAAGTGGCTGTGTTTGCTAGTGAGTTGGGAATGTTCCAACACTCTACCTATCCTGCAATAACCTCTGTGTCATCACTGCTCCTCCATGCTGCTGAACAGGCTCCCTGCCTGGCATCATGAATAATGGCCTGTGTGTTTAACCTGCTCAATACAAAGAAGCCATGTAATCTAAATACATAAGGCAATATAAATACAAAGGAGCCGTACTCTGAGTGTGTGTGGACCAGGGGTGTGCGACTGGGACATTTTGGCTGTGCCTCCTGCTCCGTCTCTGGTTGGGTAGGCTGGCACTCTCAGTGTTTAAAAAGCTCCCGGAAAGTTTACAGAGAGTGTACTTCTGCTGGGCTTTGTGTGACAAGCTTTAACGCACCATACCCATCAGCAGCAAAACAGCCACGGACCTCCCTGGAATCCACTCTGCCACTTTCCATTCAAGCATTTCCATGCATTCCCCAGCTTCCTTTAGTGTCCCATCTCAAAAAAACTCTGTTGACAATTCATACTGTCAGGCTGCAAGCTAAGAGGCTACTGTGTGTTTACCTTGCTTTTGTCCTGCCGTGTGTCACTATGTAGAATCGGACTAATCTGGATTGGAAAGGAAGACGCAATTTCCACTGCAAACAGTTAGGTCAGGCCTATAAAGGAAAAGGCTCTTACGAAGTGACCGTTCTAAAAAGCTTTTATTTCACTCACATTGCCTTAATGACAGAAAAGTGGTGCATTTGGCCTTTAACTAACCAGTTATATAACACTTTAGGCATAGTCGGTCTGTTATGACAACCCCTTCTCTCGCCCAACGTGTCAGATATCGCGGCTTGGTCAGTGCTCCTCAGCATCTGATACTGACGCATGGAGGCACTGTTTAGCGTCTCTATGCGATGCACCGGGCCCGCAACCAACTCAAGGTAAAGATCAAGGTACATTTTCGAATTAGTCTGCTCAGGGTCTACTAACCAGAAGCCACTTAACAAGGCAGGGCCTTCAAACATTACCTCTCTCTCTCAGTTTGTTCACAATCTGTTTCCTCTCCGTCTGCTGAGGCTTTTAAAACAATCAATACCAAAAAAGCAACAGCAGATCATTTTGACAATTTTTTCTGAAAATCTCTGCTCCCTTAATTACTGACTGCTTAACTCATGTCTTCAAACTAAGTACTTACACTGGATCATCCCGAAGGTCTGGAAAGCACCATCTTTATGATGCCTCTTCATAAAGGTGGAGATAAATCTGTCGAACATAGCCAATTTTAAAACTGCCCTGCTTCTCAGAGATCCTTGAATCTCTAGTCAATAACCAATAATAACCCTTTCTTTGTTAACAAAAACGTGTTTGTTGAGTTGTAGATCCACTCGGGTCTCAGCAAAAGTTTTCAAAAGCACCGTAGCTTGTAAGTGTCCTGTCGTGCTATGATGTCGTGTTGCTGCCTTGGTTAGCCTTCTCAGGTTAGCGTAGCGTAGCTCCAAACAGCTCCAAACATCAAGACACTCAGTTGCAAATAAAACGCATTCTTAGCCAGAACATGTACGCTTCTCCGACGCTGTCAGCCAGAAATACCGTTCGTAGAAATCCTGGCTGGGTCAGCGCTGCTAGCTGTGGGGTTGGCCGACCCTTTCTTACGATGTCCAGCTTTTCTGTAAATGTCCTTGAGAAATCCGTTTCTCCTCCTTCAGCCATTGAGTGTTAAAAAAAACAAAGCTAGGTGAAAAAAAAAAAGAACCTACACCAAGCAAAATGCAAAAAAAATCATAATTTAAAATGTCATGTCAATGTCATAACTTCTTACATATCTTTCAACTTGAACTGTTACTACTACGACTAAGTTCTGCTACCTGCTTCAGCGTCAAAACAGTCACGCTGGCCCACTGACCAATCACGCTGCACGTTATTGCTGAGCCAGCCGCACGTTAATGCTGACGTACTTGTAGACTACTTCGGTAGCTCTGGCATGTCAAAGGATACGCCCAACATGTCAAACTAAAAATCTGATTAGTTGAAGACTATGATAATCAACAATATCGTCCCCATTCACTTTAATCTGCAAAGTCTACCTAGAGGGCCTCGGGCCTCTCTTCTTACCTAGAGACACAGAGGTGAGATCTGATTGGATAAAAGCTCTACTTAAAACAAGCTGCACTGGAAGCAGAGCAACTGAGGAAGACAGTTGCTGTGCAATCAGAAAATAAGCTAATGGGAAAAATAATTCTCATACATGTAGTGTATTTGTGAAAAAATATTAAATTATAAAATAGCTATAACTTTGTGATTCTGTTTAATTAAGCCAGCAGAGAAGGCTTTTTGACGGCCCACCACTGAGTTCCAGAAGATTCTGTGCTTGGACCAATCTTATTCACCTTATACTATATGCTTCCTTTAGGCAATATTATCAGAAAACTTTCATAAACTTTCATAAACTTTCATGAACTTTCATTGTTATGCAGATGACACTCAATTATATCTTTCGATCAAGCCAGATGAAACCAACCAGCTCGCTAAACTGCAAACATGTCTTAAGGACATAAAAACCTGAATGACTTGCAACTTTCTGATGTTAAACTCAGACAAAACTAAAGTTATTCTATTAGACACAGAACACCTCCGAAATCAGTTATCTAATGATATAGTTTCACTAGATGGCATTGCGCTGGCCTCCAGCAGCACCGTAAAGACTCTCAGAGTTATCTTTGATCAGGATATGTCTTAAAACAAACTTCAAGGACTATTTCACCTACGTAACGTTTCAAAAATCAGGCACATCCTGTCTCAAAGTGATTCAGAAAAATGAGTTCATGCATTTGTTACTTCTACTAGATTACTGCAATTCTTTATTATCAGGCTGCTCTAATAAGTCTCTTAAATCTCTCCAGTTGATCCAGAATGCTGCAGCTCGTGTACTAACAAAAACTAAGAAAAGAGATCATATTACTCCTGTATTAGCTTCTCTGCACTGGCTCCCTGTAAAATCAAGAATATAATTTAAATTCATTCTCCTCACCTACAGAGCCCTAATTGGTCAGGCACCATCATATCTTCAGGAGCTTATAGTACCATATTACCCCCACTAGAGAGCTGCTCTCTTAGAATTCAGGGTTACTTGTGATTCCTAGAGTCTTAAAACGTAGGATGTGAACCAGAGCCTTCAAGCTCCTCTTCTGTGGAACCAGCTTCCCGTTTCAGTCCAGGGGTCAGGTTTATAGTCAGGGCTGGCTCAGGTTTATGGTTAGGGCTGGCTCAGGTTTATGGTTAGGGCTGGCTCAGGGTTATGGTTAGGGCTGGCTCAGGTTTATAGTTAGGTCTAGCTCAGGTTTATGGTTAGGGCTGGCTCAGGTTTATAGTTAGGGCTGGCTCAGGTTTATGGTTAGGGCTGGC
>NW_022280106.1:697572-738320 GCF_004355925.1 Anarrhichthys ocellatus | reverse complement strand
TATAGTTAGGGCTGGCTCAGGTCTATAGTTAGGGCTGGCTCAGGTTTGCCTTGGACCAGCCCCTAGATGTGCTGCTATAGGCCTAGATTGCCGGGGGACTTCCTAGGATACACTGAGCTCCTCTCTCCTCTTCTCTCTCTCCTTCTGTGTGAATTCATGTCCCATTAATGCACATTACTAACTTCTTCACCGGAGTCTTTGTGCTTTCTCTCCTCACAGGTTTCCATGGATCGTGGTTATATCTGGACCCTGGTCCTTCCTCCTGCTGTGGTCCCACTGCTACATCATTATTATTATTAGTCACATTACTATTACCGATACCATTACTGCTTGGTATTATCATTCTTATATCCCCTGCTTCTGTTATTACTAGTAGTTGTAATTTCTCCATCATTATTCTGCTTACTACTCTCATTATATGAATCATATGTATCATATGTATTGAATGTGTTATAACACTGTTATGTTGTTCATTCTGTTCACATGACATCTATCACACTTCTATCTATCCTGATAGAGGGATCCCACCCCTGTTGCTCTCCCTGAGGTTTCTTCCTTTTTTGGGGTGGGGATGGGGGTTTCCTGTTCAGATGTGAGGGTCCTGGAACAGAGGATTCCGTATGTGAACAGATTGTAAAGCCCTCTGAGGCAAATTTGTGATTTTCGATTTTGGGCTATCCAAAATAAATTGAATTGAATTTGAATGCAGATGATAATTGTTTATAAAGCTCAGCAAACATTCAGGATGCAGCTTGTTTTTTTAAATAGATATGATATACAGATGGGACCCATCACTGTCTTATATCAGAAGGTGGGCTGGCCCTCCCTCTCTGTCAGGGGAGATCAACACTTTCATTGATTCATCTATAAAGTACTACTTCAAAAAGTACCACCTTATTTATTGTCACTCCTGTGTGTAAGACATTATACTCTTTACACTTGTTCTCAGGGCATGCTTACATTATATTCCCCTGTAGTAACACCTAATCTTGGAAAGACAGCCTTCGGATATTTATTTGTCTGGAATAAATTACAGAGTAGACTGAAAATTGACACACTGATATCTATAGGGCAAACCAACAACCTGGTTAGAGGTTCTTGTCACAGTCTTGGTTTTTGTTTAGGTTGTTCCCTGCTGTATGTTCCCTGCTACACAGTATGTATCCCTTTGGGCTTTTCCTAATTTACCTGATCATGTTTTGCCCATTCTGTTTTGTTTTCTTGGATTCTTTGTTCTACATTTTTTTGATTCACTTGGTCTGCAAGTTTTGTTTTGAACATTTTCTTGATTATTAAAATCATCGTTGATTATCCATCTGTTCCCCCATCTCTCAGTGTTTGGGTCCATCCCCTGCTACCATTTTTACCGTAACCTTGACAGTTATATTGATTTTAGGTGCGATAGGGTGGATATTTCAGAAAGCTTCAATTTCTAACTTGTAATGTTGTTGTCAATATGTATTTCTAAAATTTGCTTTTTTATTTATATATTTTTATGTAGTTTTGATTTTTATTTGTGTATTTATTTATGTATTTGTTTTGTACTCAGGTCTCACTTGTAGATGAGACCTTGATCTCAATGTGACTTCCTGATTAAATAAAGTATATTAATATCCATTCGAAATAGTTGAGTTGAATATTATGCTGGTGACAAAAACAACAAATATAGTTGGTGGTATCCAGACATGTAAACAGTTTTGATTCATTTCCGCACATTGTACTGTGTGTTACAGTGCAGGAATCTCATAACCTGGACAAATAACACCAACACTGTCTGCAAGACGACACCACTAAAGCTAAGTGAGAATTTATAAATGGAAATACTGTTTAAAGTAAAATGTACAGCACTACATTATTTGTAGTAAATGGGCCCAACACGTGAAACAAGTTTAATTCCTCTGTTTATTAATATACTACTAAAAGCTTGCTCTGTCTCCTCTCAAGCCTTTGGTCGTCTGTCAGTGGAGCCAATGTGAAGAAAACAATATTAATCTCTATGTTTGTGAATTGATTTGGTAGGTAAGTCTTTTTACTGACATAGGACATACCTCTTGTAAGACATTGAGTCATTGATCTATAATAAACATTTGAAATAAACAAACCGCATACAGGTCTTCGTCGTTGCTTGATATTATTATATTGCTCTGTATCTAAAGAGTCAGAGGTCTTGTCACTTAAAATAAAGCTTTAGTTTTTGTCTCTTTGAGCTAATATTTTAGAAAGTGCACCACTAGCCAAAACATGTCAACTGTCATATTCACAGACACAGGATATTTCATTTAACATTTGTATTACTTCAGGAATGATAATAACACTATTTTGGTATTCAAATAAAGTTGTTTGTGTTCATGAGGCTTCATTTGAAGTAAAAGTGATCGATGTTTTGTTTGTGTTTGGAAGGGAAAAAGCCCCAAATGCTCCACATGCACTCTGTGACCGGAGTATGAGAGCAGACAACACATCATCGATCTGTTATTTTAACTCATCGTGAATTTGTTATTAATACTGTACGTCTCCAGTCAGTTCTAGGAAGCCACATCCCTCAGAAGCAATATTTACATTACACTAGGTGCTTGGGAGTCAAAATGTATTCTGAGTAATGATCCCAGCAGCTTTGTTGCTGAAGGAAAACAGTTGGGGTTAAGGGACAGAAATGAAAGTACCATCGGACAACATAGAGATGGGGTTACCATTGAAAAACATCCGTATTTCATGAGTGAATTTTTGATTATGAAATCAAATAGTAAATGAGTGAGTAATCGCCATTTATAGCACACATACACACGCACATAAACACAGACTGTGCTAACCGCTTCAGAGCCTTAACACTGAAGCCGTCCTCCTAAAGCTCCTCTTGTGTTTGCAGAGCATTGCTACATCTTGCCTGATAGTGGGGTGAAGTATTTCATGTGCAGCTCCTATACTACCTTTGAGAATGGAAAGAAATGAAATCCCAGACATAAGGTAAACATCTGCTTCATGTCAACTGTAGTTTATAATGCAGACACTTCACCAAAGTGAATTTCTTAGTGACACTCTTATGACAACCATGGTAGCAGAGAATGCAGGTTTGTCTCTTTAGTGACCATTTTTGAAATCCACTTATCCGCACTAGTCTGAAATGTCTCTGTGACCTCGGTGCTTTCATTCAATCACTTCTACAACATGAAGCGCGTGTCGTGCAGATTCCGCGAGGCACTGGGCGATGATGTAACGCTCCTCTGAAATGCATTTAGTGGAGAAAACAAACTGAAGTGGTCCAGGAAACGGCAGAGCTGGGGTGACAGTTATTATGAGTGGCAGCGAACACATTTGCCGCCTGCTTGCGTCCTCTCATGTTAAGATGTGAGCTCCAGAATGAGACCTGACAACTCCACCAGAGCTCAGCAGCCATTACCTCACTGCTTTTACATGGCTCTCAGAAGACAACCTCATTTCCCCACCAATGTTCATACTAATGCTTTACTCATAAAAGGTTCGTTTTGGGATCAACCCTGAAATGTGCATCATGAAAAATAGTTCAGTAAAATGATCAGTTAAATAGTTTTAATAGCTGCGACATGCATCTGTTGAGTACACTTTAGCTGTTTAGCCCACTTTCGATGAATTTGCATGAATACAAGAACATAAGCATTCCCCTGGATATCTAAAATAAATGGAATAAAAAGAGGGTACTGTAAGACACAGCAGCCAACGTCATTTTAGGCTTTTGGCCATAATTTCTAGCAATTACTTTATTTGGTGTAAGAGCCAACAGTGAGTGCACCCAAAAGCACTCATTGCAATACCATGGCAGTGTGAAAGGTCAAAGTGGAACCAGAATAGTGTGTTAACTGTGATGAATGTTCACCAGGGACAGTTTGGATAATAATCTCACCATTCCGTTTGTTTCCTCTCTTCCACAGTTTGGCTAAACTTGGGCTTCGTTCTGATTCTCTGACTATTTGTATTTCATGCCACGTCCAACTTATTTTTGATGATGTTGCTGACTTTCCAGATCCAGGCATTGAATTGATGGACAAGCTATGAAAATAAATATCTTTTCATTTCAAGAGCCAGTGCAAATACTACTGGTGTAATGTCTGATCACAACAGTGATATTTGACACAGCTAAAATAAAAGGAGGCGTGCCATTCAATGCATGAAAGAGAGAAAATTTAATGTGTGCAGAACATGATGTATAGATACTGTGAGGACTTTTAAACTGGTTATGAAAGAGTCCAAATTTACCGATGCCTCTACATGATCTATAAATAAAGAAGAAAGAAGAGGCTATTTCTATATAATTATTGTTATTGCTTGTCATCGGTGCCATTGGGTCAGATTCCACGGGAAAAAAAATGAAATCATGCAGGTTCACCAGAAACTCCAGAGACTCCAGCAGAGACCAGCCCACCACCTTCGACCTGCATTTGGAGCATTGACTGAGCTTCGCCTTGCTGCTCCGCTGTCCCAGCTGGGAGCCAACACCAAAACCACGCTGCTGGAGAACCAGGCCATATTACTGGGCCTGCTGGAGGGAAGGAAGGCACGGGAGAACCAGAACCGGGACAGAGCAGGGCAAACCCTGCTGCAGTAAAATGAGAGGTTTTCTAAAGGGAATCTGCTGTTCACAAACACAACTGCTTTTGTCCACAGGGACCGCATCTAGTCTTGCGTCTACAATGAAAAAGTGAAATGTTTGGTCAACCGAACATCACCATGATACCATGATACCATGATATAATGAATAATGAATCATATAAGATGAATGAATCAATGAATTTGACAATGATACATTTATGTTTCTCAATGCAGACCCATTCCCGTGCAGTTGGAAAGTAGCGTGACAACCTGTGCTATGACAAAGCATTTTATTTAAGTGTCCCATCAGTCCACTGTGACCTTTTATCATAAGTGGAGCAGCAGACACAGGGAGCAGAAGAGATCCACACCAGGACATTCCTCCACCCAAACATTCAAACATGACATGCTGCAGGAGCGCCTCGCCCCGACGCCACTCTGTGTAGCTGCTTGACGAGGGCCATGTGTGGATTTTTTTTATTTTTTATTTATTTTTTTGCCAAATGTGCTATTTTCCAGGAGGTTATGAATAGATGTACGTATACCTCCAAATGAGGAAACAAATAATTGATGGGTCTGGGTCCCGTAGCGCAGCGTGTCTCTGAGATCTGAGCCTGTGCTGGCCTCAGACATGGAGACTAACTAAATGCTGCTCATGTTTAATAGGTATCACATCAGCTTCAAAACACAAGGACAGACAGCCAAGAGAGTTTCTTTTCCATCCCTGAGGTTCCAGATCAATGAAGCCTGTGTACTTTCACTGTTTTATAAAAGCACAGACTGTAAGAGAAACATGGAGACAATGTCTTTTGTCAAAGACGTGGTGTTCGGTGGAGAAGAGTGTGTGTCTTGATGGCTGTTCAGTATTTAGTGCATGCCTTCACATATCCAAATAGTTCAAAATACAAACCTCATAGACTTCATCACTTTGTTATATTTATTCAAGAGGAAATAATTCTGCATCACTGAGTGTTTACAGAGATCTAATGCAGATAAGTGCAGTAGGAATTTCAAATGAATGATGTCATCTAAATTGAAGCCTGCTGTTTCAATTGTATAATATAATAAATAGCTGTACTCTGAAAAGAGAGCTTGAAAAATATCTATTTGTGATGAGTGCAGATCATGAGGACTAATATGGTAATTGTGTTGTGTCTAATTGGCAAGGCTCAAAGATTCGCAAACTGTAAAATATGTGCTTCTTTCCTCTTTGTTTTACGCTGTGTGCCTCTATCTCGCCAACAGACAGAGACCGTTATAGAGAAGTGACACCATCCTGAGGAGGACAACCATCCCAGAGAATAGGAGACTCATTTCTGGGCATTGAAGTTGCAGGGTGTGAGGAGAGACCTGATTCCATGAAAGAAACCCATAAAAACAAAGGAGGGCCTGACACGCTGTCACGTGTTTAATGAGCTCTTGCTATTTGGAAAATAAAAGGAGGGCTCTGACGCGTGTAACATCTTATCTCCTTTGCTCTTTTCCTTTGTGATTTCTGTTGTATTTCCAAGACAAGCAAAGCCAGCGCCAGCGGAATTTGATGCAGCTTGGATGGGCCCTCTTGGGAAGCAGCACCCAAATAAGCCCTCCAAGGGCCCGAGGGGGAAGGGGGGGGGAGAGAGAAGAGAAGAAAGGGAGGAAGGAAAAGACGATCACATGAAGCTGTGAAAAGCTGTAATCTGGCCATATGGAGATGTGATGAGATGTGGCGACGATATCTAAGATGTCAGAAAGAAATTTCACTGTTGTGTTTTACTGGTCTGAGAGAATAAACGCATTGAGAAGTAACCACCGTTCTATGATGAGAAGTTACCAGCTTTTACAAAAGAGGAATCTTTCTGAGGTTACATTGGATTCTTATTTATTTGCACAAAACATATTGGTGTTACTTGTGTTTTGCACATACGAGTGTGCAGCCACCTGACACCAAAAAGACAAAACACCAAAATAAACTTTTAAGATACATTATCTGCTGTTAAAACTCCACAAATAAGATCTGGCACCCAAGGTTCCCCTCTAAAACACATCTCAGACTTTTTATAACAATATACGCAGAACTCAGTTTACTAAAAAGTGCAGCCCTCATCTTTGAGCAATAACACATAATGCTCGTTACAAGATAAATCTCACCTGAATCACAATAATGTGAACAAATCAATGAAGCAGATTTTTATTCCATGCATTCTTCTTCCTTATGAAAACCCGGCGCCTACATTACCCACAGTGCAACTCAACCCCCAACAGCTCAGTTGGTGATTGTGGTGCGTTATGCTGGTAGAGTCCTGAAGCAGACAGAGATCAGGAGTCGAGAGAGGTCTGGTAGGACCACCTCTTAACTCTCAGCTCCGTCTGGAGACACTAAAGGCTTACAAGGTTTACATACAACTTTGTTCACATGCAGTCGTACTCCCCAACACCTTTAAGAGACTCTGACGTTCCCCTTTAAATATGTCTGTTTCTCTAGTAGTAGTGCACATGAATGTGACTGGTTCATAGGTATTAGCCCCACAGCCAGCCTGTGTGTGTTGATGCTGCCCACACTGTTTAACTTTGATTACTGCAGTAACTCCTAACTAAGATCAATCCCACCGACAGTCCCTAACAGGCAGCTCATATCATGTGAAGAATATATAGTAAAGTCATTGTTAAAGCAATACTTCACCCAAAAATATGACCATTCATCAGCTACTCAACCCGTGTTCCCTTTCATTATTGAACAAAACGTAGTTTTTATATTTAGAAACTCCCACTCAACTCATGCAGAATAATAGTCTCATTTATCAGTTGTATGCTCTGTACTTCACACATGCATATCCGCTCAAACCTTATTATTTAAAATACTTCCGCACTGTAGGCGCACTACTCGTCCAAGTCTGTTTAGCCTGTTTTAGCGAAGATGCATGTGTTTGGGAAGAGATGAGCATGCATGAATGGGACTTTATCATACTGCACCAGTTGTGTGAGTTTAAAAACAGATGTTTCCATATAGTTGTGCTGCAGTTAAAGAGGCCCCTCAGTTTTTGGATTCCACGTTGAGCGTGGAGGCATGAGACAACTCAAGGTATGGAGGGAGTCATTGATATACAAATGGTGGTTTTGGGGGTAAAGTGTTCCTTTAAGCAGGTGCAACCAAACATACTATATGACATGTTCAATTAAAACGAAGATGAACATGAATAAATTCAGTTTGTTAAACTCACTAAACCAAACCAGATACGTTCCAATATGAACATGTATGCATGTTTAACAGTTGGTATGAAGTGGTATAAATGACAGCATTGCCCCTCAGATGTTTCACTTGTAACCACGCTGACTGTTTATATATGTCCTTTAATAAATGATGTTAAGGTTCAGAAGTTTAAAAAACAAAGGGTTGACTAAAGGTTATTATTTTGATGATTATATAATAAACTGATTATGTTTTAATCAGTGTTACTTACAAATATGACAAGAGAAAACACAAGTAAACCGACCAGATCATATAACACCAGTCTTATTGGAATATGTTAAATCTAAGTTTCCTGTTGGCTTTATCTCATTTGAAGCATATTAAGCCACTAAGCACTCCTCTGTGTGTGTGTGTGTGTGTGTGTGTGTGTGTGTGTGTGTGTGTGTGTGTGTGTGTGTGTGTGTGTGTCATGTGAAGACCCTCTGTGTTTACAGGGCCAGTGAGCAGCGATCCACAGCATAGCCATGGATACTGGTGCGGGGTCTTACGGGTGCTGCACACTGACCAGTAGGAAACAAACAGTGGGGCGTCACGCTGAAACCTCAGCTTTCTAATTGGCTGCTAATTAGCAAACGAGTCTGACCTGCTGCTTCTTGTTCTGCTGTGAGAACCCTATAAAGCACACACACATTTTCATCGCCGCTCCACTTGAAACTGTCCTTCACATTAATACACGACTCTCTAAATTTTGTGTAAGAAATACCCTTCTAACATTTGCTAATTCAGCCGATTGTCAGGAAATATATGAATACTACAGATATTATTATACTAAACTTTTATACAGCAAAATAAATAGATAAAAAACGATGTTTAGATCTGCATGTAAGGGTGCAAAATATTTCAAAGGCCCTGCTTGAAATACAGCATTTCAACAACTTCATTACTCCAAGTAATGCTCGAGTTTCTGGCTCTGCTTTCCCCTTCTGAAGCCAAAATTATAAAGAACAACATGCACATAGTTGTACGTGGAAGAATGTTGTGTATAACATTCTAGTGTTGAGAGTCCTCCGAGGCGGGCCAGCCAGAGAGAGGAGAAATGTTACTAGCCTCGATGTGTTCCAATGAATTCAGATATTTAAAGAAAAAATCAGTCGACAACACGTTGAAATCAAATGGGATCTTTGTGTCTGTAAGGTGTTTCAAGACACGCTCATCTGTCTTCGCCACGCTCAACACAAACAGACAGAACGCCTGTTGTCACCTGATTTTTCACAGAAGACTCTTTTCTCCAGAGAAAACGTTTGGATGTCTGTGATGGGGTGTAAAGTGCTGAATGTCTGGCCCGGCCTGCGTCTCAGCTGCACTTCTAAAACACATTCACATCATCATCCAAAGACCCACAAACCCATTGTTGACTTCACTGGACCCTGCTTTGAATTCTGCACTTTTAAAAGTTCACTTTTTAAATACATTTGGCTCAAAAAAAGGTTTCTGAGCTTCACTCTGACGATGAAGTGGCTCAGGAGGTGTACACTGTAAAATTACCGACCTATATTATTTAGCATAAATTGTGGTTTGACTTAGAAACATAAAGTATAAAATGAAGTTGTAGCAACAGCGTGTGTCTTGACCTTTAACTGTCTACTATAAAGTCATAAAGTTCTGTTCACGTGTCTTCTTAAGTTCAGAATACTTAACTGATGACTAGTAACTACCTGAATTAATCATGAATTGCCGTATTAATATGCATTTATAAAGCATATATTAGTAGTCCCTAACCATTAGTGCATATCTAAATCATTATATATATATATATATATATATATATATATGCATGAATAATGTACATCTAAATAAGTTCTTAATCATTTAATTACACTTTATAAATGATGCTATTAATCATCTACAACTCCTTAATAATTGGTTTTTAATATATATATAATACTTAATTTACAAATTGGGAATCCATCATTAATAAAGGATGAAAACACAATCATGAAACACATAATAGACGAGCTTATTAATCAATAATTAAAAATGTATAACTGTTATGAATTGCATACTAATGAGTGTTAATGTAGGAACAATGCTTTATAAATGATTAATTAAGTGTTTACTCATACTTAACTAATGCTTCATAGCGTGTAGTTATTATACAAAGTGTTACCAAGTATTCTTTGGTCAACACAATGAGGAAACATTTTTAATGAATGTATATGTTCACTGACAAAATATTTGATTTGTTTTTCTACAATATTTGCTTGTATGAGTAAACCATGTCAACATGTTTCATATGTCGTCTCAGCTCTTGGTTAGGGTCAGGGCAAGATGGTGGTACGGAACACTAGGCATGTAAGACAACATGCGTTTACTTTATTGTTAAACTGAAACAACAATCTTAGCCAATGTAGCTGAACTCAAGCACAACCAGGGCTGAGGAGGCCAATCCACAGCTCCAGTTTCAAAGTGCTGCAGTGAAACGCCAACAACAGCGAGCCACTTTCTACTCAACAGACGCTGCCTGTGAAACGATGCATGGAGCAATTACATTTCTTTGAAAACATAACTGGTAAAACAAATAGTATATGAATGTGATTTGGAAGATGCAGGGTTTGACTAATCAGAAAGAGCAGAATTGCAACTTTGCCTATAAATAGAAACTGTACATTTAAATAAATACATCAACCTATTGATTTTAGTTGCGTTAACTTGAAAAGTTTTGACAGTGTAAGTTTATAGGCCAGCCCAACTTGTGAAAATTCAATTTTGGTCAAAATCAAAAGCAAATCTTCTGCTTTTGAAACTTAAGAAATGTTTCATACTTTTTAAATTCCATTCGTTAAATGTGTTGCCTTTAATTTTAAAGTGTTCTTAACTTTTTCAGTCACTGTGTGAAAGTGATGTACCGGCTATATCCAGGATCAAATGTCTGTAAAGTTCCCCCACTGTACTGTGGCTTCTCAGCAGATAGTGATAGCATACACGTATATTCAAACATCAAAATGTCCTGAGCTGCCATGTCACAATGTGAGCTCTGCTGCTGTAGGTTCTGGGACAATGGAAGTGAAAAGCAACAGTTGTGTCTTTGATTAATGTGCCCGCACTATGTTTATTTTCTCTCATTCTGCATAACCAAATAAACAGCATCGCTCCACTTCATGAGTACTCAAAATAAATGTACAATCCCAACAGTGAAAATGTCAGTCAATACTTAGTGAGTACGTGCTGTAGCTCTTTGTCAGAGAGGAAACCAGCTGAACAATTGCTCTCTCCTGGTCTTTCTTTACCACTCCCACACCTGTCAATCAACTTTTAGAAGCAAAGAATATATATTTTAGAAAAGAATTACAAAAACAAACCCTCTTAATCAAAATGATCACAACAATGTTAATGACCATTGAGCTTCATGGCTGGTTGCTCTGGAGCAATCATAAGGTTCACAAAATTAGAAGTCATATTTATTCCCACTATCAGCTCATACTTTTTACCTGGAATGATTGTCATCTTCGCTCAGATCTGCAACATCATTGACAACTCTGAACTAAATTCTGAGGGACATGGTAATAAAGCTCAGTGCTAGAGCTTTGTTTCATTCATTCATATATTTCTCTCTGTCTCTCTCACTCCTCCAGCTTCACTAGCAGTTGATTGTGGACGTTTACTCTTTTTTTGTTACACCAAACAAGATTTTGCCACGATCTCCATCAGCCAATCAAGTTGCTGCTGCTTTAGATTTCTTCTGTCATTTTAGGTGGAATCGTCACCTCTCATCAAATCCATTGCCCAGGTTGAGCTCATCAGAAGTCCTCTCCTCATCACCACCAGTGTCTAGACTCCTTAGGAGGGTTTCCTGTTCTCCTCATGGTTTAATATGACAACACAATGGGGTCTGATGCTCAAATGTCATTCTCACCCTTTTGATCACTTCATTATGAATAATTGCTCTCTCCTGTTTGAAATGTAATACTTCCACATGTTTAGTTGTCCAGATGTTGCTCATTTTACACAGACAACAAACAGCTTCCTTACTTCTACAGAAAGGAAATTATTACTGCATGTTTTGAGGACGTTTAGATTGGCTGAGTGGCTTTGAATATAAAGACAACACACATGAACTCATGAGATAAGTTAGGTGCTTCCCTGTGGTAGTAAGTCATCACCCCAATGCCACATCTGAACCCAGGTAACAAACCGGACACAACCAAGGCAACAGGAAGATCTAGGCTCATCTCTTATGAAAAATAACATCAGTATGAAACAATGTGTCACTGTTACTAAGTTACTACAGGGAGCATCCCCGAATGTAAAGTAAAGGTCAAAGGAAATAGGAGACATGGGCCTGATCTTGACTTTATAGTCCAGCTGGCAGAGAAGACAAATAAATGTGGTGAGTTAAAAGTTGTAATACCACAAAGAACTCAATTTAATACCCGTTTCATAATAATAAAAGTGTGATGAAAAAGCAGTCAGGATAATATGGACTAGATTATTATTCCCATCACATTTTTCAGTTCTTCCTGCCACCATATAACAATATCTCCTTTTGAATAATAATGAATGCATTAAATGAGCAGAACCTGGACCTGTGAAGCAGCAGGAAATCAATGGGTTAACTAATGAAAAATGATGAAACCTTATTTGAGGTATCACTGAAATTAACTGTTGCCCAATCTGAGTTTATAGCCACAGGAGTGAACATGCCTCCTGTAGTACAACCACACTGTTAGACTGTGGGTGAGTGACAGTCTGATACAACCTGTGGCAGACACACACTTTCACTTTATAGTGAAGGCTCCTTAACAGCTGTGGGCCTTTGAGGAAACCACATTTAAGGCTTTCCCGACACTTTTCAAAACCTGTATTGAAGTTGCCATTGTTAGCTGTCACTGTAGGGAAAAGCATGCTGGCTTTATGAAGGCACAAAACCCTGTTTAAAATGTGTGACCTCTAGCTAAAGCAAGAGAGGGATGAAAGAGGAGAAGAATGGAGTTCAGAAATCACCATAGTGACGTGTGTTTATCACCGTTTCACAGCCTTAATACACTGTTCCCGCGGCTCATCGTGACACTTGTGTACACCGAAGCCTGCTGCCCGGGTAATCCCAGATTTCCTATGGCACAGCTCTGAGCTTAGCAGAGGGCTTGACTAATAGCTTTCTTTTCAAATGATCGCTTTGCTACACGACTTCAGAAGAAGGCAGCGAGCGTGAAATTCAATTATGGTGCGCACGCTCCGCAGCCCCGTCCAGAGCTGTCCACTTTAATCCCTCGTTTGCCCTCAAGGATTCTCAACCTCTTTCAGCTGGATCTCTTCTCCCACTTCTCTCCTGCACTCCTCCATTCATGTTGGCGGCCTACTGCGTGGCCTGTACATCGTGGCCTGCTCCCACCCTGCTCTGCTGCGTATTCTGCCCTCCCTGACCTTGCACTAGTACATCCCTCTTACCCACATCGCCCTTTCCCCTTCCCTCCGAAGCCTTCTTCACTTATTGGTTCAATGTAAAAGAGAAATTATACTTCCCAAGAAAACCGACAGCATCAGTTATATGTGCAACAGTCTGAATATGAATCTGAAGCTGAAATGGCTGAAAAACATTTTTCTCCCACCGGCAGCCCCAAGAAGGAAATCTTAAGGTAAATGATGCAACAGTGGCTGATTTTAAAATTGCCACTGTACCCTTTATCAGGACTATGTGCTGGCCTAAACTCTCCAGTCGCCCTCCCTCCCTCTGATCTGCTCCGTCTGTATTTTGGTCTGAGAGGAAGCGGGGGTGTCAAACCACATATTACACCCCCAGGCCCCATTATCCATAACCTCTGACATACTTTGGTCACTATGCATTCCTAACATCCCTAACAGTCCGAGTGACAGTGGGACAGAAGGAATGTTTTAAACTGACACAAGCAGTAAACACATGCAGCTGATCTTCATCAGGAAGACCCCAGTTAACATCTAAAGCCACTGAGCAGCATTTAAATGAGCTCCGATGGAGGACGTCAAAACACAGGTGTGTCAAAACCCCAAACTGGGTCTGATTACAAACACATGGGGTACACGTTGTAACGCCAACGTGGAGTAGATCAGGGGTCTCATTTATAACCAATGCGTACGCACAAAACGGGGCCTGAAAGTAGCGTACGCCACTTCCCACGCAAACGTAATGATCTATAAAAACAAACTTGACGGGAGAATGTGATCACCTGTACGAAAACTCTGACCCATGCGTAACATTTTGGAGACACAGAAGGTGAGGTGGTGAATTGAAGCTAGACTGTAGAAGTTAATTGTAATTTCCCTTCATATCACATGTTACTTTGCAGTTATATATTTTCTTTATCATAAACAAGCAACTAATACAAGCACAAATATGTGTGCTTGTACTAGTGAGTCATAGCTGTAAGCACATTTCAATTGTTAAAGATATGAACCCAATCAAACCTCAAATCAAATTTTGCTTAATATTTTATCAGCGCTGTCTGCACCCCGGTGGTCATCTGTGGAGCAGCTGATAAAATTATCATCATCTATTAGAGGATTATTTCTCTGTTGTGCGGTAGTTGACAGTATTTGACAATGTGCATATATCACCAATTACGATTTTAGTTTTATGACCACATCAATAAATTGTGTTGACTTATCAAACTTCCTTTTTTTTAAAGAGTGGTGGATACCACCGATTGTAACGATCATTTTGGAAGCAATCACTTCCTCTCGGTAGTCTCCGTGATTCCCGTAAAGACCCACTGAGCAGCTCATTAACATTCATAAGGTGCTCTGCATTGACCATATATGTTTGAATGTGGGTGTGTAGAGGGCCGGATGTGAGGCTGAACCAGCTCTGCACATTTCCAGGTTGATTTGGGATTTATAAAAGGAAATAGCTCACTAGCAGGCATACGCAGGGTTTTAAAAATCGGAATATGTTTTGGCGTTCGAGCATTTCCTCCTTTGAACGTACGCAAACATTTAGTGTGGATCCATGCACTGTTTTATAAATGAGATACCAGGGCCGCTTATTATCCACTGAGAAATGTGGGGTTGACAAAACCCCACCCCACACAAAATATTGTGTATCGGGCACAAGTAAGAGTAATCTGTTTAATATGCAGTAAAATACTTTAATATAATAATAATAATATAAGTCATAAAAGACACGTCATACAATCTTGCCAAAAGCTAAATAAACTCATCAAGTGGCTGAGTGGCAGCGATGTGCTCAGCAAAATGTGTGAACTGGTAGTTCCATTAGCTGCTAGCTGTTAGCCACACACACTGTCCAAAACGCTAAAATTTATGAAAATAATTTTCCACAACTGTGTCTCTGGTCGCAGATTAGCGACTGAGAGGTAGTGATGCACTGAGCTGTGTTATCACTAGAGGCCCCTACCGTCCAGGGGCCAGTTAAGAGTAGTGAGTGAGGAGTCAGCAGGCAGTTAATGAAGGTATAAAAAAGGCAATAAAAGGTGTTCTGAGAAAGAATGAGTCATTGCAACCATGAGAGGTCCCTGACCATTGAACCATAACTGGCCACACATTTATAATGCAGTTAGCTGCAGAAGAATGAGAGATGAGCCATGGACAGAAACAGAGGTGCACACTCAGTCACGTACATACCCACTCACACGTGCGATTGCATGATTCTCCAGGCGGAGATACAAATTAAGTTAAGAGTATTCAAATCAGTACCCATATTTGCAGCTTGCACATAAACATCAGTAGACACTACAGCAGTAGCATCTTGTAAAATTGAAAATATTATTTGGTAAATAAAGCATTCATCTCACCTTTGCTTGGTCAGGTATGTGTTCTGTAGTAAAGACATTTCTCATTAGCTGGTAAAGTAACACAGCAATATGAAATAAAAAGTCAGCCAGGGAGATGCAGTTTGCAACTAGTTCTTGGAGTTAACATCAGCTAGCTACAGCTGATAAAATCTATGGATGATGGAAAGATTGACAGGCGTAGCAACAGTAGCTTAGGACGCAGGCCTTAGCAAACGGTCAGCAGTTATCACACTGAAATCTTAGTGAAACCTATCCGGCCTCACTTTTCCTCCCCCTCCTCAGCCCCCCTCATTTCTAGAGCAAAATGTGGCTCATGGTCAAAGACTAGACGTGCTGTGGTCTCGCGGCCTGAGGTCTGAAGGGGCAAGGGTTGAGGTGGGCCAACAGCAGACGGACTGAGAAGCCAGGACCGCCAAGAAGTGCAGGGGAGGTTTCCTGCCCCAGATCCTGGGCTGGGAACATAGTATCCCATATCCCTCTCCCATCGTTAGACCCCCTAGAGGACGAGAGACAGAGGGGGAAATCACACTGTGTTCCTACACTCAAAATACCTCCACTGCTGAATTTTATGTCTCCTTCCTCTCTGTCCAAATCTGACCCCTGGCTCTGTGTCTTGGTCATTGCCTTGGACTTTCAATCTCACTCTCACTTCACTCCCTCCCTTGGCTGTGACACAGTGTCCATTTATTTCCTGTCCTCTATGTGTGGGAGTGTGTATGTGTGAGTCTCAGAGGGGTCTACTGGAAGCAGCAGTTGTGGTCTGGCCTGTGGTCAGGAACTGATTCACTGATTTGCAAAGTGTAATGACATAATACTATGATTTGTGCTACAAATTGTTAAACAGCAATAATGTTCCCCAGAGTCATTCATTTTGATATATGTCTCAATCTGAGGTTATGGTGTCTGTAGACTGCAACATTCAGCTGAAGCCAAGAGCCAAAATAGCAAAAAGACTTCATCCCAGTCAAGAGCCGATTCTATAATTTGTCCAATATAATTACATGAGAGACAACATATCTCATAGATCACAGGCCTCCACTGAGCCATTTCACACAAATCTGAAAAAGACAGAAAAGTATTAAGACACTCTACGGTTGCTAAGGGACATGACTATTCCCTTATCAGATCTGCTGCTGATGAATATATGAGAAATCCCATGATTGTGTCATGAGGGCCGAGAGACTGGGGACCCACAAATCAGTTCTGTGAGGATCAGACCTCTAAATCCTTTATGATGTCCAGCATCTCCACGTGAACTTTCACACTGTGTGTTTACTTGGCTCTAGAAGTCTTGGGCCATCCAATTATCTTGCTTAAGTGACGGCTAGTAAAAAAAAAAGCAAAATGCTTCTGGGTTGAAGCCAAAATGAGGGGCTCCCAGTGGCTGCTGGTGTGGGGGTGGAGGACAGTGGATGGAAATAGCCATCCATACTGCGGGGAAAGCCCCTGTTCGGGGACGTTGACCGCGGGCCTGCCTGATGGACACACAGATGTAGTAGTGGCGGTTATTGTAGGACTGATGTTATGTGATGGGCCTTTTGGCAGCACTATGCAACATACTTTGTTTGGTTATGTTTGTGGCCCAGAAGATGGGAAACTAGCTGGGTCCATGTTCTCCAGAGGTCCTGGGGGAGCGCAGGACCAGAGGGAGGAGATTCTGCAATAAATGGCATCTCGGCTTGGCATGACTGAGCAATGACATGCGCCCCACGCCACGCAAGTTCTGCTCATGGGGACGGACTTTGTCTCAAAACAGAGGTCAGTGAAAGGCAACTTCTTGACATCAGAGTCATAGCTCATACAATTACATAAAGTCACGGTGGCACAGAATGGCTAATGGGACAAATAAACAACAGTAAACACAAAGTGACACTCCATCACCTTCAATTAAACTGATGGAACATTTGAAGAATAAAGTAAAATAGAAAGGTTCACTAGTTTGCAGAGGTCCCACAGGTGAGTCTGCAATGACCACTGCTGTCATGTTGAAACAAATGAATACAAACCACAATCGTCTCTTGTCTGCATTGGCTCCATGCAGCTAAAATAAAGCTCAGCATAAGTCTAATCTTTATGCTTCATTCATTCATAACTCTCTCTCTCACTCCTCCCGCTCCTTCTTAATCAGCTGGTTATGGATGTTCACTCTTTTGGTTAAACCAACCGATCTCCATCAGCCAATCCTCCAACCCATTCACTTCCAGTTATCATATCCAGTGGCTCTTCAGATGTCCTCTCTTCATCTCATCACCCCCACTAGACTGTGTCTAGACTCCACAGGATGGTATGAAACAGTCAATAAAATATGTTTTCAAAAAGTGTGAAGCAACCACCAGAGGTTCTTGAGCATACAGTCATAAATGAGCACCAAAACTATTAAGCTGATGGGTCCAGTAGTATGCAAGATTAGCCGTGGACAGACAGACAGACACAGAAGACACACACACATGATTGAACACATGATCTCCAGGTGGAGATAAATGATGACCATTGCCACAAATTTACTTTGTCTAGCGTAATGCACAATTTAATATGGATGTTGCCCCTTTCCAGAAAAAAAACTAACGTGTGACTGAATTTTCTTTATGCATACAATCAAGATCACATTTGTTGCAATCTTTTCAACAATAACCAGCCATCATTGTGATCACAGATCAAACCCACATATCCATGCCATGAAGTCACCCAGCAGCATCCTACTTTACAATGTCATGTGATAAAAACACATGTATTCTAATTATTTTTTCCATTAGCTTATTTTCTCATTGCACAGCTACTGTCTTCCTCAGTTGCTCTGCTTCCAGCACAGCTTGTTTTAAGTAGAGCTTTTATCCAATCAGATTTCACCTCTGTGTCCCTAGGTAAGAAGAGAGGCTCGAGGCCCGCTAGGTAGACTGCAGATTAAAGTAAATGGGGATGATATTATTGATTGTCATAGTCTTCAACTAATCAGATCTTTAGTTTGACATGTTGGGCGTATTCTTTGACATGCCAGAGCTACCGAAGTAGTCTACAAGTACGGCAGCATTAACGTGCGGCTGGCTCAGCAATAACATGTGGTGTGATTGGTCAGTGGAATAGCGTGACTGTTGTGACGCTGAAGCAGCTAGCAGAAGTTAATAGTAGTAGTAGTAACAGTTCAAGTTGAAAGATATGTAAGAAGTTATGACATTGACATGACATTTTTAGTATTTTGCTTGGTGTAGATTCATTTTTTTTTTTTTACCGAGCTTTGTTTTTTAACACTCAATGGCTGAAGGAGGAGAAACGGATTTGGTGGCGGAGTTACTGGCAACGCCTATCTGGAGAAGGACATTTCAGGGACACATGGACATCATACCCGACAGCTAGCAGCCCTGAGGCAGCCAGGAAAAGGATTTGTGCGAACGATATTCCTGGCTGACAGCGTCGGAGAAGCGTTGCACATGTTCTGGCTAAGAATGCGTTTTATTTGCGACTGAGCGTCTTGGTGTTTGGAGCTGTTTGGAGCTGTTTGGAGCGACGCTAACCTAAGGTGGCTAACCAAGGCAGCAACACGACACCATAGCACGACAGTACAATTGCAAGCTACGGTGCTTTTGAAAACTTTTGGAGAGACCCGAGTGGATCTACAACTCAACAAACACGTTCAGAGGAGGACCTCTGGCTGGAACTGAACCGATGTTCTGTACAACCGCATCATTGAACTATTTGTAATCAAGGAAAGGAGGATGGACTTTGTCTTTAAGTGAACAGCAGCTTTGGTAAGTGAAGTGCTTTTGAGTTTTTACATCTGCAGTAGCTTTACTACTGTGTTCATTTGTTCATGGTGTCGTTTTTACGATATGGTTAATGTAATATTCTGTTTCTACTGACATGTAAGTGTCTAAGTAAAACGAATGATACCAGTTTGTCTCATAGGGCGCGGTGTGCGTCCATCTTTATTCTTTACGTATCTTACTCTCACTGGCGCACAGCGCCGACATCATCACAACATGATGGTTACCTGAACCGGAAGTATCCAAGATACTACAGTTAATATTGTTCCCTCTGATGTGAATAATATTTGAATGGCTCGTGTTCTTCAGTGTGCGGTGGAATACTTGTGTTAGCGCTGCAGTGTTGCTGGATTGATTTGTTGCTTTGTTGTCATATAAATATATGTGACTGGTTCTTGTGAGTTTGTTCTTGTCATTGTGTTAATTACATTGATTTTGACTGTATGCATTGTCCGTTAATGACGAAGCATCCTGTCATGTTGGGGTTAGGTTGGGACATTTGATTCTCTGTTTGGGCTGTTTCATTTTACAAAGCTAGAATTATGGTCTGGAGAAATGGGGATTGTGTAGTGATTGCTTTAGCCTGTTTGAATCAGTAGGGAACAGCTAAACGCTGCGGGGAGAATTTATAGCTTGTGTGCTGCTGTTGTTTTCCTGCTAAGTTAGTTTAGCATAGTGTGCGTCTCAGAACACACGAGCATCACCAGAGTACAATGTTTTGTTTCCGGGGTCAGAGTGTCTCTTACATGGTGGGTTGCCAGGTTGTGCGGTCTACCGAAAACATTATATTTCCCACAATTTAAGCTTCTGCATTTTCCAAATGCACTAGTATTATTCAAACGTATTGTTCGGTTCGTAAGCCTCGTACCGAACGGTTTAATATGAATACGTGTATCGTTAGACCCCGAGAAACAAATAATAACCATAGCTGTGGTGTAATAATGAGGTTATTAGGAGGTGGTTCAACTGTAGTAGGACAGCACTGAAGGCCCAGGTATACAATCAGAGATGGGCAGTATTTCTATTACTTCTATTTGAAATACGTATTTCAATTACTTTTGAGTATTTTGTAATTTGTATTTGATAGGGCCGATAAAAATCGAACGTAATTTGTAACAAAATACTTTAGAGTGGAGTAATTTTGTATTTAAAATACTCAAAATACTTTCTCTACAAATCGAAAAACCGTTAACGAGTTCAGTCTTCAGATCTTCAAGTTTAACGGATTGTCTGTCAAGGTAAATATTTTATCTGAGTGTGACAGATGTCAACTAGCTTGATGTATAATTTATGTCTGGGTCTGGCTACATAGCCTATTGTACATGGTGATGGTTATAATATCAAGCTAGCGATCGACGCTAACATGCTAATGACGCTAGCATGCTGTCTAGGCTAGTGCATAGCCAGTGTTTAGCAAGTTAACTTATCAGTCGAGTAGCTAGCTATAGGAAGAGGGAGATTGGGAGCTTGTATGTTCATGATAACCTTATCAAGAGACGTCTGACCATCTACTCTTGCACTGTATTACAAGTTATGCTGTATCTTCTCAATGTGAATGTCATAATGCCATATCAATTACTGGCAGATAATATAGTTCACAGTTAGCCAGGCTATGACAGTAGATGTCCATTTGTTCAAAAAACATTAAATATCCAATTTATTTTATTTAAAAGGCATATTATGAAAGTATTCTTAGTTTTATTATTTCATACATTTTACAGTTGGCCAGGTGGACATGTCTCAGCAAGATGATGTTCAAGAAGGACCATCAACAAGCACAGATGTGCTTAGTTACACTGATATTCTCTGACTGTTCTTCCTTTTTGTGGGGTTCACCAGAGCTTTGTGTACATTATAGCCCAAACCTGAATGCTCTGCTATACCAAATTGTGAGAAAACGGAAAATCTAGAAAAAATATTTCCTATATTTTAAATACAAAATACATGTATTGTATTTTGTTACATTTTCTGGCACCAGTATTTTGTATTTTATTTTGATACATTTATTTGAGGGGTATTTTGTATTTTGTATCAAAATACATTTTGATGTATCTTTGCCCATCTCTGTATACAATGCACGGCCCGCCACAGTGCAATGAACACTGTCAAAATGATGGAAAGCACGCCCATAACTCTGAAATATAAAGAGATATAATGGACGATGAAACATCTCTATCATCCTGAGAATGTTACACGTATCAACACGATCAGCTCTATGATGCTCTGTGAGTTAAAGGAGAGAGCGCAGCCTTGTGCAGCTGGCAGCACCGTAAGCAAACATGGTGCCGTTCATTGAGCTATGAATCATAAGTAGGGGGAAGTTTGCAGACAGAATGTGAATGTGATGGTGTGGATATAGCTCCGGTCATGGCAGACTGTGTGGGAAACACAAAGAGGGGCAGGCCGAGTCACATGGGTCGTCCTGCTCCCAAAGACAGGACTCTCTCTCTCTCCCTCTTTGTCCTTTCAATCTCTCACTCTTTCCCTCTCTCCCTGGTAGGCCCACCCTCACTTCTCCCTCTCTCTCTCTCTCACACACTCCTCTATTTATGCTTTAATGCATTTATACTAGTAAAGTACGACTTTGTTTCATGCCACTTTATACTCTACTACATGTCATAGGGAAGTGCTGTAGTTTTTACTCCACTATATTTATTTGATAACTTGAATTACTATTTTATCTGAATTCAACATGTGCATAAAAAGCACATGAGGATTAAATATAATGTCTTGTATAAGGTAAGCAACCAAAAAGCATAGAGCTTTGTAGAGTTGAAACGATTAGTTGATTAATCAATCAGTCGCTTGGCGGAAATTGTTTTTCATGTAAAGACGTTTCATAATTCCAGCTTCACAAATAGTGTTGTTGTGCACTTTGGGGTTCCGGGTAATGACGACTATTTTCACATTTTTAATAAAGCAAACAATCAATCTCTTTGACATGTTTTACGATATTTTCTGTATTTCTTTAGAAGAAAAAACAAAACCACATAGACAAAGCAGCAGTACATTATAAGTTAAATTACCAATTGTATTATAAATGTCAGTGGTTTCCTCTATTTTTAATTATCCATCCAGCCTGTAGTTCTAAATGTTAATGAGTTATAAGACAGCTGAAGCGGCCTTGCAAGTGAACTGAACAGAACACAAAGCGGTCTTATTAAGGTCTTATAAATGTAAACCCTGTATTGATCATTTATACCGCTACAACTAACAGACCCTTTATAAAGCGTGACTTATTAGAAAGTGGTACTGCAAATGACTCTGTCCAGCTGATTACAAGTGACAGTATTCTTCAGCAGCAACCGGTCCCCTGACATACATTAAAGTTACATGTGAGTATAGAGACCCCCACAACTCTCAAACAGAAACCAAACAAACTAAAGCATTTATGAAGCTGTTGGGTAAAAACAAAGTCCTTCTGGTCTCATTGCACCTGTTAACAAACCACTGGCACTGTTTTCTGAGGCCGACAGGAAAGGGTCTCTAAATAGCTTTCCCATGAGTCTTTGGTCTAAAATAAAATAGAAGGGGCTGGCAGGAGCCGCCCACGGCACTGCTGCGACCCTGTCATGGGAACCGTGCTTAACTGGCTGTGGAGATTTGAGCAGAATAAATGAACCAGCCGTCCCCGAGTATCTCTATTTACATCGCTAATGCAAATGCTCATTTATCTTTAGCAAATAACAAATACGGCAGAGAACGGAGGCTATTTCTATGTGTGTATATTTGTGTTTGCATGCATACCAGTGCTTGCACGCAGGTTCGACACGTGCTTGTGCATGTGGAGATGCCTTGTTGACTCGTCTCAGACGCCATGAGAGAGTGGAGGAATAAGCAAATCACATTAAAAGTGTGGGAGAGAAGAGCCAATAAGAGCTGTAAACAAAGAAGGGCATGCTAGCCATTATCGCCAAAGTAAACACACGCACACGCAGCACACTTCAACAAAAACATTTACATTAAACACCACACAAAAGACCATTTATTAAAAGAAAACTATAATGCTTCACAACTTATAAAGCTGAAGCATCTCTGAAAACCCAAACAGGCTGTATCCACCAAAGAAAAGTGAGGATTCCACTGATATGAATCAGGTTTTTGGGGGGCGCTGAAGCAGAATCGGCTTAACTAAAGCACACCAACCAGCGGCGTTCACCTTTCTCTGCTTCATTCTCAGACTGCACTCTATTTTAGGGACCTCTGATGACTCTGTCTTGGCCACATCTCGATTTTTCCACTGTAGAAAAAAGTTATTCATAATCCTCCCAATAACTCAACACTGTTTGTCCAATGTGATAAAGCAAAGGGAGCGTTCACAATCTAAATTTGCATTCTTCAGAAGTGAATGGCTTTGTCAGCTGGAGTAAGACAGTTTGCTTCATCTGCCTCCCCCCGCTGCAGGGAGGCTGTTTACATGGGGACAGCTCAGAGATCCAGAGAGGAGACAACGCTCCTGGCTTCTCCCCACAAGAAAGGCCTCCGTGGGTGGGCAGCGTTTCACCCGCTGATGCTACAAGATCATCCCCGAGACGCACAAGAAGAATAAAACTCTCAGAGGAATTGACAGATTTCATGCCAAATAGTCCATTTTATGACACAACCCCCCCTCTCAGCTACATTATCTGGACTTCAGAGCCCGTCACTTTAAAGGGGAAGGTTGAAAAATTAACCGAGATTATCCTTAAAATAGCAACAGGAGGTCGCTGAGAGAGGGAATCCCCTTCAATCTTGTCTGAGCAGTTTTGGGGAACTTTAGGGTGCAGGTCAAGACCAAGAGACCCGAGGTTAGTGGTGAGGCAATTCATCTGAGGGGTCACGGGTCTGACGGGGCTCAAGATGAAGTGATTCCCAGAGCGTATTCCTAGATATAGAAGCTTAGGCAAGCAGATAACTTGGTCCACCTTTGAGTGTGATGCACAACTTGTTTTTTGCCGTGTTCTTAGGGCCGACAAACATTTTATTTGAAGTCCAAAGTGCTACAATCTAATATTGGGCCAGTTCTTTTTTACCAAAAGTGGCCATGGATACCTGGCTGCACCTGAGAGACCTTAAAATCCAGCACTTAGTCATTTTTAAAAAGTGTTGTTCAGTCTGTACAGAGTGAGAGAGTAATCCCAATCAGCCACAATAAGCAGCACTCTAATGCAAGGACTTATGGGTATGAAGAGGCAGTTGTTGACACTTGATAGCCAGCAAAAAGTGGAGCGTTCAAAATGGGCTGTGGATAAAGCACAGCTAATCTGCATTCAGCCAGTTCCTCCTGTGTTTTGAACTGCTAACTTTCCAAAAACAAACCAGAAAATAATGATCAGACAAATAAGTTGTTAACTCTAATTACCGTAAGTCTTTAGTTAATTTAAGATTTTGACAAACCTACACCCAAGTGCAAGATTTTCACTGTGGTTCTTGATGAAGAAAAGATATATACATTACATTAAATTACATTAGTCTGACAGCTACACTGGGTGTTTGTCAAAGTCTAGGTCTAGGAAAGATCCTTCATCGGCTGATTTTCAAGGATATGTAACGGATTGTGTATGGACCCAATTGCAGCACACAAGATTCCAGGAGCTGTTGGCTTTTATTATAAACTTAACAGGTACAGACTGATACATCAAAGTCTCTGGCAGAGCAGCAAAAACAGCAGGCAGAATTAATCCAGGTCAGTAACAGAAGGCTGGCGAGTTTAGCGGGAGTCAGGCAAGACGGGTAGATCAGGGGCAGGAAGGGTTGACAACAGGAAATCAGTCCGGGATAAAGCGCTGGAAAGTCTGGCATTGAGTAGCAAAGAACAATCTGGCAAAGGGTGTTTGAGAAGCAGGAGTCTATATAGTGGCTTGATTAGTGATCAGAGACAGGTGAGTGAACAGGTGAAGGGAGTTAGACTGATGAGGAGGGAGATTTATTTTGACTGACTCCCTCTGCCACCAAGATCCGGGATAAATAACAACAACATCAACACTTTGCATGCAGAGAAGATCACCTGCCAGTACAGTGTCTTATCTCCCTGTACAGCCTCACTCCGACTAAGCTTAACTTCTGGATAACTTTATCTTTCAACAGGAAATTTATGGGCATCAAACTGAAACACTTTGTTCCACACTCAGCCTCCTGTCTCTGTTTTCTCCCAGAGCTTAGAGGAGGTACAAGAAGCAGCTCTTTATTCTACCATCTGAACTTCATTACTCTGCCTGTTCATGACCAGGTACATCTTGTATCTTACTCTTTTTTGTATATAATTCATGGGTGACAAAGTCAGGCTTGAACAAGACATACATACATATTTTTCCCTGAACAAGAATGTTCCACAGCCTTGGAATGGGTTCTGTATTAGCCCCCAACTGTTAAATATTGAGAAACCACTTGCATTTTATATCCCCACAGGACACCAATCAATCCCATTTACAAGCTTGTACATTATACTCCTCCAAGCTCGATGAAATACAAAAAAGGTATCTACCTATCCATCAATCCCCACAGCAATGTAAAGGGTGTGCACACTTTCCCATGATAAGGGGAGAAAGTTAGACGGAGAAAGTTTTCCCTTTAAGTATTAATAAATGAGATATAGTAAAAAGTTCAAATGTTCTTAATGTTTGGACATGATTTATTCTGTATGTGAAAGCAGTTGAAGCTTCCGTATATGGAGTTATGAAGGCAATTACATAGGCAAATCTTTACCCTTCAAAAGAAAGGTAAAGATTGGTAAATCATACTCTCAATCCATCCCCTACCACTCACTCATTTCTTTGATCCCTTCCACCCATTATTCTATGATTCCCTCTGGAAATACTGTGCACATGGGCATCACTGACAGCACCTGATGGAGAGCACCTCCTCTCCATCATAGGTCAAGCAATTCACCCCGAGCAGAGGAATTAAAGAAAGTGGAGGTACCTTCAGATGATAATCCCTTCTTAAGATTCGGAGATGCTGTGATCTCATGACAGGCACTGGCCGTTTTTTCAAAATGTGTAATTTGAAAGAATCCCTGATCTAGCTGTATGGCTTGGTACATAGCTTTGGGAGCAGCAGTGTGACCTCAGTTTGACCTCTGTGTTCACCTTTGACCCTGAGGAAGTTGTAAACTGAGTAATCTGCTGTCAGTAAAAGGCAATAACTGTTCTGAGGTCATGAAACGATGCTGGTGTATGATCCAAAGTGCCTCTAAACTGAAAACATCCCAGTGTCATGGGATGAGGTAAGATTGGGTGGTCGTACAGGGTGTGTCGGGTGAAGGGACCTCTGATGACTCCGTCTTGCTGCTTATCTGTGAGGCTTCTTTCCAGGAAAATATTTTAATAATGCTAACATGAAATACATGAACAGAAACCAGAGGGATGTTTGAGTGACACTAGTTTCATGTTGCAGGTCTCCTGACACATGGGGCTGTTTGGAAATAAGCTCCACGCTGCCGAGACTTGACAGTAAAAAGAACCGGCGAGCCTCCCTGTGACAGGTTGTAATAAATGTCACAACCTTGAACTGTTTCTCATACAGACAAAAGGCACACCATCGAGCAGGTAACGCATCCAGTAGGTCTGCAACATTGACATGTACAATGGTATTTTGGGAGGGAACTTTTATGGGGTGGAAAAAAGTACAAAGTCACTTTTCATGAGGGCTAGTAATGTTTAAATCCCTGCAAACTAGCCATAAAAACATCAATATGAGATGTTACAAGAGTGTTTCATATAGTGTTATGTTATATTTCACATGGGACAGAATGTAAAAACGAATTGCTCTGGTACCTTCAGTGGTCACTAGGGGAAAACAAGATAACCTGTGGGTTATAAAGATGTTTCCAGTGAGAGTCAGGGTTTTATTTAAGTATAAAATGAGAGCATTTTAAAACAGTGAGCTCAAGATGGAGCAACTGAAAGCTGACAGGTAGTTAAATCAGTTACAGCTCACATTGTACAAAAACAAACAACATTTGACCAGCGACAAGCATCTGCTGGAAAATCTGATACATCTTGGATGACACAATAAATATTAAGTGTATGGCATGATCCTCCATACACCTTTTAAAAGAAGATGTTGCTCATATCTGAAATTAGCAACTTATTTTAAGGAAGGAATCTGACGATGTTTCGACAACAATTTTAAAGCTAAATTTTGATGTCTGAACAAAAAGTAGAATTATCAGCCATTTATTATACAGCCTAGAAATCACATCTGTCTCAAACTAATGGTTGCCCCTGGCACAGCATAGTGAGCAAAGCTTTTTGGACGGCTTTGCCGGGAACCTTCACAACATCATTCACAAATCATTTAAAACAGAGGGGTGAGGCACTAAGTGGGTAGCTGGCCCATTGTGCCTGTCTGACTTGATTCTAATTCATTCAAAGTTAAAGTACGTTCGCCTTCATCTTGTCTCAGCACTCTGTTTAAATCCAAGATACTTTCCCGCTGGGCTTTGTTCACGGGGCTGCGTTGGGATGGGATGAGATGATCAGATATGAGGAGATCCAGTTTGAACGATACACACATTCATCTTAAGGTTTATAAGATGCAAAACACAACACAGTAACATTCTGTGATAATCATCGTCTCACCAGTCGAGAGTCTGTGTATCTGTCTGTCTGTCTGTGTATCTGTCTGTGTATCTGTCTGTGTATCTGTCTGTTCGTTTATCTGTCTGTCCATCTGTCTGTGTGTCTGTCTGTCCATCTGTCTGCCCATCTGTCTGTGTGTTTGTCTGTGCATCTGTCTGTGTATCTGTCTGCCCATCTGTCTGTGTGTCTGTCTGCCCATCTGTCTGTGTGTCTGTCTGCCCATCTGTCTGTGTGTTTGTCTGTCCATCTGTCTGTGTGTCTGTCTGTGTATCTGTCTGCCCATCTGTCTGTGTGTCTGTCTGTCCATCTGTCTGTCCTTCAATTTTCTCAATCACATCTGATCAACTTCACAAGCCCAAGAAAGTGCAGTGTTGAGCGCGAGCCCTGCACTTTTTCAAAGCAAGACAAACGTTACACAAAAGTTAGTTACACTTATTAGTGCTCTTACAAAATGTTGGCTGCAGAATTCAGAAAAAAACAGATTTCCAAAATTTCCAACACTGCAACAACATTAATGCTTAGCAGCTTACCTTCTGTAGACCTCTTCATGTGAGTTTTTGCACCTAAATAACACATATACTCTAGCATTGCTAAGTGATGCAACTTAGTCATGGCAGATGTGTTGTTGAGGACCCAAGGAAGCACAGCAACACAATCAACCCCTTCTGATCAGGCACGTCTTGAATGCTAGTACAAGTAATACAAATGTACTGAACTCAAATTGTTCCCATGTCAATAATTCACATCTGGCGACACACAGCTATTAAACAAATGGGAGGCTGACAGAAACCCTACCTGTTCACTGGTTGTCACTTGGCATTCCTGTTTTAAGCCACAGCCTGGTGTCCTCCACCTGTTAAAGAGATATGATTATAATGACATGATAAACACTCAGCACACCTGTAAACTAATATTAGGTACACCTGTAATCTAATGCAATCCAATACAGATGTTCAGTCATGACGTCGACTTTTATGATGCCTATAATGGTTTATGATGCCTCAGTTCTTGTTTAACCGTCATAGAGGTGTTTATTAATTTACACGTTGAAGCATTGAAGTCATGCTGTTACTGATGTTGGTGTACTGGACTGCATTATATTGAGAGATGCATTGACGATTTTGTCCTTTGTGTAAAAAGGAAGGACGAACAAAAAACACCTCAATATAATATAGTCCAGTACAACAGTGCCTTCAAAGGTGCTATGTATAAGATAGGGAGAATTTCTATTGCCTCTGTATATCTGTATTCTATAAATATTAACTTCATTTAGAACAATCAGGAGGTGCTACATTACAATTTCCAGTAGGAATATTGATTTTGCATTGCAAAAAAATATAAACAGATGAAAAACATGTAAACCTATTAGAAATGATTTAAAATTGACAGGGATTTGGACAGTTATTAAAATGTATTAACATACAATGCACGCAATTAATATGCTCTCCTCAAGCCACAAGACTCCATTGATTGTAAAACACACTTCATTCAAACTCGACCGAAACTTTATAAAACTCATCAAACATGTCTTGGTTAGTCATTCCACTGTTCCAACAATGAGGAACTCTGGCTTTGTTTGTCAGACATTACTCCACTATCTATACATAGATAGTAGTTCTTTGCTACGATATGAATGCTGCAGATCTCACCTTTAACTATGACCTCAGTACTAAACACATGATGGAATGTATAAGCATTCCAAAACAAACCTGAACTTTGGAAACTTGGTAAAGTAGCATTTATGGTAGAGCCGTTATGTTGTATTGAATAGCTAAGATAGCACAGTGGTACCTAATAAAGTGGCCACTGAGTGTGTTTAATAATTAACACAAACCATGCTGTATTCTGTGTACGCATGTTTTATGTGCAAAATTGTGATTGACCACCGCCCAACTGCCGGGAGGAGAGGTAGGAGAGCCGAGATTGAAGCTAAGCTAACCCAGCTAGGATCTGAGGCTACTCCACTACCCAGCATGCTCCTGGCTGTCTGATCGCAATGTTCGCAGAAAAATAAGATGGATGAAAGCAGCAGGAGGTCAGAGACTGTTGAGCCCACACCTTCACAGAGACCTGGATCCATCGTTCATCCGGATCAAGCTGAACTTGACAGGTAGACATCAGGACAGAGAGCAGGACTCTGGTGGACCAGAGGAGGAGGACTCTGTGTTCATATCATGATGCTTGGTGCTCAAACAGTCAGAGTTGATGGACAATGTTTTCCTCATGTTGAGTTTTTAATATGAAGATGTCGGCCATATTATCTGCCCAGAGAATAGCTTTTGTTACTGCTGTTCACATTCCATATGATGCAAATTCAAAAAATGCACTACAGGAATATTTGTTGTGTTGTTTGTCATGTGTTTGTTGTGTTGAAAATAGGCTACAACTGCATTTCGTTGTGCATTCCTGTGTTGCATAGTGACAATAAATGATTCTTGAATCCTTGAATCAGCATCAACAACTTCATCTTCAACCTCATCTCTCATCATCATCACTGTTCTCCATCAGAAGTGGTGGATGGGGATGTGAAAAAGGCCTGCATGTCTTTAGGTTCTGCCTTTGATTGACAGACCATCAAAGCACAACCCCTGAAAGCTCCAACTATCCCAGCGGATCATGATGCTTGGCGGGGCAACAAACTGCCAAGTAAACATGCATGTAATCAAGCAGCCAATAAATACACCAGACTAGCACGACAAGAATGTTCACACAGTTAATGTGGATCCCACAGAGCGCCAACAGTTCTGCCAGTCCCAGTGGGATCTGAGAGAGGGTACAATAGGGAAATGGCCGTGTTCCAGTTAATTGAAGAAGTCTTGATTTCTGCACTTAGAGCCAAAACCCTGAGCTTATTACACAACCATGTGGATCCAACGTCTGAAGCTGGAGCAGAGTGATATCACACAATCAAAGAGAGGAAACAAAAGAAGGTCCTCCCAGCTAGAGTTCAGCTTGTTTGCAGAGGCATGAACTTAATTTCTTGAGGGCTTTGCAAGCCATCTGATTTTACTATCTTGCACAAGCAAACACACACACATGTATCTTGGAAGACTGAACAAGAGGTCAACAGATATGGATCCTTCAAAAAGCCGAGAGACTGAGATGAATTAAGGTCAGCTGTATTTTGGTTTCATATTAAATCACCCGATCGGATGGCACAATAATAACCTGCATTTCATGACTTACTTCATTAAGTTGCTGAATCACTGCAGAAACAAGGCACAGTTTAATAAATCCTGTAAACATAATACTTTCCCATGTGATAAGAGGACTACAAAACCTTTCCAAGGAAATGACGCTGACATGAAGTCATGCCATTCCTCTCAGCTACTCTAATGACAGCATCAAGTATTCAGTAAGAGCAAACAGCCAACAACAGCAATAACCTCTATTTTCATGATCTCTTTAGACTGACGAGTATAAGTATTGAGAGCATCTTTTGTAACCTGAGAAGGAAATCATTCTTCAGCTTTACTATCAATACTCCCAACAGAGAGTAGTGCCACAGAATCTATTTTCAAAGGACTGATCCCTTAAGCGATGGATTTGGTGTAACATCTGTTTTAAGACACAAACAACCAGGCCGTAACCCAGTGGAAGAATTCACAGCCTCTTCCATGTCCATTCATCCAGACCAGTGCCCATTGTTGACGGTTTTACTTTGGTCTTTTTCAGCCCAGTTATTTTGATCTGTGTATGCAGGCTGCTCAAGGCAGAGTTACCAAACTAAGATAACCCAAGACCTCTTCCCACTTAGACTGTTATTACATTCACACCGTGTACCTAAACAACACAAGCCTCCCATTACATTGGAACAGTCTTTATTCTGCTACTTTTGCCCTGAGGATTTCTGTAAGTTTCTCATATGCATATGCTGATGTGAGGTTTGTGGGTGCAGTCAAGTCATTATTCCTCCTCCTTTCAGTGTGGTGATTGTCTGTAGTCCTAGTAAACTGTTGGTGTAATGGTCTAATATAAACTATGATCCCTGATAAAGCTGCATTATCGATAACGTTTGAATGGAAAGATAATTTCACCCAGATTCCGTTTGTTCTTGACGTATGACAAATACATTTCTAACATAGTCTACAGAAGTCCACATTGGAGGAGGTCATTGTTGTTGCATTCTTGTTTTGTTTTGTCCCAAATTACTACAATAGCAAGCATCTTTAAAACTGAGAACGGAGTTTAGTTGTATGAGGATTCATTTTGTAGGAGACAGGGTTGCATCAGCAGGTGGAGTTTGAGAAGACAACCCAAATGCAGACACTGAACCAGAGCAGGTGGATTTAAAGGACTTTACCTGATCAATTAATAGGATTACATATAGGCAACTAGAAGGTAGATTGAACAGCCAAAGAAATCCTGCCTTACTGGCTGCTATTTGTGCAGGAGGAGCAGGATCAGGTCTGGGCAGGATACTCTGAGGGCATCTAGTGGACAGGTGTGGAATGACAATATCTGGAAATGTTCTGGTGGTAGTAAGGTAGCGAGGCAGAGAGGGAGGAAAGGGTGTCATCATAATGCATGAATTCTGGTTCTGTGATTGGCCTTTCATACTGAGCAATAAAAACAGGTTGGTCCATTCATGTCATATGCTATTTAACTAAAAGACAAACGTTCAAATTAAGGTCAGATCAAGGCCATGATATTAGTCATCAAAGGTAAATGAGCACAGTAGCTCTTTTAAAAAGACACACCATGACGCGGGGCAAAAGCTATTCTTCCCTGTCATTCTCTCCAATGACACATTGAGGAAACATGTAACTTCCTCATCACGGTTCACAACCAGTGTCACAAAAGTGCTGCTCAATTACCAGTGTTAGTGGCAGAGGAAGAGACCAACCATGAAGGCAACCACAAAAGATCCAGGTAGCATTCAACAGGAAACATCACCTCGGCCAATTACCCATGAGCTCATATGTTGCCAAAACAGCCATTAATCCGAGTGGTGAGCACACGGAGGACTAGTGCAGTGTCCAAAGCCTCCGCCAAGGGTGAGAGGACTCACAAGGCCAAAGACAAAGGAGGTGTGTGATATGGCCAACAGATGAATCGATCATCTAATTCTGTTTGTCCATATACATGTGACTTAACAGTGCAGACCTAAAACAAAATAAAATGTGTAATATTTATCCATACCTTATCAGAATAAGGTATGAAAGAGCAACCAACCATACATACTTTTCCAGATTCACAACCTCGCCCAACCTGGAATTTATTTAAATAACTTTCATTACTTTGAGAGACTTTCCAGAAACCTTCACCACTGTATTTCCCTGAACTGTTGTCCTATTAAAAATCCAAATAATACAAACCAGTTACGAGAAGAGAGCATGACATGTCGCAAGCTTAGTAAAGGTACAAGCAAGATGATGAATGATGAAAGCGTATACATATAAAAATGAACTGTTTACACAAATGAAACCAAACTTCATACCACACTTCAGTAGATGGAGCACAGGAATAATGACAACAAATCTCTTGGGAACCACGTGTCCTGTCATCATAGAGGTCAACTGGCTGAGCACATATCATGTCTAGCTAGAGACCATCTTGTGGTGCATCACACCAGCCACAACACTAATTCAATGCAGGGGTGTGTTCATTTGATCTCAGCTACACATCTGTAAAGACTCATTACTGTATATTCCACAGAGTTGTGACGCTATCGCAGTGACAAAATCTGTTCACAGACAAGCAGCAACCTCAGGTGCTGAGAAATGAAGACAACAGTGAAGTGCCAAAAACTGCAGCTTGAGGCTGAATCCTAAAGCCAGCCAATCCCCTCAGACCTCCATGATCAAATCAGGCGGCCTGCATTCTTTCTACTGTCCACCAGGGGGAGACTCCTCTGGTTGTATAGTAGTCTATGAGAAAATGACTCTACTTTTCTCTTGATTTATTACCTCAGTAAACATTGTAAACATGAGTTTATGGTCTCAATCTCTAGTTTCAAGTCTTCTTCAATACAGCATGATGTTCATTTAGTAAATTATGGTCAAACAGACCATAAAGCAGGGGATGCTTTAGGGCGGGCTTCCTGTGATTGAGAGGTCGCTACCAGAGTGGCGTCTCTATGCCACTCCTCTGCAGTTCATATATGGTCACTTCTGTTCACTAGTTGCAAAAAAACAATAGATGATGTAACGACAACTAAGTAAACTTGTTATATACAGTCTGTGGTTAAAATGCCCAACTTTTCACCAGAAATAAAAATGTTGTATTTTGGGACAAAAACTGTTTTTGGTCTCCTTAGCTAATATCCCCGTTCATGACAACTGTATGGGGGTCCTGTACTCTCTGAGAGGCTCAGGTCAGGGCCAAGGTCTCAGGTGCACTGTGGGTCAGAAAACACAATGATGTATTTTGCTAATGTCTCCTTTAAATATAACATGAATATAAAATGTTAAGGTCAAAAGTATTTATAAAACACATTTAAAAAAACAAGGTTGTGCTGGAATGCTAACCAGGATCGAAGTACCAAAATACAAGAATACAACAGTAAATAACAAATTAAGAGTATCAGACAATACAATGAATATAATAATAAAATAATTGTGGCACAATAGAAGATGAAGCCAAGGTGTCAAGCTCTTGAATTGAATGCCAACAAGAAAAGCTTGGTCAGCAGTGACTTAGGTTTCAAGGGTCTGAGCAGCTCTGATATGAATATGTAATCTGTTCCTGAGATTACGAGCAGCCAACGCAAAGGCGTGGTCGCCCGGATTTAGACGTCCAAGAGGCTCTGGTTGGTCGACCTCAGTGCTCTATGATGATGTAAAAGTCGTGCTGGATAAGGTGGCGCCAGCCCATTCAAGACCTTTAAAACAAGCAAAAAAATCTTAAAATAAATCCTAAAACAGACAGGAAGCCAGTGGAGGGAGGCCAATGCTGGTGTTGTATGATCACGCTTTCTTTTCTCGGTTAAAAGACGAGAAAAGTTGTAAGACTTACAGTAGTCTAACGAGAGGTAATAAAAGCATGACAAAATGTAACAAATATATATGAAATAATGTACACAAGAGGGTTTAAATAAGTTATATTCAAATAAAATGATTTTTGAAACACTTTTTAGTGGGCGTGTAAGTGGCCCTTTCAGTCCGTTGATTTAAATGACAGATTAATGCAGTTCAACATGGAGCGTACAATAAGTGACTGAACTGTACTGTACTGAGAGAGAGAAACTTGAATTCAAGATAAGATCACACGTTATTATTTCAGTAGCATTCATTACTACATCAGATACTATAGCATGCTTAAGATTCATAGGAGCTGCAATGTAGTTGTCGAACATTCTCAATTGTTATGTTTCTGTTATGTGTGCTTTTTTTAAATAGCAAGTCAAACATAGCAGCACATACTTCATACTTTAATCTTTCAGAAAGCAAGCAAAATATGCAGTAGATATTTTACGTGTCACAGCAGATGTAACAATATTAATGTCAATGTTCTGCCAATATTAATGTAATAACATTAACAATGGCTCTCTTCCATTGAAGGAAGACTTGTCAGTGGAACAGCATGCACAAAATTAGGGCCCTGGAACCGACACACCTGAGAGGAATGCAGCCCTCATTAATTAATGTTACTCGTTGCACCTGGGATTTTCCAGCTCTAATACATTTTAAATGTCTGCTGTGAAAAAGGCATCAACAGAGGCAGGTGGAATGTAAGAGGCCTGGGCCTCTGAGTCTCAATTTAGCAACAACGTAGAAAAATTATTTTTTCCTTTTCCAGATTGAAGGACAGTTGTGTTGTTTGTCATGGGTTTGTTGTGTTGAAAATGGGCTACAACTGCATTTCGTTGCGCATCCCTGTGTTGCATGATGACAATAAATTACCCTTGAACCCTTGAATCCTCGCAGCACCACCACTGGGCCTATACTACCTCACAGACGTCCTGCTTAGCCTGTAAAAGGAGGGGGGTGGGGGGTTTCCGTGCACTTCTCGTTGTTTACAGTCGGATTAGAGATGCGAGACTGGAGTTGAAGATGTGTACAACCAGATTGTTTTACAAGTAGGCAGTTTACAAGCTCATTTTAAGATGATAAAAAGCGAAATCATTGCTAAACAATAGCTGGTGGGCTCCCAGTTTGCGTTTTGGCCAATGCCTTCTGCCTCTTTTGCTGTCCACATGAACTGTTTACCTGCATTCAACCAAAACCTGCTGGAAACTGATTTTTCAATAGAGTGATATAGAGAGGACATCTACATTCTGTAGGCCAACACAGAAAGGTAGCATCGCACTGGTTCCCTTAATAAAAAGCCAAATGGAATTTACCGTTGGATTTTGGATTATTGCATAAAATAAGCTCTGTGGCAAAAAAACGTTCATGATACGTACACGTTTAGTCAAATTTGTCAAACACCACTTTTATGACTAAGAGGACGCATTCATTGCATCAAGTCCTTTACTGCCGGTCTCAGTTATTAGTTCATTATCTGGATCTCCCTGTGACAGCCAGCCAAACCACAGCAATTTAGATGGTCTAAACTGTGGTTAAGCAGGGCCACGAGCAGAAAAACCCTACATGTTCAAATCATACCTTTCATTAAACAAAGTTCAATAGCTGGTTTACATCAGCCCGCGGTGTCCACCAAACAAACAGCACAGCACACTGTTGGTTTGCTAGAGAAGCAGATACATGTTTGTTTACTCTGAGCAGGTCATTGGTGGGGAATGCAAGCTGTTTAGTGCAAGATGCTACTGCTGATATTTGGTTTGCATATGTGTGTGTGACCATGATACGAACACGAGCAGTATGTGATTGGCTGCATATGTATGTGTATACATTGTTACTTGGGCCAAACAGTATTTACAGCAAACATGTGTAAGCACTTGAGGGCCACTGTATGTAAACTCTGTATGAAAACCAAGTTAGCATAGTAAATATAAAATGGTGAAATGTTTATGCAAATGTAATTAGCAAACTAATGGGATTTCACATCAACAAATATTGATTGAGAACATCTGCTTGATGTGTGAGATCATTACATTCTTGGGGAAAGGTTGCATTACAACACCCAAAGTCTAATCAGGCACAGTAAGCGATGTTCTGCCAAGTCACAACGAAAAAAACTGTTTTAGAAAATATTAGCTTGTCACTGTCTTTTCAGAGAAACTCTAAATCTGATTAATGAGATCAGTGATGTCTAAACTCAGGTTCACTCACTATCCAATTAAAAGCCCTTCCATAAATACTGCATTGTAAACATGTATATATATTTGCAGCCTATGTGATAGTGGTCCATGGAGTCTCTTTAACTGTGGCCAGATGGCTGGGCACATTCCTATGACAGTCAATTTTAAACAATTACAAATACAAGTGCATTAGGCTGGAAAGCCAATATCATCATATTGATCTACTCTCATGTTAAAGCAAGTCATAGCCATTTAATCATTATGCCAAATATGCTTTTAGAGACTGCTAAAGCAGACTCACAGTCTGGTTAATTCAAAGACCCGGCAAAGGGATAACAGACACATTTAAAGAAGGAAACATTGTTGGATCAAAAAGATGAATCCATTCTGGGCCTGGAACCGATCCCAGTGAAGGCAGGGATCACCCTGAACAGGTCTCTAGACTGGCACATAGAGACAGACAACCATTCACCGCCAATTTAGAGTCAATTAACCTGGGGGAGAACATGCAAGCTCCACCCAGAAGGGAACCCGGGACCCTCCTCCTGAAGTGACAGTGCTAGTCATTCCAACACTGTATGCATATACAGTAAATGGCTATTGCTAAAACATACCAAAAAAGCCTGCAATAAATAGTGTCAAACATGGGGTTTGATATAATAACAATCTTAAGGATTATGACTTCAAGGCAAGAAGGAGAAAAATGTGTACATATCCTCACCTCACAATGTTTCATCTTGTAGTTACGTCATTGAAATATTCCAAATAGTTGTAATAACTGTCTGTAGGATGTGTTGACTGATCGATCATCCAACACCATTTGCATGTCTCTGCTTACCAGCAGCACAGGCTTCTTTACACTGTGTCAGCTTGATATTTTATGTTCTGACAACAAAAATAGAAAATAAAAACGAATGAAGTCTTGAGACGAATAGTGTCTGTTCTTTGTTATTGTGATTGATTGGAGAGTAAATGTAGTGGACCGTATTTATCTTTTCATACAAACTGCAGGCTCACCCAATCTGTTTCCTAAAGCAAACAGGATCCTGTCATCTAGTGCGCAACATTATTCACATCTGAGCCTTTGAATCCAAGCGAACCAGTAGCAGATGCTTTGCACAGGTATGAATGAGAAGGTCATGGAAGGATGGGCACTCGATGTAAGGTTAAAGAGACTAGAAAGCATCTCGGTCTGAACATGGATTACGTCTCATGAAGTCAATCCCTTAAACCATATCACAGACCCACCAAAGTATTAGACAGATTCCGCTTCAAGAATTCATAATGACATCTTAAAACCATTTGTGCACAGCAGCAGAATAAACTCATTCAACTTTGCAAAGGTGTTAACCTGCCAGATCCGTGGCAAACTCTATCTCCGGTCTTTTTGATGCCTCGTTCCAAATTCTTTACTCGGTACATCCAAATCTGACCTTTTCTATTGAAGGCTAGTGCCCATATTAGGAACTATTACTCATCCTGGGTGTAATTTGAGCTTTAATTACATGCTTTGACAGAGAAAAGAATAGAAACAAAAACATGTGTAGCGTGTAGGATAAGCTGAAAAAACTGAAGACATACCTGTGTTGTTGCAGAAGCTTAGCTCAAATCTATGCGGATTACCTCTAGTTTGATATCATTACTCTCCCTCACTTTCCTGTTGTTGAATCCCTAGATGTCGGTCCAGTCTGCAGTCTTCTTGTTTCTTTGCTTTAGCTGCCCTGCTGTTCATCATGGGGATCATCCTGATGCTTTTACTGGACTGGGCAGGTGGCATTCACTCGTCTATACGCTCGATGTGTTGGTTCGTACGAGACATGTAAAGCAAACGTGCTGACTCAGTAAGAGATCTAAAGGCCTCCTCTCTTTCAAAAGCCTTGTGGCTATTACAGAGTACAGTAATGCTACTGTGTGACTCCATTCTGCCAACATAACCAAAAGCACTCCCTGCTTTACATGGGACAATGCAATTCATTTCACTTTGAATTTACAATATGTACAGAAGGTAGAAGAGAGATGTGGCTATTAGCACTTGCATATACTCGTACAGCCTGGACTTTACATAACAGATGAACGAACTTGACAGCAGCTCTCATACTACCATGTAAAGTAACAAAAGCACAACTGCAGGATCAAAACAGATGTTTTACATCTGGACGGACTTCTGCATAATCTAAACACATTACTTATTATTGCAATTACTCGTGTCTTACTATGTAATTAGACATCATAGGAAACCCATAGGCTGCTTTTCAGCAACCCAAATGATGTAGCATGCGTCTGCCAATTCAGTTTACTGGAACTCTAATTGGACAGATGTGTAAGATGGTTCCAAGTGCTAATTCATGTGCAAACTAGTAACATGCAGCCGGTCTGGGTGGCATTCAGCTGAATGAACAGTCAATGAAAGGTGAAATAAAGGGCCCAACATAACCACAGGCTACCTAATATTGATTATGCTCCTTCATGTAGTTCGTCTTTAATGGTAAGCTTACCTCTGGTGCTTTCTGTTGGGATCTGACTATATGGCTTCGACATGTGCTGTGGAACAAAGAGAGTCAGGCCTTCCATTTTGCAAGCAAAGGTTTCATCCTGATTGTAGTTTGAGCACCAAACCCCCAGCTCTGAAGAAATTCACATTAGGGTGTGTTTCCTCCCCCCAAAAACTATGCGTTCCTGAAGTTACCTGAAAGCAGCGCTGCAATCTAATTGGCTGAGAGCCAAGACAACCCAGGACCCCTGTGGTTCAGCCACTGTTCTACAAAACTACCTGCAACCCCCACCTCAAGGCTTTTTCCCTTCAACCTCCGTCGAGCTAGGGAGCACACCAACGTTGTTTCCCTTTTCAACCAAATCCTAGGTTTAACAGTTTATATTCGCTGGCCGAATTCACCACACTGTCTATTTTATCTGTGTTCGTATCCACGAAGTGAACCCTTTTATTCCTGCAGAAGTGAAGAAGCAAGACTTCTTCAGAGAGAGAGAGAGAGAACTTCCACTCTCCACCAAGCGCCTCGTTTGCTCTGGCCATAAGGACGCGAAAATCCCTTATCCAGACGACAGCGATTCTCTCCTACCGAGAGAACACCTCCCGCGGCCCGCAGCCGCGCTGCCTGGGCCCAACGAAGCTCAGAAGAACCCCTCAGAAGAACCCCCCTCAATCACCACGATTGCATCGTACCGTAAGGCGAAATAGAGTCTGGGCAGAGTTAGAGAGAGTTCATTTGTGTTTATTTTATCTTGTTCGTGTGCTTAAAGTACTGTTCATTTTGATAACGTGGTATATGCTTTATGATCACCGACACTGGCGATCCCTGAAATTGCTAGTGTTGTGTAGAAGTTACCGTGTATTCCATGCTACTGTGATTCGTGTCGAGAGCCGCAATGAGGTCGAAGTTGCTTCTCATCAGTTCAGGAGGTCAGAACCGCCGGCTGAGACAAAGAGTTGCGGTTCTTGCTCCCCTGGCTGAGAGAGCAATCTTCCGTACTCCAGCGCGGCGCGAAGGATCTTAATCTTTTGTTTTATTTAATTTTGTTTTGTTCCTTTCCCTTCTCTTTTACTAATCCACACGCATATAGCTTTGAGCTAATGTAGCTACGTGCTAAACGGCTACCGGCACGTATAGACGCCAGGTCTCCTGTTGGCTATCCGCCATTTTTGAGTCTCACGCATGAGAGACGTCACCACGTCCCAACTACGTCATCGCTGAGCTGTTTCCTCGCACCTCCCCCTACACACACACACACACACACACTCCCCCCCCCCCC
>NW_022280106.1:671603-697172 GCF_004355925.1 Anarrhichthys ocellatus | reverse complement strand
CTCCCCCCCCCCCCCTCTTTTCCATAGTCTGTTGATTTTAGATAGCGTGCTCATGAATGTATAGTTGTTGTTAGTTTAGATATTAGTTGACTAGATCATTAGTATTAGAACGTAATAAACTCTGTTATATTTTAAAGAGCAGCTGTCTGTGATTACTTTGTGCATGTGTATTGTGATAATAGCTGTATATGTGGTCTGTGCTCGAACTTAAACCTTCACTTTCACTCTGAATATGTAATAGTACTCAGACTATTGACATTGTGAGTGAACACTAATTATGAGACTTAGTTTATCGTTTGGTTATTAGTCCCTGTTCGCAGGGTGGTGCCCCGTTATTATTAATAATCATTAATAATTGTTACTGAAATTAATAATTCTATTGATGTCAAGAATTTAGTTTCTTAGATGCTGATAACCCAAACACGCTCCTTTACGTTCCCAACATATTGGTGCCCCCTTTTTGAGGCTATGTTATTCCCAACATTTCTAACCATGCACATGCGTTTGGTTTTATTGCTCTACGTTTAGACATACTTGTCTCTTTGATAGTGAATGGAATTTAGTGAGAAAAAGTTTTTTTCTGTCAACTAGGTAAGTGAGAAACTACATTTACTTATTTTTTAAATATTATTTCTGTGTTAACTATGTGCATACCAGTTTGTACACCTTTTATGTCACACTGTTTGGCTTCATGATATTTTTCTGATAAAATTATTTGGACCAACATAAAATTCACATATAGTTTTTGCGTGCGGTGTATTATTTTGTATCACGACGCAGTTATCACAATACTGACTACAGTCCATTACCCATATATCAGTGCCACGCTGTCTGCATGTCCCTAAACATACTGAAACAGCAGTCAGGTTGTGCTCATTCAATATACAGCCTACAGTGAAGCCCACACTACAGACTAATGCACAGGACATCAACACATGTGAGTGTTAAGTGAATATGAGTGTGTCTTGAGGGAAACCAAAGAGAGTGTTATCAGAGGGAGATAACAGGACACACTATAGAGCAGCTGATTCACTACATCGTAGGTCGAAATACAATCCTTACTGTAAGGGCACTGATCAAAATCAACAGTGAAATAAAGAAGACGCCATAATTAGCAGGTTGAGATGACCGACAGGCTGTGGACTAAAGTGGTACAGCCCTTTAATGCCAAGTCATCCAATAGACAGTGATCATGAAAACCAGTTCAGAGAAAAGAGCTCTTTGAAATACGAGCACAGCACTCAACCTAAGCCCTAACGACTGACAATATAACCAGTCTATTTAAATGATTTGTGTCTTGCCATTTGAATGATCTGGCTCCTAGTGAAACTGGACACTGTGACTGCTGCCTGCTTTTATCTACAGTAGGTCTCAACATGAGAGGAGAGAAGAACCTTACACAGCTAGAGGCTGTTTCTCAGATATATCTTCAATATAAAAACTTGTCATGAATTAACTGAAAGACAATAGAGCTAAATCAAGTGCCTCCCAGGTCTCCTCTGGATTTGAGAAGAGACACATGAAGCATAACGTTATTGTTACTTCAACTCAGAGGAATGCACACTAAATCAAGAAGACACACCCCTAGAGAGCGGTCCGGCCATTAGGAGTCCTCCTGAATATGCAAGCACACTGACACACACACATACTATAAAGCTAGGACACACTAACAATAAATAATGACACAACAGGAAAAAATATATAACACTTTATAATAACTACACACTATGAAGCATTAGTTAAGTATGAGTAAACACTTAATTCATCATTTATAAAGCATTGTTCCTACATTAACACTCATTAGTATGCAATTCATAACAATAGTTATAAATGTTTTATTCTTGATTAATAAGCTTGTCTATTATGTGTTTCATGATTGTGTTTTCATACTTTATAAATGATGGATTCCCCATTTGTAAATTAGGTATTATATATTTAAAAAAACAATTATTAAGGAGTTGTAGATGATTAACGACATCATTTATAAAGTGTAAGTAAATGATTAAGATGGTTAGGGACTATGTTAATATATGCTTTATAAACGCGTATTAATACTGCAATTCATGATTAATTCAAGTAGTTACTAGTCATTTATTAAGTATTTTGTGTGACCTCATCTACAGTGATGAGGTCATACTAATGAGTGTTAATGTAGGAACAAAGCATTGTTCCTCATTAGTATGCAATTCATAACAACATTTTTGTAAGGCATAGATAGTCCTCACTTTAGATGATGTAGGAACAATGCTTTATAAATGATGAATTAAGTGTTTTCTCATACTTAACTAATGCTTCATAGTGTGTAGTTATTATAAAGTGTTACCGAAAAATAAATTTAAAAAGCACTTGAAAATGAAATATATAATGGAATGTATAAAATATTTGTTGAATAAATAACTGAGCGATAATGTGCCAGAAGATGAATGGACAGATAGGACACATGTCCCTTGGATTGCCATAAAAATAGGAGGGTTTACAGCCAAGCGTGATAGATAATTTTTATGGAAAGGAACAGGTTTATTGACGCCAAGAGGCATCATTCGATTCATATTCAAGCCTCACTAAAAACTGTACAATTTCTCTGCCAGCAATGTTAGCTACCCCTACTGGAAAGGAACAAAGTATTTCTGGAATAAATTCATGCAAAATACCACTTAAAACTAGAACAGAAGCTGCAACAAAACAGCGAACCATGAAACTGAGTGTGCCCGTGCTGATTACGGTGATGCCTGACTGTGAAGCTGTATTTCTGATGGCACCTGTGGCCAAAGCTATGAGAATAAACTCTAAGTGGTAATAAGCCATTAGTGACCATGTTAACTGAGACTACTCGTAGTGACGGTAGCTGTTGAAAACACCAAAGGAACATGTAGGTGTCCTCGTAAAAAACTATCAATTTAAAATACAGACTCATCTGTGTTTATTATCTACCACCCATTTACGCAAATTGCTACGAGCAACCACAGACACATTCAGCTGAAAGTCACCAGTTAACACGGCCACTCGTTACAGTGAAACAACTGTTGCTCTGAAGCTGTCTCGATCCTGTCGGAACTGTGTAGAACTTGAGTCCGCTGTTGGAATATCGATTCTGACAACGGAACATGATGAACATGGTACCAGTCATTTTTAATGCTGGTACCAGTTTTATATGAGTGTTTAAAGCTCGCTAACTCGTATGGATGGCTGCCACTGCTGTTGCCAACAGGCACAAGCATATTTTAAATGGCGCCTGCTGTACAAGGTTCTACAAAAAAAACTTTAAAGACAAAAACAGTTGTAGCCTCAGAATGCTTGAGATTAAAATTTCTTTGAGGAAAACTAGCTTTTGTTGAAAACATCTAGACTTCAACAATAGTTAAATGACTAAAATGTGACATACAAACTGTGTTAATGTTCATTTTAATTTAAAAGACTCAAATGAAAAGCAGGTCCCAAATGTAACACTGCTCTCAACACTGCAGCCCTGGTGTCCAAAACAGTGATCTGGAGGAGGAGAAAGACAGTTCTCAAGAGCCTGTACTAAAACTTTGCACTGTAGTTAATGTCTATAAATAGAACATCATGCACTGAAGTGCTTTATCTGTAAAGTAACACACTGCTTACGTTTCCTCAAGACACAGTGCTGCAGTTATCAGCAACACAAAAGCTTTGGCCGGTTTCCTTTTCCTCACGTCGACTGCACTGACCTGCAAACGGCCGAAGCGATTGAGAATCGCACGGGTAACGTTTGTTTTCAGTTGGGATACAGCAGGCTGTGGAACCAGGACACTTCCTCACAGATCTTTTAAAACTCCAAAACGTAAACTGTATCATTACTCTAAATTGGGTTTTGCCTCTTGCCCATAATAGTAAGTAAACAAGTTCCAAATCCACTAAAATATATGAAAACGCTGCGGCCTTAGCTCGCACTGCCATGCCGCAATCATGTTATTAATGGAAGAAACCAGATTGTTTGGATATCATATCCCCATGATAATTAAATCCAAATGTTTTGAAACGAAAGCTTATCCAGTACATGACCGTTGGCTGTATGACAGATGAATTGATTCAGTGTACGTAAATAAACACACGGATAAGAGGGTTTGTTCGCGAATGCAAGCAAACACTAACCTTGTTTTTCTGTAAATCCACAGAGGCGAGTTATCGTGTTGTTATGACATCAGAATACCCTCATGGAGCATGAGTTAACCAAGACAAAAAAGGCCTTTAATGTTACTATTTCTACCAAACACAACACATGCCATGAGGTTTTCTGTCTTCTGGCTTGTCAATCTGTATTTGTGCACAAATGACTCAAATAACTATTGTGTTCTACAGACCTCAACATTGGCCTCATGGTTCTACCCAACATATGCTGCTCGGGCAGCTGCTTTCCATAAACAGTAAGTGGATTCACTTGTTTTAATTTACTGCACTACTGTAGGCTCCGTCCATAACTCACCTCAGATACGTGATTATTCTAACATTTTACGTCCAATTTCCTGTACAGTAATTCCTCAGAGCAGAGAGTCCTCACACCGGCTGCTGCTGCAACAACTGTACAGCATGCAAAGCACTCAGCCTGCCTCCTCACAGGTTTGCATAATGCAGATCTGACATGGACTTCCTCCCTGTTACTGGTGTCACAGCTAAATGTCTCTTGGAATATTGCTAGCTGACATAATAATGTGGCAGCAAGTGCAATAGTTTATCATTGAGAAAGTCTTATACTGGTTTTGATCATATTTGGGTTATGACTTTTACATGGACGTGCAGTAACATGGTCATTCACTTACAATGAGCTTCCTTATTGTATGACTTCCACACTTTCTGTTTTTCTATCTTTAGAAGCCCCTTGCAGTGGTCAGAAACCTGTATATGGTGTTTCAATAACACTGTATGGTTCCAGCACCATTGGTTTCTTAAAACCAGGAAAAGGCCTTTACCAGGGTCTCTGAAACTAGGATTAGGAAGTTTACTCAAAACCTGATCACAACCAGAATACCTGTGTGCTTGTAAAAATAATTCATCAATTAATACATTGTGCAAACATGTCAGTTTGCATGGAATGAGTATGTCGTAAGATTAGTATAGTGAAGGCTACGATGACAAGTTCACATGCGAAGGTTAAAGTAGAATTTTATCTGAATTTACCAAATTTGAATAAAAACATAATTCTAAAGTCAAATTTTGTAAAAGAAATTAGAACAGAATGTATGCAAGACAAAAGGCTGGAGTTCCATAAGGAGGATAAGGAGAATGAATTAGCCTTCACCACATTATGTTATCAAATGACTTTGGAGCCATTTCATAGAATCCCTTTTTATTGTCATATACATATACACATACACGAAATTTGACTTCTGCATTTGACCCATCCCTGTATATAGGGAGCAGTGGGCTGCCAATGACAGGCGCCCGGGGAGCCGGGGGTTCAGTGTCTTGCTCAGGGACACTACGACACGTGACACGTCCCAGTCGAGGATCGAACCGTAATTCTATTAATGACATCTTCCAGTAACTATTTGAGCACAGGTGGACAATATCTGCAGCCAGACAGAGCGTGATGTGTGGAGTGTGATGGTGGAGCTCCTACCTGTGCTTCAGTCACTGAAATGTGTCACTACTGTGTGGTGTGTACAGTCTGGAGTGTCCATATCCATGGTTTACCTGCTTACAGCAACTCTGTGTCAATTCAAGGGCACCTTGTCTGTTTCATAGGAGAGGTGATTTGCACCTGCAGACGTCAGCAGTGCTCACAAGGATGCATACATCGGCAAATGTAAGCATCTCCAGCTACATATTAAACTGAGCTGTTGGCCAAAAAAACATGAAATGATGCTGTTTCTGCCATCACAGTCCTGTTTGGGGAGGGGTACGTGGAAACAACTGACACAGCTACTTAACTAAACCAGTTTAGGAATGTCAGAGAGGGTGTTTTCATCTGTGGCAGGACTTATTGTAAACAGACTCGTCCCCATTTAACTAAATAAGAATATGGAACAGGTGTAGGCTGAACTGAACAGTTGCTCCGATTAGCCTTTATGAAGACAGACAGGTTGAACATTTAAGGGCAGCATTGTTGTCACCCATGTATGCTATGTTCAGAATTACATTAACACGTTAAAAATTATTATCAGTATCATATATATCATTATATGAGGACGAGGTCAGCTCACAATGTCCCCTGATGTTTAAATATTTGTTGTGATACTGACTGAAAAGATAAACTTGCATGCTAATATATAGAAATAAGTCATAAATCATTTTCTCTGTATGACTAAAGAACATGATGTAAACATAAAAAGACAGAGTTGTGAAAACTCTAAATCGGTCTCTCTCTCTCTCTCTCAGTGTGGGTGAGGCTGGGGGGTGAGGGGGTAATTTAAGAGATTAGGTAAATAGTTTAGTTCCTAACCTGACCGGCCTGATGATCGTTAGAAACTGTTTGGAAAAGGGCAGGCACTTTCGAAAAATATGTGACAAGTTATTGGATGAACCATCAATCAATCAAACTCTGACTGAGGCCAGTCGTAAGAAGAGAGAAAACCTGTTTTCCATCTAGAAAAGCTTTCAGTGTCGTTCTCTTCTTTCAATGTAGAAATACTCTCCAGTTCTGAGAGAACTGATGCTATAGCAGCAGCTACGCTAACCTCTTTAGGAGCCGCCATTGTTGTTTAGAACCAGGGCTGCAGTTGAATAGTCCTTTTTGCTTAGGAAGGTTCCTAACTGAGTGAAATGACCCGGAAGTATCTAAGTGTTTGAATTCCCTAAATGCTAAGGAAAGGTGCTTCAATGCTTCCTTTATTAGCTCCTTTAGCATAGGAAACACTGGACCTTCCTTTACGACAGGAAAGTAGATCATTCCGCCCCACAGTTCCTTGCGGCGGAAACCTTTATGTGATGCACCATTTGACCGTCCATGAAAACAAACAATGTGTTTATCTTACACAGGTTTAACAATTATACTCATACAGTCATACAGTAGTGGGATTCATGTTGATCAATATGAACAGATCTTGTAACTTTATTTTTTGTTGAGTAAACTTTTTAAATGGAGTTGCTGCCTCTGAAGACTCACCTTGCACAGACTGTAAGAGTAGTGGTAATGTGGATTATCAGACGGAGAGAAGATTGCCGCTACAATCAGTAAAAAGCAAGGCCATTGATAGATTATTAAACTGTTAAAAGCTTAATATAACCGAATGGTTGAGTCTACATTATTGCAAAAAGGAAATATTGATATTGAACAGTGTGATTGATGTTGTACACGAATGAATTGTCGGTTTCTACTAAATGCCATTCCATTAACCATTTAATTCACCAAGACCTTTCTCTGTTTTTTGATTCTCGCTCCTTTGTGGAGGCATGCAAAGAAGTTTTCTTTAACAAGGGCTGAGTAATTGATACACAAATAGTATTTCTGTGTGTAAAGCATTTCTTTAAACTAATACTGGTCAGTGTTGCCAGATTGGGCGTTTTTTTGCCCAACTGGGCTTCTATTGATGATGTTGGGGGGGGATAGTTGGTAGATAAAATTTGGCCTGATTTTCTCAACATTTGATGTAGACTGTATATAAAAACTGGACGTAGTCATCGTGACGTCACTCATTGGTTTGTGGATTGCCATTATGAAGCCTTGAGTTCTGCGATTTAGCCATCGTCATCTTGACTTTTTTTTTTTTTTTTAAACGGTTGGCGGAAGTTACCATATTAGGACAGTGGAGACGTCGTATACAGCTCTGGTAACAGCAGCGACCTGTCAATCACAGTAAGCCCGCCCTAAAGCATCCCCTGCTTTATGGTCTGTTTGACTCTAAATGGACCATAATTTACTAGATGAACATCATGCTGTATTGAAGAAGACTTGAAACTAGAGATTGAGACCATAAACTCATGTTTACTGAGGTAATAAATCAAGAGAGAAGTAGAGTCATTTTCTCATAGACCCCCCTGATGGTCAGTAGAGAAAATGAAAGTTTTAAGACACTTCCGGATTGGACTCACTCAGCAGAACCGGAGGTTGCCGCCTGGTTAATCCCCTTCGATGCTCTGCCTCTGAACCCCTGAGGTTAGAGTTCACGGTTAGCCGCATGCTACGCTGAAGCTGCGATCTGCAGACGACAGAAATGTTCAGTTTCTGCGCAAGCTGGTTAGCTAGCATCCTGCCAAAGTGGGAAAATACAAGAAATTGTACAGGATGGAAATGGGAGACATTGTCAGAATGATAGCTCTAAAGCTTGTTGCAAGTATTTTAACACAAACTTTATAGCGCAACTTATTTGAAAGAACATGGTGCCGCAAAAAGCACAAGCCCAGCGTCAAATCTTTTGGTGTACCGATGGGATCTGGTGTAGGTCGAGGCACGATTAAAGATGAACAAAAACGTTTTGAACTTTGTAATGCAACCTACGTTTTTTGCCATCAGTGCTGTGGAAGACTTACTAAGAAATGAGATTGGAGTGTTCATTATGCACAGGACCAAGTGTATGGCAGTTATAAAGTTTGTTCTGGCACCACACTTCAAAAAGGAAGATATTGGTGATTCTCCTCATTCTCTTAGTTTACTTTACAGACATATGGATGAAGGCCTGCAGACGGTAGAAGTTGCTGCCATATGAGCTTCAAGTGGGGAATTCATTATCATCTTTTATAGCCACATCTTCAAACACATTTTATAGTCTTGCCTTTGATTATGTCTTTTTACCTCATTTTATTTTACATATATTTTTTAAATCTCCTTGTAATCCCCCCTTTTGTATCCGTCTTTCATTATTTGTACAGTTTTACGATTTCCTCTTAAAACATTTTGTAAACTAGGACTTTAGAGATATATTACATAAATAAAATTCCCTGTTAAATGAACATTGTCATGATTCTTTGGTAATCCTGTTGTTTATTAGCATTGCTTTGCCTCATGGAGATCACCGACCAAGGCTGTGAGATTACCCACTTCTTCATTTCAAACTACATCACTGGTTGGACCAAACACTTTAAGTGAGTAAGAAATTGGAAACATGTGTTTTCTGCATGTTTCATTATGTCTCAGCCTGGCATACCAACAGCCACATTATCCTGTTATATGTACGCGCTGCATTTCACTCACATGCAAACAATGGTTAAAGATGTGCAATCAAAAGCTGGGGAAAGTCATGGAGCTGGTCCATGATGGGCAAATGTAAAACAAAGACATCTGAACTAGGAGGGATTCTGATCAGACTGCTCAGCTTCACCTGTAGGACGGTAATATCAAACCATCTGTTTAAACAAGAAGCAGATTTATGTGGATGTTAAGAGTCCCCCCCCCCCCCCCTTTGATTGAATCAGGTCAATGAGCCGCAGATCAGATTTTTGATGAGAACATGGGGGTGGATAGTATGGGGTAACGTCACTACATACTTTGTGGTGAGTCACAGGCTGGAGGGTAGAGGGCTGAAAAAAGGGGTATGGAGTGACCTTATGATGTTGTAATTCGACGTAGAGCATGTCAATTTTTCTAAAAATAATAGCCTGTTCGGACCAAAATAGCAGCTCTATTTCTGTTTGGTGTTTCTGTTGGACGCCTCTGGTGCGCTCTCTTTACGGGTGTGCATGTAAGTGGGAGGAAGGGAGAGAATGTGTTGTTTTGTTTTTCTTTCTTCCCCCCTTAAAAGAGGAGGGGAGATCTGGAAAAAAAAGAAGGCCGAAACCTTTTCAATCATCCCTGCAAACTACCACAGTTGTCTAAACCATTAAACTCCCAGTCTGAAATGAGTCTTCCCTTCCAGTGGCAAACACAGAGTAGATCCTTTTGTGGGAAAGTTGGTCCTTTGATTTAAGACTGGGGTTCCAGCAAGCTTGGCTCTACAGACATTACATTACAGTCACTTAGCAGACGCTTTTATCCAAAGCGACTTACGATTCAGAGTCTATCTATCACATTTCTACACCGTAGGCACAGCTATCGGAGCAATGGGGTTAAGTGTCTTGCTCAAGGACACATCGACATGCGGGGAGCCGGGGTTCGAACCGCTGACCCTCTGATTGAAAGACGGCCCTGCTATCCACTTAGCCACAATCGCCCCCATTGTTGACTGGGATGACAGCATGTCATCCCAGTCAACAATGTGCTCTAATGACTGGGAGCAAATTGATACCATTTGTCTGGGAAAGCTCCCCTCGGCCTGGAACAGCAGGTTTAAGCTTACAGCTAAGCTCTCGGTGCGTTACGTGATTACAATGACGATCAAGAATTATATCATTTTTCATTGTGATTCTTTGTGTGCAGTCCAGTTGGAGATGGAGGGCTGCAGTATGAATCATTGCAATGAGAATATATTACTCATTCTTCTTAAACTGACAAGTGTAGCCTCTTCAGCCCCCCACCACCCCTCTCTGGTCCACATGCAGCTGATGTACTGTGCTTTAAGGAACCCCTGTTTAGGTTGACTTGCCTTTAAAAGCCTCACAGCTATAACAACTTCCTAGAGCCTTTTTCTGTCCCAAACAGACGGAGGAATGTGTGTTTTACAAAAACAGACTAAATCCACCATGCAGGATATCAGCCCAACACAGGCTGACTGTGACGTGTGTGTATGGGCAGTACAACAACAGAAGTGCATGTGGCAAAGACAAGCTTGGCTGAACTCTGCAGTTCAGATCCAAACTATGTTTCGAACTGTACCATGTGAATGGTTGAAAAGTCAATGCTGATTTGACACATCACAATCTTACTCTGAACTTAAAGCTGCACTGCTTGGTTTTTCTGTCCACTTGGGGGCAGCAAAACACACTGAAAAAAATAAATTTAACATGTTGCCTTTGTTGTCATATGGCAGCTTAATGTCTTTTGTTTGTATTATTAACAGTGGCAGGCCGTGCATTTTATACCTGGGCCTTCACTGCTGTCCTGCAGCTGCAACACAGCTACAGTTATTATTTGTTTTGCATAAAAATGAAGCCAACACCTATAAATACACTAACTGCAGAGAATACGCCGAGAGTGTGTCGCCTCTCTGCTCTGACTGCAGCTGGGATTGCAGCGCGAGGCTTCTGTGTGACTGACCGCCTGTGAGTGCTTTGGGGCGGCGGAGGGGCTCACGGCAGCACCCGCTGCTCATTCACGACAGTGCAGAACGTACGTGCTTTAACGTCAGAGTAACACCAGAAAAGTCTCCAACAACACCAGAAAAAGTCGCTAGATTTGTCGCTAGTAGCTTTTGACAAAGAAAGTTGCCAAGAGGGTTCGGAAAGTCGCCAGATTTAGCGAGAAAGTTACCAAGTTGGCAACACTGGCACCGACTAAATATGTCCCCAGAGCAACATTGGACGTAACACTAGTTCCTATCACATGTAAAACCAAACAAAAATCCATCTTCATAAAAACAAGTTGTACAAATAATAATATATTAACAAGCATATTAAAGCTACTGCAGATGTAAAAACAAACGCATTTAACTTACCAGAGCTGCTGTTCATTATTTAAAGACAAAGTCCATCCTCCTTTCTTTGTTAAAACCTCTTAAGCCCCTAGCCCTATTTTTAGCCCTCTGCTCGAAAATGATACCCATACTAAGGAGACCACAGTTCTGTAACTACAAGGTCTATTTTAATAATTTTTGATGCTATAATCAGTTATAACACTTGTGAGATTGTTCAAATGGGTAATATTGTGTATATGTTGCTGGTTAATATAGTAAATGAAGATATTACACAGCTCAAATTGAAAATATTCAGGTTCGCCTGAAAAAAAGCACTTTTATTGATATTATGTTTTTGAAATAATGCAGCTGGCTGCCCCAAACTCTCCCAAATCATAGCACAACCGATCAGTAGTTGCTGAATAAAGGTTGGCTGGGATAAAGTGAAGAATAAGAGGCTTTAGTACAGAGAGGTCACGCGAGGTCATCATTTTCGAACCAGCTGTTGCAGCTCTTACATTGTACTTTTATATACTATATAACTATATATTTCACTTTTTTATCATTCATATTATTCAATACATCCAAATACAGCTGTTAGGAATCATTTTGAGATTCCTAACATCATCAGAGCCTGTTTCTGGCTGTCATCTATAGGATTTTCTCAGTTCATATGTGTGTATGGGGCTGTAGCTCAGCCTATCATCGGTCGATTTCAGTCAATAAGCCCTCCTTCGACGCGTCAGAGTCTCAGGAAGGCGGGTGCCGAAGCGGGTGTTGATTGACACAACTTTGAGCCAGTAAAGTTGCAAGAAGTGCCGCGTATCCCCGGCATAAAATTCCATTGGCCAAAGGTCTGACCGCTGGCCCGAGGTGGGTTGACCCCACTTCTACCGGAAACAGCTCAGCTGTAAACAGGATGCACTTGGCGACCATGACAGTAGCTCTGAAACGGATAATTTTCGATGTTTTTGTACTAATATTTCATAAAACCTGTCCAAAAACCAAGGATTTTTTCCGGTGAAGACAACTGACCTGTTGCCTTTGTCCAGTTACAGCTTTCTACTGGTTTAACGGAGAGAAAAACCGAAGGTATTTATGAGTTCTGTGTTGGATGCTATTGCTAAACGATGTACGGATTAGCCGCTAGCTTTGTGGTGCAAAATCGATGTGCATTTAAATATGATGGCGATTTATGGCCACAAATTCGTCCTTTTATGACACGTTTTCTAGATGCTTATATAAGTAGTCTATAGTTGTGTTTGGAGTGTGTAAATAGTGACTTATATGATAGTGTTGCCCATACGTTGCTGTTTAATCCGGTAAAAAAAAATTTCAATTCCACAATATTTAGCAAAGAATAAACCATTTTCCGGACAACATTTTCAGGGTGCCTGAACCTCACGAGGACGCCGGCGTCCTCGCGGGGAGGAGGAGGTTTTAATAAAGAGTTTAATCCCACGGTTGTTCAGTACATCCGTGCATTTTAGTTCCAGTAAGAAGTCCTTCTCGATTCATGGACGCCAGTGAAGACAGTCGAGCCTCCTCAGTTGTATTTCTTGAATACCTTTTAATGCGTTTGAGGGCAGCAGATATTGGGATTGTCACCGCCCAACATGTCACGCTAGCCCACTGACCAATCACGTATGGCTAGGCCAGCTAGAAGGCTCTGAGACGTCAAAGAATACGCCCAACATGTCAACTAAAGATCTGATTGGTTGAACACTATGACAATCAACAATATCGTCTCCATTCACTTAAACTGCACAGGGATTCACAGGACCTCTCTTCTTACCTAGGGACACAGAGGTGAAATCTGATTGGATAAAAGCTCTACTTAAAACAAGCTACACTGGAAGCAGAGCAACTGAGGAAGACAGTAGCTGTGCATTGAGAAAATAAGATAATGGGGAAAAAAAATTTGAATAAATGTAGTGGATTTATGGAAAATTATTAAATTATAAAATAGCTATAACTTTGTGATTCTGTCTAGGCCAGCAGAGAAGGCCTTGCTGGCCCACCACTGATTTTTAAACATGTTAAACTTGATTGGTTTTGGAACAGCTAGCCAAGGAGCCACAGCTGAAAATATATTTCTTCTTATTTGTTGTGTCTTTTGTTCTTTGCAATTTTATATAATGTTATGTAATTAACTCTGTGTGTAATTTGCAGGATAATATGTGTTTGTTTGTAAGTGTGTGCGTTATGTCAGCTGGATACCTGGGGTTGGGTTAACAGGAAAATACTCTCTAATTGATATAACATTTACATTCATTCAATTTGCTGACGCTCTTTCTAAAGTTACTGAGTGAATTATTTAGCACCTTTGACACCACACATCGCAATTTGATCAAAAATATTGAGCAGTGAAATATTAACCAAGTGTTTCAGTAGCCTAGATGTAACAACAAGTCAGAGTCCTGTGATTTACATTCCCACCATCTACCACGACCTGTACAGTATGACAGACGTCACACTTCATTGACTGGACAAATCCAGGCAGCAAGACAATTCCTCTTAAGGAAATTATTATTACAGTGTATAAATGTGTTTTGTAGGAGGGTTAGAATATGGTGTGCATTCCAGGGATTATGGTTACAACAATTTCAAACAAGTTCAGTAGTCAATAGTGAAGAGTTTATTTTCTGAGGCTTAATTTGTTTTTTTTTAGTGAGTCAAATAACCAGCAAGTGTCTAGCTTAAGGATCTGCACAGGCCTGCTCTGTTAAGTACTGTATATGTGTTTTATGCAATCTCATCCTTCACACGGGCAGTACTCCTCATCAATTTCACAACAGCCCTTTCTCAAATTCTCAATATATTTCCACAAACATTTCTTCATTAATAAAAGTGTCAGGTGAGAAAATAAAGTAGAATTGTTTTTAGCTGCAACACCATCCGTGTGTAGAATTTGTGCCGAAAAAGCAGCGATAAGTGATTATTTAGTCTATATTATGAGAAATATTGATGTGAAACTCCATCACCTGGTTCAAATATGAGCGACTGCCTCTGCCAGTGCTCGTCTGAAAGAGAACATTCAGATGCCAATTGAATGAGGAACTTCGTCATGGGATGGCCTGATGACAGGATTAGATCAGCCTGATCTCATAGAAACACGTGAAATTACCACAATCTCTTAAAAACACATTATGTGGTGGTGGCAAGTAATCACCGCCAAGGAAAAAATGTAACTTATTTTAAATTGCGTAAACTAGGTAAGTTCATTTACCTAACAAAGGTATTTATTTTAACACAAACTATGATATTTTCTCACCTAAACCTAACCAAATAGTTTTGTTGCCTAAACCTCAATGTTTCCGTTGTGGCCACACATACTTTTAACACATTTAACCTCCACGTAATGCAATGTTAAGAGGTTCTGGTCATTTTACGTATGAAAGTAAGATGACTAGATTGACTTGAAAGCTTGGAGAGAAAGCTTGGAGAGGTTCATGTCTGACTTCATGTTGCCAGACGTGTAATCACTGTATGGATGTTACATAATGTTAACATACATGATAACTGACTCAACTCCAAACACGAGCAGGTTGAGAGATTAAACTGCTACGAGGCACTTTTAGAGCAGCTAAGTAAACCAGGTCCATGATGTAATTTCTCTCAAAAGCAACAGGGTGGGGTCTAAACACATGAAAAGACCATGGGCCAAATGGAAACAGATTTGACCTGACAAGTGTGGTTGTGGCCTGTTGTTTCAAGAGCAGACCTGTGTGTGTGCGCGTGTGTGTGAGAGAGGAGAGATAACGCTGGGGAGTTAGGTGGCGGGCCTCAAATTTCTTTTTACCATCCATGAAATCCACAAACACGGCGCAGCCAGGGGAGTCTTAAGAGATGGAGATGAGCCTCGAGGTGCAGCTGATGAACGCGCAGGACCGGCCAAGCAACATAAAAAGAGAGATCTGTGTAGCCATTGAAGTGAATTTCAACCAGTTGTTTCTAATTAGGTCTGGCTCCTGGGATCAGCCCAGAAGATACGTTCCTCCTGAACGTCTCTGCTTCAATAAACAACCCTCCTCCGGTTCTTGAGCTGGCTGGGGCCTCAGAACTGGCCCCCAACACTCGCCGAGGCCAACAAGTCTACATGGCCTTGCTGCTTGCTGCTCTTCGGACTAATGATAATCATATTTGTTGATGTCATACAGTAACAATTCTGTTAACCTTAACAGATCAGTGTTCATTCTGGCCACTGATTTTGGCTTAGTCTAATCATATTTTAGTCTTTTGATTTTTGTAAGTTTTACCTAGCATTACCACAGCAATGTGCTCTTCAATGCAGCAATCATTCAGAGCTCTGTTCACGAAAATACTTCTCCGTCTGAGTTCGGCTCGAGCTGCTAATAGCAACACAAAGGATAGTTACCGTTACTTCCACATCCACAGCTCAGTTTGTTTGCTGCTTCTTGTCGATGTTTCAGTAGAATTATAGAACATCATAGCCCATAAATCTGTTTTTTTTTCATCAAAGAACAATAGATAACATTGCTGCCGGACACACATTACTTAAACGTGAGGTTTAGTAATAAATGCAACAGGTCAAGAAGCAACACCTTCTAACGAGCAAATGCTGTTTTACTAATTGAACTAACTGAAAGATTTTGCATTATAATGTAACATGCAGTTATTATTTGGTTTGTCCATCTTACTTTTGAATGTTTAGTTTATATATATATATTTTGTCATGGTTCCATTTAAAGTCTTCGACCGTGAAAAAAAAAGGTGACAATGAATTTTGTTGTCATAGTTTTCCTTGACAAAATGACCAATTCAGCAGATATTAGCAGCATGCAGTGTTTTTGAGATTGAATGCAGAAATGCTGCATTATAACAGGCTGGTGCTGCCATATGTTATCTCACCCTGCCACTAGCCTCTTCCCCTCACTCTCCCCCTATCTGTTCTTACTTATTTTCACTCATTTACTGTCTTAAAACACAATTGTTTCTTTATTTCTCCTGATTCTTTGGTTTCCACTGTTACCTTTCTCTCCTCTACACATAGACTAATCGCCACCTCTCTCCTTGTGTTAGAAAAACAAGTTCACCTTTGTAATATCACCCCAAACATCTGCTCAGGCTGTTATCATGTCCTTCAGTTCCAAAGCCCGCAGTTATGAATCTTAATGGCACATGCCTTTGAAGCCAGTATCACAATGCATACTTAAGTGAAATATCTTCATCTCTTTCTGCCTCACTTTGATCACCAAGTAGGAGTGTCGCACAAAAACTGTTACAAGAACTTGAATTGGACAAGTAAAGCAGAGAACAGGCCAGCTTTGCAATCGTTTATGAATGACACAGCACAATATTATTTCACTGTTATTTATGTTTTACCTTTGCTATTCCAGATTGCTTCACTTTAAATAACTGAAGCTGTGAATACAAAGAAGCCAAATACAGACAGTATTGTAATTCTGTTATGAATTAGCCTTAGTCTGCTCATGATAGGGAAGATGAGAGAAGATATATTGCATAACTCACACGGACCCGTAGGTGGAAGCTTGATTCGGCTGCGGGGTAATCCTGATCCAGAGAGGGAGGTGTTCCACCGAACCCTGCTGCTCCACATGGACAACTTTCTCTGAGTGTGTGTGTGTGTGTGTGTGTGTGTGCGTGCGCGTGTGTTCTCTCCTCCCAGCAGTCTGAAGCAGTTTTAAGGCTATTTATAATCAAGGTTTTTGTTTGCAGACTGAGGTAACAACCCAGTCTGCAAACAAAAACCTTGATTATAAATAGCCTTAAAACTTACCTCCACTGCTTATCTCTGAGTTATTTGATAGAGTAGTGAGGACATTGGATAACGGTGACTTCTACAAAACCAGTGTGCAGCAACTGAGAATTGATGAGTTCCAGTGGCTCAGTGGCTCGGTAATCATTCAGACAGGCTTCACCACTCCTTCATTTGATCTGCCTTGATCTCACTCATCCACCGTATTGGACTCATGAAGATGTTTGCTTTCCTTATAAAACTCTGTTATTAACATTTAAGGAATTCATAGTGTAACTTTTCAAGATTTCAAGATGTTTCCCTAATCTGTAACATGAAAATAATACATTTCAGAAGATATGTTCAAATTTACATTTACTGTACATTTACTGACATAACTGATCAACTAAATGAAGCTGCATTTATCAGTTTTCTTCAGCCCCTTGGGGGAGAGAATAAAGAGAACATCAACAAGCTAACAATTCCTCAGTTTCATATATAATGGTTTACACATCCAGCAGACAAAGAGCAGCATTATCATTATTCATTTGGAGACTTGTTCCTGCACCTGATGCATGTCAGTCTAACATTGACTCTCCTTTTAGCGTTGTTTTAGAAACATCTGACTATGTAGCTGCTCAGAAGATATATTGGAAGGGTTCTATACACAGCATTATTCATACTTGGATCTAGATTTACACAGATGAAGTAGCATCCTGTTTGAAGAGACCTGTCTTCTTAAGACATAATGAGCATCAACACTAAACAGAGTCAACAAACCTGTATGAGGTTAGGGAGGGCAAGTCACCAGCCAAGTTCCTTGTTCTGACAAATATTTCATCCATTTTGTCCATCTTGCTATGTTGACTTGGACATGTCATGTATAGTGTATATTCAAAACACATTACAATTTGAGTACAGTCCTAGTTTCTAGATTGTGTATTTTCACTGGAATCCTAATATACATTTTTACTTTTTTAACAGTAGAAAAGTTGTTAAGATTGCCTCAAGATTGCTAAAAACCTGCAAATGTCATAGAAGACATGCCCTGCTTACCTCCTAGACTGTCCTTGAGACTTGGTTGTTTGAACAATTTTATATTCTATGTATCTGTCTATTTCTTTGTATTCACTTGTTTTGGATGAACGTGTAACTACATATCATTTTCTATAATGTAAAACTTGGACTCTTATGCAATTATTTTTCTTTAAAAAAAAACAGTTTGACAGACAGTCCAGCTCCTGGGAAAAGTGGCATTGCAGCAAGGTGGAAGGCATTAAGAGCTTTCAGTGACGCCCTGAGGCAGGCTCATGTGATACCCTGTAAGAGAGGGGCTAATATTTTACAGTCAGCTTGGTATTTACCAGAAGCTCGCATCGTTCGCCTCAGATCAAGAGCAAAGTATCAAAACATTCTGAGGATGAGCACTGAAGCAGCTCATCAGCTCTCTTCTAAGGATAAGGCTTCTTTACTTATCAAAGAGGGGTTCAGGCGCTGGTCGTGTGGAGCACAAAGAGAACACCTGGATGCCTAACATGACGTTGAAGCTAGGCATCTAAATGATGACACCACAGAACTGTTTGCCTTTGAGTCTCGGCCGCGACGTAATCCATAATACATAGCTGTAAAATGTAGAAAATCCGCTTTTGTAAAACACGAAAGGGAGAATTCAGACAGTTTGATTGATGGAATTGTTACAGAGTCTACTTAACAATCCTCTAAATTTAGATGTGATTTGGTATCCCTGTTGGCCTGCGACCCAGGCATTACCTCAGCCGCGGAGCTCAGAGTGAGTGCGGTGTGCTTGAAGACTGGGCAGAGAGGCTGCTGTCATCCAGTCGAAATAGCAACCAATTGGTATGTTGAACTGAGCTCAGCCTGGAGTGTAACGGCAGAACAAGCACAGTTCATATATTTTTCCTGCTGCTACAAACTGAAAACATGCTCATGTTAGTGCCTGTTCATGCAGGGAGGTAAAGAGGGCCAGAGGAGCCAGGTGGTCTGCGTTTTCTCAAAGCTTCTTGCACTCATATTTCTTTATTTGCATTTTGACAAATGTTCCTGTATTTGGGAATAAAGAGTGCATCAAGCCCACGTTATGAGCTGGAGGTTTATGTAAGTGAAGAAAGAAAGGAGAGATGATGACATACACCTTTATTGGGCCTGGGGTTTGATTTCAACTTCATTGGAGTTAAAAGGATACGAACATCTATTCAAATGTCAAGAGCAGTCGTTGCGTATGGAAAAAAATCAATGGGTGTGCAATGAATAAAAATTCTAAATATCAGTTTGTCACATGACAACTTCTGTTCTGCTCCAAGGAAGAAAAATCCTTTTCCATATCTTAATGAAACGCATGAGGCTGCCTAAAGCTGCTGTAATCCATGTTTAGCAGCTAAAAGATATTTTTGCCAGGAGGTGGAGACTGGAGTGAATATTGGACTATATTGACCAGGTGTCCAAATGAATGATATGTTGCTCCATGTCTGCTACATCTGTAAATAAGTAACTGTTAGCTTGTCATGCAGCCCCCAGGTGGCCAAAAAACTCTACTATTGCAGGTTAATTAACAGATAATTCTAGTTACCCGCCGTCTTCATGGTTCAGTTTTGACCTACCGTACTTACTGTGGTTGTTGCACGTATATTTTTTGTGTGCAATGAAAATAAATGAAGTGGTTTCGATAATCTGTTTAAACTGTTAGCTCATTTACAGGTCTGACTTCTCATGATATTTGCCCTGTTGGACTTTCCAGAACTCAGCAGTTACAGTACAGTACAGTACAGTCAGTACAGCGCTATCACCATAGAAAAAATGGCCATAATTATTTAAATAAGACCAAAGTTGTAATAAATCTGAATTATCCTTTAACCGTGTGGATTTGGACCCCTGACGTTCCTCCTTACACTGACTGAACCTCGCTGCCTCCCACAAACTCAACCTAACCCCACTAACTAAATACAGATGCCAGAGTCTCTCCACAGACTGGTAGTAATACCTTCAGCAGGGACCGAAAACCAGCACTTGTACATTGAGGGCGGCTCGAATGACAGAAGCAAGGAGAGCATGCATCAAAGAATGAAGGCAACGTTATCTGAAGTGTTATGCTCTGCTCTTTTTCTTAGGCCTCGGTTTGATTTGTCCCCACCCTCAATGAATAACTTGAATTCCAAATACTGCATTGACTTGTCTTTGCTGAAGTTCTATTAATGCTGCATCGATGTTCCCCATCAGAGTGTTCTTATACTGTGATGAGGCTGCATAGTAAGTAGCTCACTGTGTGTTCAACCAGCTCAAAGAAAATGCCTTTCATCCTCACTGGACTTAAATGCACAGGAAGTGTATCCAATCAATCATGTTCCAGGTTATAGCCAGTGTCGTACTGCAGGGCATGAAATGAGATTAATGTGTGGTAATCCATGCATTGTCAACATCTACCACATTCAACATACATATGAGGTCTTGTTCTGTCAGACATACTGTTGTTTCATGGTTCATCTCTATCACGTTTACTGCACACGTTCACACTTTAAATAGCATGAAAGAATTCAATGTTAACACGTACAGCGACGCCATGTTTATGTAAGGAATACTTATTTTTCTATGATGTGCACTGTTGAGGCTGTTTCATGTCAAGAGAGTCAAATCTTTTATTTTTAGAACAACAGCAAACATATCGTTCACACGTTGCATAAATGACATGAATATTTCATGACCTAACTTGTATAATGAACATTCACAACAGATTTCATCACACTTCTTGACTTGAGCTGCACATGAAACAGAGTAGGCACAGTGGGCTACTTATATCAGGCATGACTTTCAAAATCAGCACGCTCCCATTTCCCATGAAACTGGGGTTTTGGGTCTTGAACAGCTCAAACACAGTGCTGTGAAAGGGTTTCTACGGGCTTATCTAACAGCAGCACTGGCGGCCAAATGATTACTCATCTGAATGTCCCTGATAACATGACAAAGTCGTAGAAAATGATTGAATTACCAATAAATTAAGCCTTGTTTTGGCTGAGCATTCAAAAGATACAGTGCGTCGTTCAGTTTTACAACATTGGTTTGACCTTCTGTTAGAAAATGAATGCAGAGTAGACACAGAGGTCCATGGGAAATCAAAGGACAAAATGTTATGAACTCTATCAGACATTTTCCATAGAAATATCAAAAATATGATATTGAGAGATTCCACAAAACTCTTATCTTTATTTCAGATTGATTTTTGCCTTCAAAGCGTTGACATCAAACCGGGAGAAAATAGGATTTTATCCACCAAGCTTTCACCTGCGTGTGTAAACAATCCAGCAGTGCCTTTAATACATCAAATGAAGTTTGATGCATATTCTTTTTCAGCCAACATAAACATTACACTGTTGCTTTTAAATCTAGGAGGACATCTTGGGACAGCCAGCCAGGGTGTAGAGATTACAGGGAAACTACTTTATGATGCGTTTCTGGTCTGACTCGTAGCGTCAGGCCTGAAGAGAAACACGGCAAAGCCCCTGATGTCTCAGCCAGCAGGTACTTACAGTTGGTGTTCTTTTACTGATTTCTTAGGGTTGAATTAAAAGTTCAATATGAACTTGTGCTTAATTTATGACATGTATGTACTGTATTACACTTTTCTCTCAATCCTTTATCTGATGATGGTCTGAGCAGCATGATTCATGAACATGATATGAGTATCTCTTGCTGCTGCTCATCCCAACACATTTCAAACTGACAAGTGTAATGCGGTATAGGCGCTATAATATAAATGTTGAAAAACATGGGGTCATCTGTACTGTAGATTTGGGTTTACCTGGTACTGAGATCTTTCTAGTAATTCTGAAATATGAATTTGGTCAAAAGTGAGAAGGCCTGGGTGGAGCTGATGTTGGACGGGTGGCCACCACCTCAGCTAGCAGGGAGAACACATCCTAAAACATAATTAATCTAACTAGCTCAGATGCAGCTCACTCACTTTAATTAGTAATTGATATTTGGCTGCTAAGGAGAAGAACTAGCCTGCTAGCTGGCTAACGTGTAAACAGACAATTTGCTATTTATGCATCCGGCAGACACAAAGCAACACTGGGAGTTCCTGTTCTGCTTCTGGCCTCCTCACAAATGTAAGTATAACATTCACTCCTTATAGCTCTGGTTTGGTCTCCACCAACTTCTGATGGAAACATCTGCGAGATGTTCAACTTCCTTCACAGGCTAACTGTTAACTTGGTCCGCCGTCACATTGTCATTTCATCCACTGACAATAAGAAAATACTTAATTGCAGTAATTAACATAATTGTGATGTAAATGTGGTAGACATTTAGCAGGCTGATAAGGTAATAAATTATTATTGGAGCTTAACTGAACAGATACACACTAGAGGAAAACACACAGACTGATCTTGTGTGACTTTGAGTCTTTATTGAAGTCGTAGGGGTTTCATATAGATTCCAATACTTTGTTTTGATCCAGTGTTACGTGTCAGGCCGGGGAAAAGCACCTGTTAAATTGTTCTACTTTTGACTTTTTCACATTCTTTGGTTGTCGTGTGTTCGTCTTAACTTATCCCCTAGACTAAAAAAGGGCTGTCCAGCATTAAACATTAGCCAGTATACATATCGTGTATTAAGGAACTTCTATTACACATTGACCGTCCCATAGGAACACTTAACAAGCTCATGCAATCCAAAAGATCATCAACACAACGGACAAAAAAGTGAAGACTGCAATGTAAAGGCTGCTGTATTAGATTGCAGGTTAGATTGTACAGACGTCAATGAAGACCGAGGAAGATGATGAGCTTTATGTTCAGGGCCAGACATTGGCAGCACTGATTGTATAGGTGTTGTCTGTGTTGTAATGAAATAAGACATCTGTCATGCTATGTGGGTGCCATTATCTCTAGCCATGGATACCCAACACACACATGCACCTTAAGGAAGAGCACGTGCCATCCAGCAGGTTTTTAGTGAGTGGAGAGGGCTGAAGGAAATGATCCATCACTCAGAGTAAACTCTAAACAGCCTAATGACACATGGCAATATAAAATGGAAAATTCAAATAAACACCAGTGGGCCTGTTTGGAGGCACTCGTGGTACAATAGCCCAAACACTGGGCATTTGAGTAATCATTACTAGTCATAATTCAGCACACTGGAGATGTTAAATAAACAGTATACTTCTGTAAGGCATATACAACAAGGCACAAATTTACTTTAGCCGTATCACAGGAATCTGTGAGGTAAAGGACACTCACCAGCCATGCCAGAGACAGTATCTTTTAATGTCATGTCATGTCCTTTCATCAACAGCGGGAACCTTCCTGTTAGCCTCATAGAACATCTTAATACTGTATGCCTTTGTGGCTTCTGAGCTGATTTGTGGCCATTGCATGACATAACAAGAAACCCAAACTGTCAGTACAAAGTCTGATTTACAACACATCTGTGCCTCAAAGAGCGCTATAGGACATATTGTATCACCATTTTCCACCACTCTTGTTTTGCCAGCTACACTGTGCTTCAGTTCAACTGGAGAAAAAAAAGTTGAAAATCATTTTCACTATAAATATATTCTAAGACCAGAAATGAGTTATAGTTCCATAATCTGTTAAACATCTAGAACCGATGTAGAAGCTGACCTCATAGGTGAAAACTTCTCCTAATTGGACTTGATTACACGGCTATTAGGAAGAGTTCTCTGAACCCGACCAGGCTGAGCCTGAACACTGTTGCCAGACACTGTTAAGAAGCCCAGGTGAGGTGTCACTGCAGGGCTAAAACCCAGTGGGCCCACAGTTAGAGCTGAAATTAAGGCTATTACATTACTGCTATTCATGAGTGCAATTTTATGCAATTTAAATACAGACAAAGAGTAATAATCACTCAATAAATAATGTTCTTAAGGGATTACAGAGTGGTTACTGAGAACCAGTGGCGGGCCGTGCATTTTATACCTGGGCCTTCTGTGCTGTCCTACTACAGTTGAATTACCTCCTAATAACCTCATTATGACACATCAATCCAGCAAACCTGCAGCGGATCCACGCATTCCACCACACAAGAGCACGAGCCATTCAAATATTATCATAAAAACGACACGATAGACAAATGAACAGTAGTAACGTTACTATGTAAAAAAACAAACGCAGTTTGTCACTTACCGAAACTTAAAGAGTTTAATCCCAGTAAGAAGTCCTTCTCGATTCATGGACGCCAGTGATGACAGTCGAGCCTCCCCAGTTGTATTTCGCCGGTCTGCTGCAGCAAGTTCGCAGCGGGGCCGGGATCCCACCTCCGCCGGGGCGCCCACCGGCCGGCGCAGACCGCACGCCGGGCCGCGGTTGTGGAGCTGTTTCCCTGCGAACGTGTTTGTTGAGTTGTAGATCCACTTGAGTCTCTCCAAAAGTTTTCAAATGCTTTGGTGTCCTCAGGTTAGCGTAGCGTAGCTCCAAACACCAAGAGCTCACTTAAAATGAAACACATTCCCAGCCATAAAATGTGCAACGCTTCTCCGACACTGAGCTGAAGCTCACAATGAGCAAACAATGAGCAAACAATGAGCTGAAGCTCGTTAGAAAGCTCAGTAAAGCGGAGAGGAGCTGCAGATTCTGGTGATAATGCTCTGTATGTTCTTCACTATAAGTGACCCCTTACCTCACCCCTCACCTGCTTTTATGTGCATTTTGAATTCGCTTACAAAAAACTCCTAAGTGGAACACCAGAAATTCAAAAAGGTTTCACACTTGGCTGAGGAGGACAGTATTGACTAAAAGAGAAACAAATCTGATCTTTGTTGAGCGATAAAGACTAATGTTCCTTCATGAAATAAACAAAAATGCCATATTTCCATCATGTTTTCCACACAGTTACTATTGTGTGAGATGTGACGGATGATCTTTTAATTACATCACCTCCTTGTGCTGTGTTCTTCTGCAATGGTTTATGGTACCTGACTGGAGAATTAGTGCCTCATACTTCTAATCTCAACTCCTAATATTCTCATAACAGTAGTGGATGGAGATGCACATTAATTCACATTTTCTGTTGCTGTTTTTTGGAAATTTGGTTAAATTTTAAATACTTTTTAAACTCCATTTTGGAAAACAAGCAGTTTTATGCTGTGCAAGGTCAAATGGGATCAATGTGTTCAATACCACATTAACCGTCCAATTTCATACATGATAGAACGTCTGTTAGCTCTCAATATATGTGTGAAAAAAGCTTTACATTTATGTCATCCTGCTGGTCCCCTGACAGCCATCACTAACCCAATATCCTGTTTCAGAGAGAGTGAGCCTCCAACATGTTGCTTTTGGCGCCCCACCAAATCCCGAAAGTATGAAAATTACCCATCCAGTCATGGCCTGCAGCTCTTTAAAAGCCATCAGCGTTCCTTTTGACAAACCTCCACATGGCTCAGAGGCCAGACCTGACTGGCAGAACATAACTCTGCCCGCCGACCACAAAGCC
>NW_022280106.1:602942-671503 GCF_004355925.1 Anarrhichthys ocellatus | reverse complement strand
CCCCCCCCCTCCCCCCCTCCCCCCCCCCCCCTCCAAAAAAACCCCCCCCCCCCCCCCCACCCCCCCCCCCCCCCCCCCCCCCCCCAAGCCAAGTAAGCAGAGTCATTTCAAACCATTTGTAAGGCCACATAATTCAACGACCACGAGGCCTGGCGATTATTGCTCTGCAGAGAGCCCAGATAAACAGCATCGGCTTCCTCCCGTCTTGTTATCAGCTTTCTCATACGCTGGCTGGCCTGAGTTCTACTCTCGCCTCGCTCAACATGTCACATCCCTCTGAGTGTTGGACCCAGAAATGTCTTGACATGTTGTCTCTGGGTGTGCTCTCCCTCTCATTTTGTTAGGATGTGACTAGTATGCTGCTAGTATGCATTTCTATCATTGTAGTGGCTTCCAAATGTGGAAACTCAGACAGGCACGGGAGGACCACTTGTGCTTCGAGTGCTGCATAATAATAGGTTGTCACCGAAGTTCAGAGAGGCTTTCAAGAGAAGCAGCATTGCCTCACAACTGACAAATACGAGAAAAACAGCTAAAGTTATGAGTAGTTCTTTAGTTCTTGATAGACTGAGTCCAGTATGAGTAATGCTGCTGCTGTTGACATGAAATGAAGAAATGAATCAAGCGCCATCCAAACCAAGAAGGAAAGGCATCATTCAGAAGCAGTCGGGATTACTGGCATTCCCGCGAGGCCGAGGTATTTGCCAGATTCCTCAAATACATTCATGCACAAACGGCGTCAGGTGTCAGGTGCTGCTCTCATTCCTGCCAGTGTCAGGTTAGGATCGTTAAGAACGTCCGGCTTGAAGCGGCAACTGGCACCGCACCAGGGAGCAGGCTTTTACTGAAACAGATGCTTGCCTTCATGAATTGTGACTTATCCTCAGTACCAGACTTTGCGTCACATTTCTCAGTCGGCCAGCCTTGCCATGACTTGAACTTGACGTGGAAGTGCTGTATGAAAGCTATACTGCCACACAAATCATGCAGATGTGCATTGCAGATGGAAACCGGATGCAAAATGAATTACATTTTCTACGTCAACTTGTGGTCTCCGTACGGGTTTGGTGTTTTGGAGCGTTCGGTGGCTGGTCGTTGAAATGTCTGTCTCTGATATTGAATTGGCTCTGCTTGCTCTGCGTGTCGAAGAATCATCTAGAGAAAGATGGTTTTGCTTGGGATTTCACCGTCACACACATGAGTTCATTGTCAGACACACAAACATGAACCTTCTGTTTATCTCACAGGCGTGTGTGTCAACAGAAGCTGTCAGTGTGTTATGCAGCAGCCCCCTCCTGTTGTAACTGACATTACTAGTAGTGTGGCTTACACATCAGTAAGCCACAAGTTCATTTTACTGGTTAGGGGTATAACGGTTCTGAAACTGACACCGAAAATGCGTTTCAACCCTGAGTACTGGCACTGCACCCATGTGGATGTGTGTGTGAGTGTGTTCACTGTGGAGCTGATGGTTCACATGCAGAGTGACAATGTGCACATGAATGAAAGATAGTCTTAGAAAAGTATAGCTCCAGAGTAGAACCCTGATCTGACAAATAAGTGAGCCCAGACGGATCAAACTTAAAGGATAATACTTCATAATAACTTGGTTATGGTTATGTTTTGCTCATAAAGATACCCCTTAGACCCGAGGAGACAACAAGCAATGTGAAGTGATTTAGCAGTTGCTGGACCAAAAGAAGACTACGATGTAGTAAAGGTCTGCACACTGTAGCTCCTACCTGTCTAGCTACCTACCGGTTTACCTGCCTGGCTCTGCATACAAGCTGCTAGCTTGTCTCTGTGAGGACTCACAACAGCCATGTTTGTTGTTCATGTTCCTTATGATCATTTAGGGGGAGGGGCTTTGGAGGGAGGCCTGAAGGGACGAACTGTCAGTGTTGATGACTTGGAGACTTTCTTGCCAGACTTAGGGACTTTGGAGCTAGTGCTGCTAGATACTTTCATTAGAAAAGAGTTGGCAACACTGGGCTGGGTTCTTGGGTTGGATCATGTTTTTTATTTTGGTGTATTGCTAGTTTCTCAAGATGACCAACCCTAGCTTTAAGTGTAATAATTACAACAAGTAAGTGACGTTTGTAATACCTAGAGGCGCGTCTATATGTGAAATAGGATGTTTTTAAAATACATGAACAGAAACAGGAATCTACCAAACCGAGCACCTTTAGAGTGACAACACCACACTAGGAATGATGGCCAGATACAAATGTTGGAATAAAACACAATGATCTTTTAACATGTTTAATATCCGGCATACAGGCCTCCATGTTCATAGGTCATCTAGGAACTGTGAAGACATGCTGTTGTCTTTTATACCTGAAATCATAAAGGGACACGGGAGGAGAGATTTGAACATGGATCATTTGGAAACTTCAGTTAGACACGGAGGAATGTCTGAAGTACCAGATTGTTGATATTGTATGAGTAAGCTAACTTGTGGTAATACATAAGTGACTCACATTTTCTTCATGTTGACTCTTTCGATGCCTGGCCGTGTTCCAACCTGTGAACTCAGCTTAGCTTTATTTTAGACGAATGAGGATGTGTCGATGGATAGTTTAGGACAAATACCAACACTGTTTTTTCTCTTGCCTCATACTGGTGCTGTTACACATCTGAAAGCAATAAAACAAGGAAAAGAGAGGGACAGGCATATTTAACATTGTGAATAAAGAATTTGAACAAGTTAGTAAATACCTTTTTATACTGTACCTGTTTACAAGGTTTTATGTGAAGCTGAATTAAACTCTACTCCATGAACTGATGCAGCACAAAAAATGAAAACTTTGTGATACCTCCAGGGACAATTGTACTTCTTTCATGTGATATACTAATGTTATAGTCTGTTTCTATCTATATTCATGCTTTGAGTTTGAGCTCACCTGGACACAGATGACATGGACGTGTGCCTGAGGACCTGAGGACATGATGACTGTGTCTGTTTTACTCAGAGAGTTGTGTCACATGGTTCAGTCAAACTTCTTGTCTTTTGTGAAGAACATTTAAAACGTAATAAAGGAAAATGGGGTTTTCACTTTTAACAATATATCAATTAGACTTTCTCCTAACCCATGCTATCATGATACTATTTGTCTGAAGTCTCACAGAAGCATGAAATAATATAAGAACTTTACTGACCTCTGCTGGTGAGAACAAGGAAATACAATAGCAAGAAGCTCATGCTCTGACTCTGTTCAAGTTAAATATCATATATCTAATATTTTGTCCACCTCCCATTGATATAAATGTGGTGGACACAATATTAGAAATCCCCCTCAGTGGCATAAAGAATAATCAGCTGAAATAGTTTAGAGAACTCCCTTCATGAAGCTTTATTGCAGGGCTGTTGTATTAGACTGAATTAGTTTAGCTAGGTGGACCTGATACATTTGCAACTGAGGGTATTGTAATCATTCTACCTTAACTTGGACAAAGAGTTTGGTCTCTGTCAAGTTAAGGTCTACACATTGCAAGTGAATGAACACAATCACACTTTAAATAGATGTTCCATTAAAAAGTAACCATATGTGTTAAATGTTCATGTATTAAAGTAAACCAAATCTGTATTTGACTAAACAGTTCAACAGATTTCATACACTGTGATAACAATAAATGTGTAACTGATCAACTGGTAAAAATGAATCTCTATAATAGGATAAGCATAGAATGTCATGTTGCAATGTATCTAACTCTGATTAAACTTCTTGCTCTGGTTACAAGTCAGGTGACATTTTAAACTTGCTTCAAGGAACAGGAAGTGAATTGCATGTCCAGTGTACTGGGGCTTTGTTAATCCTTGCTTTCTTTTCTAACAGTATTTCTTTAATCCTGCAGCTGATCTAAAGATCAGGGTGAGGCAGACATTCCTGGTTTATGTATTTCAGTGTCCAGCCTCTCCTTCATATCAGTGACCAGGCAGCTTGTTTGAGCCTGAAATGGAAAGTCTGCCTGCAATGATTCTCTTTGGTCTGTCATTTATTAATGACCACAGGCCAAGTCGGTGGAATGTGCCTTTGGTGCAGCATGGTGGGTAAGCTCAATAAAACAGTGTCAGTAAATGTAGACAGATATCAGCATCACATTAGACACATGACCAACACAACAGAGATTATTTACATGGCTGTGGCTCAGAGGTAGAGCACCGATCAGAAGGTCGATGGGTAGATCCCTGTCTCCGCATGTCGAAGTGTCCTTGGGCAAGATACTAAACCCCATATAATTGAATGAATGTTGACATGTGGTGCAAGACTCGTTGAGTAGTTGGAAGACTAGAACGGTGCTGCATGAATGCAGGTACATCCATTACCACAAGACAAAAGTCACAGACCGTGTTTACAAGATTGACAGAGGGACTTTAAGTGCAGTGTTCAGAGTTCTTATTGCAATGGGGAAATCTGTTTTGATGCAGACTTTGTGACTCTGGTTTGATCCGTCCTCACAGGGACACAGATGAGTCCTTCCTGGTGAGAACTCAGAATGCTCTTAAACTTGCATTTTGCACTGTTTTGTAAGTTGAGTGGGTGCTGGTGGTCGTCCTTTACAGCTTTGAGACTGAGTCAACACTAAGTGTGAAGTTGACTTATCATTGTTCAGAGGCCTCAGATGTTTCAGATCAGACATGAAGCAGGTTCACTGAGCTTCTGGATATCTTTGTTGAGAAAAAAAACCCTCAAATGTCAAACATGTACTGATGTAAAATAACCTGTTCTACAAAGTAACTCCTGCTCAGGCCACATGTTTTCAATAGAATAGTGGTACCTTGTGGTCATTTATAGCACTCACATCTTTCTGAATCAAAACTATGATCAAATGGATACATGGGTGACCGTGGATAAGTGGAGAGCAGCGCTGTCCTTCAATCGGAGGATCGGCAGTTTGATCTCCGGTTCCGGCTCCGCTAGTCGCATGTCAATGTGTCCTTGAGCAAGACACTTAACCCCAAATTGCTCCCGTAGCTGTGCCTACGGTGTATAAATAGACACTGAATTGTAAGTCGCTTTGGATATAAATGACTGTAATGTACAAAAAAAAATGTTCTCATAAAGTCATTCAGATAAAATGTTTTATATACAGTAACAACAATATAGGCTACTATTTACTTAAACAATGGTATCATCATCGTGCCCGTTGAGTTGGTTATGAAGGTAAATGTGGATTTTGGAGTTATTCACCATTAAAGTGATACAAATAGGCTAGGTGAATAAAATGGATTTTTATTGATTTAAAACAAACTGAAATCCATTTGCTCTTATACTGTCCTTCTTTATGTAGCCAGGCGAAGTGGGGGTAGGAAGGTTTTTGTACTGTCCCTGATAGATATGACTTACGTGCAGGGTTAGTGACAGTGACAGATGCTGCTTTGATTTTAGGCGTACTGTCACTTTAAGAACAATGAAGCGTGAGCTACGCGAGAGCACGGAGTTCACGTGAGATGTAGAAATACAGAGCGGGAATCAGAGGCTACTGAGGACCGAACGTTAGCTTTTAGCATCCAGACTGAACTAAAGGGAAAGGGCTGAACAACGGGTCAGCGTAAGTAGTGGGAGAAGTTACTAATGAATGCTGAATCACCTTGTAATTGTGCTTGTTAACAGTTTAGAGACATGGTGTTAAGTTGTATGTATCTGCCTCATTTAGAGGGGAGACAGAAGCTGCCGTGAGTTCCATGTGTGTGGGTCTGAGCACACAGGCAGAGTACTGATATGGGAGTGAGTTCATTATTTTCTTTAACAATAATTGTGTTCCTGTGAAATAAAAGCTATCTACATATCTCAAAGAGTTGAACAGCATGAGACTGATGCAGAGGTTCTTTGTTTCTGCTTAACAGGAGTAGGTCACTACTGTTGTTTTTCTATGTAGCTTTAGAATATAGTGTTTCCAGTTGTATTGTAATTCTGAAGAGAGTGGGAAGCAGTTGTTTAATTTTGCTGTCAATTGATCTGTACCTTTTAAAATTTGACCAATTAACGCTGTACTCCAAGAGTGCAGTCGGGGGAAATAAAAGACCCACATAAAATATAAATGTATCTTAGTGTCTGGTCTCATCTTTTTAATTAGGCTACACTAATTTTGGTGGCAGCGGTGGGATCCCCGGTTAATTTTGAGGTCATAGTTGGACAGGGATAATACATATAGAAACAACAGTAGTGGCTAGGAAGACTCCAGCTCTGGGATCAGAGGGTGTGACGACTGCTGTGAGGTGTTCCAGACACAGCAGGGTGGCACGTGGCTGGTGTTCCAGGAGGAGAGGGACGCCTGCATCGTCGCCGTAGACTGCGGGAAGAGAGGACCACGGGACGTCTCCTTCTGAGAGACTGCTGGACTGAGAGGCATCGCAACTGATAGTGACTGTTATCTTGCTGCAGTAAGGACACTGAAGGGGACAGTTTGAAATGTCAGACAAGGAAGAGGGTGCGGCCGCTCCATGGGCCGGGCCCAGCAATTATGGGGACAACCCAGCTGCCTCCATGTCTGATGAGGGAGGTAACCCATTGGTACAACTGCAGTCACAGATTTTGGAACTGGGTAGAAAACATGATGCTGGAATGTCAAGTATTGCTAACCTGGGTGATGCTCAACCAAGGTCTATTGTTTACATTTCAAGAGAAAAACAAATGGCACCTTTTAGTGGTGAACCAGGGAAAGATGTTCACACTGTTGATGAGTTTATAGAAGAGGTGGAGCGGGCGATGAGAGCAAGGGGTCTACATGGGGAGGAGCATGTATCTTCTCACAGTTAAAGGGGTCAGCTCTAGAGGAGGTTAAGTTACGGGTGGGTGGACAGGTCAAGCAATCCAGTGATCTGTTTTCATACCTGAGGGAAGCATTCAGAGAGAGACGCACTACTCCACAACTGTTACATGCTTTCTATGCACGCAGGCAGTTAGATGGGGAAGACTTGTGGAATTTTTCACATGCGCTCTCACAGCTGCTTAATTCTGTTCTTCAACAGTCTCCTAACATTGTAGTTGATGTACAGCTAGCACTTAGAGACCAGTTTATTGAAGGTGTATGTGAATCCACCCTTTGACGTGAATTGCGTAGGCTTATAAGAGAGAAGCCTGACTCAAGCCTGTTTGATGTACGAGAAGAGGCAATAATGTGGACACTTGAAGACCGGCCTCGCAGTACTAATGTGGCGAGAAACAGGAATCTAGTGGGCGGCGGCCCAGACGAGGTTTCTGAAAAAACAGACTCGACCAGTAATGCACAGACTGACTTGACAACCACTCTGCAGGAAGTAGTTAAAATAATTGCACTGCAGGGTAAAGCTATTGGTGAGCTAACCAATGCAGTCCGTGAGCTCACAGTGCAAAATGCTAGTTCAGAGAAGGGAACCAAAGGTGTTCGATTCAAAATCAAGACCACGTGAGTCAGGAAGACTTTCTAATGCTACGCCTAGTCCTGCGGTTCAGGGAAACAGGAGCCCTCCATTGCTGTGAGCCAGGCAATGCGAGGCAAGTCAAAAGCCTAGCCATCCTAACATCCTAACCAAAGAGTGTTTTCCAGAACGTACTGTAGGCAAATGCCCTGAGGTAGACATCCAGATTGGTGGAGTTCCGCTTAGGTGCCTACTGGACACAGGCAGTAATGTAAGCACTTTGACAGAAAGCTTCTTCAGGGACCACCTCCATGGAGAAGATGAAGATATGCATTGTACAGCTAAATGGCTTAAAATCACAGCAGCCAACAAGTTACCACTTCCCTATTTAGGCTATGTTGAGTTAGATATACAAGTGATGGGACTCACCATTCCAGAGTGTGGTTTCTTAATAATCAAAGATGATGACACCCAGGGACCAGATTCATCTCCACCTGGCATTATTGGGATGAATATCGCCAAACGGTGTAGACAGGTGGTACTGTCAGAGTTTGACACAGCTCTACAAGGAGAGCTGGATTCTGCTTGGAGAGATGCTTTCCATCAAATGCAGGAGGCAGAACTTGTTGGAAAAGTATCTACAGCCCGTGTGGCAGGAAAACAGAAAGTGCATATACCTGCTTCGGCTATTGCCACAGTTTATGCAAGGGGACTCAGGAGATCGTCGGGTGGTGACACCAGCATGCTGCTCGAGCCAGGGCCTATGCCACTGCCTGGCGGGTTGATTGTTTTCCCAACGGTGGTGTCAGCCAACAGTCAGGTGTTCCCAGTCCAAGTTGTCAACCTCTCACCGGAGGATGTGTGGTTGTCCCCAAAGACTAGGCAGGTATCATCAGCCAGTGTCAGTGTGTTGAGGGTGACCCCTACGAGGTGAAGTTTCAGCATATCACCGCTGACCATGACGAAGTAACGATTAACCGGAAGGATGATCATGGATGTGGCATTGATGTACAGAGCCTACTAGAGCAACTACATCTAGGAGGTACGCCAGAACAGCAGGCAGAACTAGGAGAGCTTCTGATGGGGTACGCAGATGTGTTTTCAATTCATGATGAGGATCTGGGATACACTGATAAGGTTAAGCATGAAATCCCTGTGGTGGACGAGACACCAGTTTCCCAACCTTACCGGCGCATCCCACCTAATCAGTACAAGGAGGTCAGGGAACATATTTCTGAACTGCTGAGAAAAGGAGTGATTCAAGAGAGTTCAATCTCCTATGCCTCACCAATTGTGTTGGTGCGCAAGTCTGATGGAAGTTTAAGGCTGTGTGTTGACTACAGGAGGCTGAACTTGAAGACCAGGCATGACGCATTTCCACTGCCACGCATTGATGAAACTTTGGATGCTTTGAGTGGCGCAAAGTTCTTCTCGACAATCGACCTCGCCAGCGGATACCATCAGGTTGCAGTACATGAGAAAGATAGGGACAAAACAGCGTTCGCCACACCATTCGGCCTTTACGAGTACCTGAGAATGCCCTTTGGGCTCTGTAACGCACCCGCAACCTTTCAACATCTGATGCAGGCTACAATGAGTGATCTAGTTTTGCAGATGGTATTGATCTATTTGGACGACTTGCTAGTGTTTTCATCAACATTCGAAGACCACTTAGTGAGGTTAGAGACCGTCTTCAAGAGGTTGAGAGCGACAGGGCTAAAAGTCAAAATGAAGAAGTGCCATTTGCTTCAACCTGAGGTCAGATTTCTTGGCCACCAAGTTTCAGCTCAAGGTATTGGCACAGACCCTGACAAGATAAGTGCAGTGAAGAAGTGGCCCATCCCCAGTACTGTGAAAGAGCTAAGGTCGTTTTTGGGCTTTTGCAGTTACTATAGAAGGTTCATTGAGGGTTTCTCCCAAATTGCAGGGCCCCTTCACAATGTTGTAAATGTTTGTATCAAAGAGAGCAGCAAGGTCAGGAGTAAAGAGTTGTTCAGGTTAGCCTGGAATCCACAGTGTCTACAGGCTTTTGAGCTCCTAAAGTAGAAGCTGACCATCTCCCCCACACTTGGCTACGCAGACTTTAACCGCCCTTTTATTGTCGAGACAGATGCTAGCAGTCAAGGTCTAGGTGCAGTCCTATGCCAGGAACAGGGGGGGAAGTGAAAAGTCATTGCTTATGCAAGTAGGAGGCTAAGAGGGGCTGAGAAAAATGACCAAAATTACAGCAGTATGAAGTTGGAGCTCCTCGCTCTAAAGTGGGCGGTCACTGAAAAGTTTAGGAGTTATCTTCTGGGGTCCAAATTCACCATCATTACGGATAATAACCCCCTGTGTCATCTTTCTACTGCCAACTTAGGGGCTATTCAACAGCGGTGGGTCACTCAGCTGGCCGTATTTGATTTTGATGTGAAGTATCGCCCTGGTAGGTGCAATTCTGCAGCTGATGCACTCTCCCAGCAGCCGATGAACCAGAACCTGAAAGTGAGGATGCAGAGTATGATGGGTGTGTGGCCATATGCAACTCGCTTAGGACAGGTACAGCTCTGGGCCTGGATTTAGTTGCAGCAGGGATTGAGTGTGGCAGGGTCAGGCAGCTATGTGCATCTGAGGCGAGTGAGACAGCAATGAGGTAGCTCAGGATAACACACCAACCTTGCCAGGACATTCTAAAACAGAACTTCAGAAATTTCAAGCATCAGATCCAACACTTAGTGTAGTGAGAGAGTTTTGGAGCAGACAGAGGAAACCTACCTTCCAAGAGAGAAAATGTTTATCTAAGGCAGTTTGCTCCTGGCTGAAACAGTGGCCACGGATCAGAGAAAAGGATGGACTCCTGTACCGTGTGATTGAGGATGTTCATACTGGAAACTGTGAACAGCTGTTGTTGCCTACCTCCCTCAAAGAGCAAGTCCTTAAAAGTGTGCATGACCAGATGGGGCATCAGGGCATTGAGCGGACATTGGGTCTGCTGAGGCAGAGATGTTTTTGGGTGGGTATGCATGGGGATGTAGAGCAGTGGGTGAAGAGATGTCAGAGGTGTGTGTTGACAAAAATGCCACAGCCCAAGATCCAAGCACCCCAAACTCCATTCTTGGCTACTCGCCCCCTCGAGGTTGTTGCTGTGGACTACACTTGAACACGCCACAGATGGTCGTGAGAATGTACTCGTGATGACTGATGTCTTCACCAAGTTCAGCCAGGCTTTTGCTACACGAGACCAGAAAGCAGATACCACTGCTAAGGTCATTCTGAAAGAATGGTTCATGAAGTATGGTGTGCCGGAGCGTCTACACTCCGATCAGGGAAGGAATTTTGAAAGTGCAGTGATTGCTGAACTGTGCAAGTTGTACGGGGTGAAGAAAACACGAACAACGCCCCACCACCCACAAGGCAATCCACAGTGTGAGAGGTTTAATAGAACCCTGCACGACCTCCTGCGCACACTCCCCCCTGACAAGAAGCGACATTGGCCTGTACACCTGTCCGAGCTTGTGTATGCATATAATGTCACGCCACACTCGACCACAGGGTACCCACCCTACTTCTTGCTGTTTGGTGCTCGTCCGCACCTTCCAATCGATGCACTGTTAGGCCAGGAACAAGTGAAACATGCCAAAACTGACTGGTTAGCTGTGCACCAGGAGCGTCTCCAAGATGCACATGCAAGAGCAAGGGAGTGTGCTGAGCGTAAGGCTGCGGAGAGGGTAGCCCACCAACAGGAGAAGGTGTACTGCCTGCCGGTCGAGGTGGGACAACTTGTGTATCTCCGTCACCGACCACCCGGAAGGAATAAGATCCAGGATGCCTGGGGGGCTACTGTGTACAAAGTTGTGGATATCCAAGGGACCATATATGCGGTGGAGACACTGGAGGGAGGACCGGTGAAGAGGGTGCATAGGTCCAATTTGCGACCATGTGTGGCGCCCGTGCCAGCACCAAGGCGACGTCACCTGGGAGTTGCTCCTGTGGATGAACTTACTTTGAGTCCAGAGTCTGAAACTGAATCCCCTGATCCAGAGTTTGTATTGGTGGAGGAAGTGTATTATCCAGCAACTAAAGGTGTCGCAACTCAGGAACGTGAGAATCTGGACCTGACTGAGGGATTGGAGAGCCACCTGGGTAATGTGGCTGATGGTGGGGATCTACTTGGGCTGGAGGGACGTGACCCATCTGATGATGACTTGGAGGAGAAATCAGTACCCTGTCCTCAGCCCATGTCAGAGAGATCCAGCTCGCATGCTGAGGATTTGGAGGTAAGGCCTGTGCCTACTCCAAGGAAGAGAGAGGAGGGAAATGTTGACACCCCCATTCCCCCTCTATGCAGGAGTCAGAGAAAAACAGCAGGGATACACCAAAACCCATTTAACTTGCCTAGCTCCTCTTGCAATGCGGTGTCTTTTAGTCCTGATGTACTCTCCCAGCTGTTAGCTGGGATGGTTCTCTATACTTCAGGGAAACATAGACAGACAGGAAGTCACCGAGGACATTGACCGGTAGCAGGGGAGAATGTAGCCAGGCGAAGTGGGGGTAGGAAGGTTTTTGTACTGTCCCTGATAGATATGACTTATGTGCAGGGTTAGTGACAGTGACAGATGCTGCTTTGATTTTAGGCGTACTGTCACTTTAAGAACAATGAAGGGTGAGCTACGCGAGAGCACGGAGTTCACGTGAGATGTAGAAATACAGAGCGGGAATCAGAGGCTACTGAGGAACGAACGTTAGCTTTTAGCATCCAGACTGAACTAAAGGGAAAGGCCTGAACAACGGGTCAGCGTAAGTAGCGGGAGAAGTTACTAATGAATGCTGAATCACCTTGTAATTGGGCTTGTTAACTGTTTAGAGACATGGTGTTAAGTTGTATGTATCTGCCTCATTTAGAGGGGAGACAGAAGCTGCCGTGAGTTTCATGTGTGTGGGTCCGAGCACACAGGCAGAGTACTGATATGGGAGTGACTTCATTATTTTCTTTAACAATAATTGTGTTCCTGTGAAATAAATTCTATCTACATATCTCAGAGAGTTGAACAGCATGAGACTGATGCCGAGGTTCTTTGTTTCTGCTTAACAGGAGTAGGTCACTACTGTTGTTTTTCTATGTAGCTTTAGAATATAGTGTTTCCAGTTGTATTGTAATTCTGAAGAGAGTGGGAAGCAGTTGTTTAATTTTGCTGTCAATTGATCTGTACCTTTTAAAATTTGACCAATTAATGCTGTACTCCAAGTGTGCAGTCGGGGGAAATAAAAGACCCACATAAAATCTAAATGTATCTTAGTGTCTGGTCTCATCTTTTTAATTAGGCTACATTTAAAAAAAAAAAAAAGACATTCTTACTTCACTTCTCTTTTCTCCTCTAACCCAGCAGTGTCCTTGTAATTTCCTGTGGGTCATTTATTTATTTGAAAGAATATGAGCTATCACTGCAATGTCATAAGATAAGACAAGATGAACAGTATGCAGCTTTACATGCCACTGTAGTTTGAACATATGGTTATCCTTAACTGTGTTGCTTAGTGGCCACACTTTGACAACAACTTCCCCCGAAAGTCAAACAAAAGACTGCAGCAGAACAATGTGTGTCAGTCCGTGGAGGACACACAGGGGGATGCCCTAGTCCCGGGTCAGCTCCTGGTCGCTCATGTCCCCTAAGCAACGGCCTGATTAATGCAAACACTGCGTTACTATGGAGGCCGAGACACAATCAGTGCAGCTCACACACTGACCCGGGACAGCACAGCGACTTGCGGACATGGAGGAGTCACCTGCCGAGGACAGAAGACTGGACTTCATAGCGGATTATGTGCTGAGGACTCTGAAACTGAAACAGGACAAATGGCAGAAGTGCTTGTCCAGCGAGGACAACCGGCAGGTGCTGCAGGAGTTCCTGGACAGAGCCGAGCAGAGGACTCTGGTGGTGTCTGTGACCGCGTCCGGACTGCTGCAGCCCGCCGCCACCTTCACGGCCAGCTCCAGGAACAAGGCGGTGTACTTTGTGAAACACAGCAGAACAGCGCTGCGGCCGGACTCCATGAAGGAGAACCTGGTCTACGGGGACTTGTCTTATGCTCCACTGGATCACTTTTCTGCTCTAGTTGAGGAGGTAAGGAGCAGGACACAATGTGTTAATTATTGCTGGATGCATGGAGGACCGGCTCAATGTTCACGTGTCTCTCATCCTATGTTGTGAGTGAAGTTTCGGCTGAGATTAAAGACTTTCACTTTCGTCAAAAGGCCAAGTGTTGGATGTAATTTACACTGAATAATTGTAGGCATGCTTATGTACTCAACATGGACTTTATTCAAATAGTTAATGTTACTTATACTTTGTCAAATACTGAACTCTATTCTCCTCTTACCCAGAGCTGTATTAGACCCTGGTGACCTGATCCCCCTCTGTTCATTGTATGCATCACTTTCTCATTTGCAAACAGTTTGCGATAGGCCTATAGTGGTTAGGCCTGTAGTTGTAGTTACTAGCAAGACAATGAGCTTCAGCGTTATATTACTGACACATGTACAGTAATATAACACTTTGAAATAGGCCATGCAATACATTAAATAGGCTATATTTGGCTGATATCATTTCTGTAGATCTGTTTTACATTGTGGTATTACTATTTTTACCTTTCCACTGGTTTGCAGTAACTCATTGGGTAACTTTTGTTGACTTTTGACTTAAATTGTATTAGTATGAACTAGATGGATTAAGCACAGATATATAATAGTAAATCAATTTTCTATAGCGCTTTTTTAAGATACCCAAAGACGCTTTGAAATGAATAAATAAACAATAATTATGGAGTAATAATACAATAAACGTAATACTACATTATGCAACATGTATTTGACTTTTGTGTTCGTCAATTGAATTGTAAGTACTTTAAGTCACATAATAGAGTTTCATGTGTATTCATCCCTTTTAAAGTAAATTCTTAACGCTAATTCTTTTCATGTTACTACCGCTGGCTATGCTAATTAGCCCTACTTAAGGGTGTCTGCAGTTAGCGTCCACCTGTGTAGGGACTGTTCTGTTTTATTTAGTGCATGTAGTGTAGTGGGTGAGGTGTGTATCTGGCACCATGGTGGTCTTACAGTTACAGCTTGTGGCAGTGCTATGCCTAGCAAGGAATCAAGCCACACACACACAATTTTTTTTTTTAAACATACTAAAATTCTGAATGCAGAAGATTTACTTGGACCACCTTCACTGAAGTGAACGATGTGCACACTTCTTCCACCACTGTAAGTGTCACTTTTACTCCAAAGCAAACATTTTTCCATGTTGAGAGAACTCCTTTTCCTTTTCCTCCTCCAGGTTGTGGCCCCGCTACTGTCCAACAGTATGAACCACTCTGAATGGCCCCAGGTCGTGTCTCAGGACATCAGACGCCACGTCCACTCCCTCAAGACCAATGTGTTTGTGGTGTCAGGCCAAGTCCAGGGCAAGACGCTGCTGCCTCTCCCTGCAGGCTCAGAGAGAGTAGAGCAGGCTGCCCTGGAGACAGATAAAAGGCAAACAAGCACAGGAGACATAAAGGTTCATGTCAATGCATCATTCTGTCCCACGTTGAAAGTAAACGGTTTCCTTGTGAAACTTCACAGGGTGGAAGTAGTGGATAAGAGCATCATCCACTCCTTGGAGTCAGCAGTGATTGAGTGGAGCCATCAGATCCGCACCGTCCTGAAGAAAGACTCCTCTGAGGCTCTGCTGGAGGGCAGAAACCCCACACCACACACCGAGCTGCTCTTCTGGAAGAACAGGTCAGCACCTCTGTTATTACACACACTGAATATCCACTGGCAACTTCTGAGAAGCACTTGTTCCAGTGCAGTGATTGTGTGAAAATAACACGTCCCTACAGGACCTCAAAGTTGAGACGTTTTAAAAGTTTTTGCTGGTGAAACTAATTATTTGAGATCCAGAACACCTGTGCTATCAAGTGAAAAATGTAATTTGGAGCCCAGTGCTCTCTTTTCATTTTTTTTTGTTGTACTTACATAGCAGAGTTATGTCTTATGAGGCCAATATCCTCTACTTTTATCATTGTTTTTCCTCTGCACTAATGTGATAAAAACGTGTTTTCTCCATCTGTTTCCTACTTTAACATATGCAGTTATGGACTGCATCCACTCCGGTTACACAACTGATAATTCAGCAAAGCTATGTAGTAATTTCTTACCAAGCGGAGATTTACTCATGTTTAAACACAGAATTAAAGTGCCGAGCGGTAAATATATTACACCCAGAGATTTCTCCCAATGTAATGGAGATGCAAATTTCAACCGCTCTCAAAGTGGATAGTTTTATCAGAAAAAAATGTTCCCATGAAAATAGTAGACCGATTTTCTATTCAGATCCATTGTATTAGGCACAGATTATCAAAGGAGAAGTTGCATTTTAAATGCTCTCTTAAAATGCTGTGAGCATCACACATTTTTTTCATTCATGTATAAACCTACCAATGTTGAACATGCCTTGAATTGGCAATGCAGGACGCACGCCCATAGTGACCTCACCTTGAACCAAACCACAGTTAAGCTCCAATGTATGCACTGGAACAGGCAACACTTTTAAACCCATCCCCTGCATCATAATGCAACCCCCAGTATCAGTACACTCTGAGAAAGGCAACACAGAACTCGCAATGAACGAATCAAAGGCCTCCGTATCTCAGTATTTTCACTGGTACCTTGACAGCACTCCCCGCCAGGGACACATGGCTGTCGGACACAAAAGCTGAAAAATCGGACTGCAATCCACTCCCGGTTCCACCAGCTCACTGGGAGCAAAAACACAGGGAGAACTGAGACAGGGAGAAATAACAGGACTGATTTTTCGGACAGTAACAGCCAGTGCGACAGGTTTGATATGCGCACTCCTGAACACACTGTTGGCACTGGACTTTACAGGCAGTCAGCCTTCCAATGACCTCTGCTCTTACAGTAATGGCATAGGTCACTCGCCTCAACCTGCTGCTGACACCATGCAGCCCATTCCGATTTACCACGGCGAGGAATGTGTCCCTCACCCCACCGCTTACTTGCTGGGCGAAAGTTACTTCCATCCTGTCTGTGGTCAGCCTCATTCCGAGACACGCACTCACGGCCACCACGGTGCGTCAACACATACTCATCAGCCAGAGTAGCAGCTTCCGACGCCGTCCTCACTTTGTGTTCATTTAAGTAAGTAGCAATATGACCGGGAACAGAATTTTTAAACTGCTCCAGGACAATCAAATCACACATTGCCTCATAAGAATGAATCCACAATGAAGTACACCAACGACTGAAGTGAGTGGTTAACTCCATGTGTGTCTGAACCTCTGGCGGTATGCCTCAGGCACCAACTCATAGGCTCTTAACACTGCAGCCTTGACAGACAAATAAACTTTACTAGCAGCCACACTAAGGGCAGAGTACGCTTGCTGCGCCTTACCTGTGAGAAGGCAATGCACCAACCTCAGATTATTAGCAACATCAAAAGCACGTGAGGACCCAGAAAAACCAACAGAGACCTGCCCCATGCCACCATCACTCAAATGCATGCTGTGCTCTTCCAATTCAAGTCTTTTAATTTCCACTTGCAACAACAGCAACTCTTTACGCTGCTCAAAAGTTAACTCGGTACCATTACTTACCCCAGCTCCACTAGAGGCAGACGCAGCAAACGTGTCGGAGGCGGGACCACCAGCCTGCAACTTAGACTGGAGAACACCCACTTCAACCAGATTTTCTTTTAAGAGGTTTTTCATGTTCTGCTTCAAACACTTAACCCCCACATCCATCTTAAAATGCTCAGCAATTTTCACCAACTGCTCTCGTGAACAACGTTCCAATAACTCCTCTGATGGAGCTTTTAAAAAGTCCTCAACAGAAGCCATAGCTTATTTTTTCACAGCCCGAATACACACAAAACGATAAGTACAGAAGGAAGAACCCTTTACCCTACTCCACAGCCAGAGAGCAAACGGCCCATACACAGCCAAACATTACCGTAGTCCTGTCCCTCTGACTGCCTAACCAGAGCCTACCTAAACTCCCCCCTAGTCTTCAGGTGCTACCTGTGGTGGGTACTTGCGCACTAAAACCTGCAGGCTCGGTAAAGCAGCCATTACTGGCAACCCACCTGCACCCTCGGACGTGCCCCGAGACAAATGCTCTAACCACTTTCATCACCACACTATAGAAACCCCCAACGACCTCCAAAGGGAGTCTGCTCTTAAGCCTAACAGGGACAGAACAGCAATTTACTCACCGTGTAGAGAGGACCACCCAGACTCTGACACAAAATCACCAGCCTAACAGCTCGGCGACACAAACAAAATAAATCAGCCTATTTACCACACTCAAATGTCTCCCAATCAAGCAGATTGTGCAACCAATTCAACACAAGGCACACAGCCTACCATGCTACAGCTGCTACTGATATTAAAGCTGAACTCTGACATCAATGCAGACACGGGTCAACCAGAAATGGACGAGCCCCCACATGTCACAGCCCGGCTCAGAGACTGGAACAAAAACAGGGAGACAACGAGCTGGCGGCGAAAAGAAGCAATTCATTTGTCTCGCGAAAAACAAGTAACCGAAGGTTAACATTACTTTACACAAACACAGCAACAAATGTGCTCAAATGTGGAAAAGAGCCTGATGTGAAGACTTTGTCCTGTGTGCAGAGACAGTCTATGTATCCTATAAAATTATATTTGATTTGAGACTTGACGTGAGATTTGCTCATGCATGGTGAGAAACACCCTGAGACTGACATGACAGTTGGCAACCCTGAAAACAGCTTGTGGTTGAGAACATAGGAATGACTTTACACAAACATAGTGATGGACCTTAGAGTGCTGACACACAAACCAGTGGCCTTCTGCAAATGTGACAAATCTTTTTTCCCCATTGAAGATACGCAGACCTGGAGTGCATCCACTCCCAGCTCGAAGCCTCTAAGGTCAAGAAGATGGCGATGCTGTTGGAGGCTGTGGAGAGCAGCTATTCCCCTGCTTTTACTGACATGAAACAGGATGTGCTAGCAGGTAATGACACAATCTATGCACCTGACCATATAAAGAAATGAAATGAAGCCTGCTTTCTGAGGTGTAGCGCTTGGTTGAAGGGCTAAAGTCTGATTTATGATCTACCATTTACTTTTTCACAAGTAGTATTTTGCAGTTGTATTGTGATCACATCTTCACTCTCCAGCCTTGGAGGAGGCAAAGGACATCTGCACCTACCTGAGGCCCCTGCAGCATCTGTTTGAGGACATAGAGAGTGCAGAATTTCCTGATGTGAGGTGTCATATCGGCCCTCTGATGCACACAGTGTGCCTGGTGTGGGCCAGCTCCAGATACTACAACACCCCAGCTCGCCTCCTGGTTCTGCTGCAGGAGACCTCCAACCTCCTCATACAGCAGGTCAACTGCAGTCTCAATCAATTCCAAGACCTTGTTCCCTTTAGTTTTATGGTTACCATCTTTGTTGCTAATTAGTCATTACTGTGGGGTTTCTGAAGAGCTGTCAGCACAGAGTGGTTGGTACTGAGGTTTTTTCTGTGGGTGGATTTATTTTCTTTGTTCTTCTCGGCCATTGGCCAAATCCCAATCTCCACCCTTACGGACTCACGGACTTTAAGGTGCGCTACTGCGAAGTCCGTGAGGGTATAGGGCCGTCCCACTGTCAAATCATCGAGTGTTTGAGGCTCTCTGGCAGACATTTTTAGCCCTTTATGAACCCTTTCTGTAAGTCAGCATAGGATGCTGACTTTGCCTCAGGGAATTACCCACAAATCATTGCAATGTGACGTTAAACACTGGGTAACCAGTGGACGCATGGAGACGTAAGAAAAAAACATTACGGGTTAAAGATGGAACAAAAAAAACACTTGGAATCAGAGGATATTTATTTATTTATTGATCAAATATTTGATTTTGTCATTGAATCTGTTTTGATAAAAACGAGTAAATATATTATATGAAATGACCTCATCTGTGAGGAAAGAGCCAGGAACACGTTCAAATCAGGGAATACAAAGTATAAAATAAATACCCACAATTATACATCATATATTTTGTCATTTTCATAGTAACGTGATATGTTGCAGCAAAGTGCTGTCCCATTCGTCTTTAAACCCCTCACAGTCTCTCACACTCAACCACTTACCAGGTGACGCCAGTAAGTCCTTGAGGGTTTGAGGTTTTAAGGGGGACAAGTCTTTCACTCCATGCTACTGTTCGGTTTTTTAGAGGCAGACCCTTTTTTGCTGCCAAATAAGGGTCCCTGGGCTATATTACACTGCAGGTCCATATTTTTTATTTTTTTTTTAAAATTTAAATCCCTTATTAGTCCCGCAGTGGGGACATTTGTTCTCTGCATTTGACCCATCCCTAGTATATAGGCTGCCCCTGAGAAGCACCCGGGGAGCAGTTAGTGGTTCAGTGTCTTGCTCAGGGACACTTCGGCACAGCACATGTAGTAACCGAGGATCGAACCGCCAACTTTGGTGAAAGAAGGCTAGCTTTTTAAGTCCAGTTTTTATACTAAGCTAAGCTGGTAGTCTCCAAACTTGAGTACATGCTATCCATCTAGAGCAGGGGTCTCAAACTCATCTTCACTCTGGGCCACATCAGCATCACGGTTACCCTCAAAGGGCCGGTTGTAAATGTAAGACTGTGTAAATGTAACTTCTCCCTAACATATTGGTAAATAACTGTCTCTGCATTTGATTAGTGTTTATTCAAGTGTAAAAATATTGTACATGCAGTTATATAAATGTAAAAATATATTTAAGCACATTTCTGTTATTATAACTTAAATCCTTTTAATTTAGGGTTAAGAAACCCACATTACTCTATCAAAGATCAAACTATTAAAGAAAATAGCAAAGACAAATATCAAACACAAGTTATTACAATAACTTTGTTCAAAGCTTAAAATCCTTTCAAGGTGCGTTTGCACAATCCCACATGAAGTATTTCATCTGTTGTAAAGCCATGTTTAAAGTAGTCTTCAATGTACTCGCAATACATTTCCATTTCAAGTGTACAGTAACCAGCCAAAGAGCTGCTTCTGACTGTTGTGTTTAAGTATCTCATCACTTCGACTTTCTGTCTCATAACTTCGACTTTCTGTCTCAGAATTCTGACTCTCTGTCTCAGAATTTCGACTTTCTGTCTCAGAATTTCGACTACGGGGATATTTGAGGGGCCTTGAGTTTGAGACCCCTGATCTAGAGAATACCTGTAGTTCCTCTGTGGTTCCTCTGTAGTTCCTCTGTGGTTCCTCCGTGGTTCCAATGTAAACACGGCAGAAGAGGTGAAGAGTGAGAGGACAGCTCCTGCTTTGCTGCTGGGGTTCGAAGATGACGATCAAATAGAATTTTCAAACTGTAGGTTTTTGAGCTGGCTGAAATGGCAACCGTCACTAGCACATTTAATCAGCTTTTCTTAGCTAGTTAATGCTAATTCTGTAAGATGGAGGAAAACGCTGTTTTCATCTTACTAGTTTTTGAAAAGAGAACCATGTAAATGGGTTCTAAATATGCAATTGATAGTTTCATACATAATATCATACAACAAACAGAGGCTAAGTTACATCGCCCAGGCAGGAAGATAACATCCACATCAGTTGAAGATCTTTGTAGAAGATGTATAAATACTGTGGTGGAAAAGAAATATTCAATAGTACCGAGTGAGTCCAATAATACTGAATACTGAAACAAGAAATATTGAGGAAAGAAGTTTGTCTTTAAAGTATTTATTCTCTGGCCAGAAAAGGCGTTCACCGTCATACAGACTGCAGCGCAGTCTGCAGAGGAATCAGCAATCAGCAGAGGAATAAGTATCTCAGCATACAGGGTGGGGGGAACATCAGGTATTTACATTATAACAATACAAAGCAGTTTCAAGCTCCCAATTGACCCCTCCAGTCACCCCATTCCTCTTCTGAGCCGTGTCACCCAAAGACATCTGTCTTTATTACCCTTGATTACCCCTGGGAACATTCTCTGGTTAAACTGCACCCCCATTGAGTTACTCCCTCTTATCAAAGCAAAGGCAGAGATAACCCATATGGTCCTGTTACCACTCTCCTAGGTACACAATCATACTGTATGTCACATATATAGTTTTGTTAGTGAGTAAGGCACATAAACTAAATTACAGTAGAAATGTACTAGCACAGGGAAAATTCTCTATCACAACACAAAGAAAGAAGAAGAGACTAAGAAGGAGGGTAGCAGGTACAGGTGGTGAGGAGCAGATGTAGCCAACAGCTGCAGTCTCCTATTCAGAATACAGACCAGTACGTCAGGTGGTTGGAGGTGTGGTGCCCAAGGACAGTTAGGCTTTCTTGATTATTATTATTGATTATTAGATAAACATGTATCTGTTACTATACCACTAACTAACTTCACTGCTCTTCAACACAAGGCCCGGGTGTATGTAGTCCAAGAAGAGGTTCTGAGAGGAGAGGATTTAGAGAGTCTCCTGAAGGTGCAGACGAGCCTGGAGATCCTGCAGCTCTTCAGGAGCACTTATGAGGACCAGAGGGCCAATCTGAGCCAGTACCAGAGGAACGGGAGCTCTGTGAGGCCTTGGGACTTTTCCCCACTGTTGGCCTTCTCTAGACTTGACCGCTTTATTAACAGAATCAGGACCATCAAGGTGAGTATGGAAACATTATGCATTACTCAAAAGATCAGACCTTTCTTTTCATTGATACTGCAGTTTAGCTTGATTAGCCTCCATTTTCCCTAAAGGACATCCTGTTGACGGCTGTAGACCTGCTGAAGCTCGAGAAATTGGAGATTGGAGGCGTCCGAGGCCGAGCCCTCAGCCAGCAGGTCCGGTTGCTCCACCAAGAGTTTGTGGAAACTTACAAATTGTTCACAGAGAAGCCCTACGACTGCTTGGACGTCAACAACAGGGTATGAAGGATTAGGATCACTGGGTTTTGTTCACTTGCCTGCTGGATAAATTAGGCTTTCATTTTGTAGAGCAACTTTGACGGTCAGTTAATTTTTACAAATGTTTTATGAAATACGAGATACAGGCTACAAGCTGAATACTACTACATGCTCTTTTTTTTTACCCTCCGCCTGGTCACGCCAGCGTTTGTGGAGCAAACTGTCTCTGCCCAAATGCAATTAAGCTTTTTCAGTGCTAGTTGCTTAAGCAAGATGTTCCTGAGTTATAGCAAGAAAAGCAATTTACTCTGCTTGTAAGACCCAGTCAGTGCTCCCCGCTGGATGACTTTGAGTCAGTGAGATGTGAAAAGGAATTTGCTGTGCTGGCTCTGTGTTAGTGCGCACTGCTGTGTGCTGTTTTGGCTGTCGGTCTAGCTGAGCTATCTGCCCTGCAGGAGTATGAAGACGATGTGAGGGAGTTCAAACTTAAGGTGGATGACACAGACCGACGACTAGGAGCTGTCTTCTGTCAGGCCTTTGAGGATGCCTCCGGACTGGAGCACGCCTTCAAGGTCTGAGAACTTAATCTCTCTCTGCTCCTCTCTCACACACATACAGCCACACATATTTATTGAAAGCCCTTTCACTTATCTGACTTCTGCAGGTTCTGGATATGTTTGGTAGCTTGCTGGAGCGACCCTTAGTGGCCACAGATGCTCTGGACAGATACCCTCTCCTTGTCTCCATGTTTGAGAAAGAGCTGGACTGCTGTAAATGCCTCTACAACAAACACTTCCAAACTGCAGAGGAGCTGGGTGAGAGCCATAACAACAGCTGCATTTTACACAATACTTCACAGAGAGATGTATGAGACAGCAGTGTCTGCAGAGTGTGGTTGGGAGGTCAAACCTCTGTAGGCATACATCAACCTCTAGATTGTTTGTCTTAGGTATGAAGATGAAACAGCGTTGTCTGTTGCATTTAAATTTTTTCCATTCACCTCCATTGTTTTTCGGATGGAGGCACCAAAATCTTAAAATGTGGGGAAATATAATCTAAACTATCTGCATGAATTGATAGCACTAGAGGTAATATGTTTTCGTGATTTATATTGAACCAACCCTTTTTGGTTTGAGTGACAGGGGGCGGGACATTGTGGTTGCCCAGAGGTTTAAGATTCTTGAACCACATTGTCCAAGTTTTGGGTCCAGTATTGTTCCATGCCATATCCATCTCCCCACATTTCCTTTCACAGCTCTACTGTGAAATCAACATTAGATCCATAAGAACGCTTTAAGGACAATTTAAAGATTAAACACACCCATAGACAGGACTGTATGAGAGGGTAGTTGAAGTCCCTCGATGTCCTTTTACTTTGGTTGAATCCGTTAGGGCGGGACAACTCACCCTGTTATCAGTGTTATCTGTACATTGACTTGTCTTATCCACAAAATATCCAGCATAGCTCCCCCAATCTTCAACTTCGCTCAAGCTCACGGACTTTGTGGTTACTGACAGTAACTACTGATTGTTGACCTCCTCAGGTTGGACCCCAGTGAATAAGAATATGCCAGCAGTAGCTGGAGGGCTGAGATGGGCCCAGGAGCTACAGCAGCGCATCCAGATCCCCTTCTCCAAATTCAGACTCCTGTCCCACCCGTGAGTCTCCTCTCTGGGCTCCACCACAGCAGATTAAAACAAGAGTTTTGGTGTGGTCATGCATTCCCAGTGGTCTCTGTGTGAATGAGTCGCTCTGTGAGCTTATTTAAAGGTCTCATAAAAACATTGACACTGAAAAGATATTGGATATAACCTTTACATGGGCTGTACAATTTCATCTTCTCTGCAGGTTCCTGGAGTCTGCAGAGGGAGCCAGGGTCACCCAGAAGTATGAGGAGATGATGCAACTGCTGGACAGGTGTGTGTGGGTCTTATCTCAGTGTATTACGCTGTATGTCATCATGCTTAGATGTATGTGTTTAGGAATAAAAAGAACAAAAAAGGTTAAACAGAATAGACAGTGACAGAATAGGACTGTAAATATCATAAAAATATCATAAACGCCAACATGAATCAGATATAAGCTTTCTGACACGTCTTCCTCTGTTAATTTACATCAGGGCTGTTTTTATACCGAACTGTTGTGATTTTGTTTGTTGAGTGTATGACGTTTATGAAGCAGCCCCTGTGGACTAGCATGTCGACATGCGGCTCAAGGCATGATTTATGTTCTCATTACTGTGGTGCTGCTCTGCAGATTATTTCACAGGACTCCTATAATCCCATATGCTCTGTGCTGCTCACTGATGCCACATGAGAAATAGCCTTTTAGACCACATCCAACATCAAAACCTGGTAGAGGAAGCGTCCCACTGTCTCAGAAAGACAAAGAGACAGAGATATTCCATTTGTATACTTTCCAAGAAAAGACGAGAACAATCCCACAACATGAGCGTGTTCTGCCTATTTTGCCCTTTGCTAAGGATAAGGATAAGGATGTTTATTGTCATCGTAGGAACATACAACGAAATTGAGTTGGCGACTCATCAGTACAGCAGCAACAGTTAAAAAGTGTACAAAAACATTAAGACAAGACGATTTAAAAACAAGACATTAAATAAATATATACAAGATGAAACAAGATAAAGCACAGGCATCAATGGCTTCAAAGTGAAAAATGTGCTTGGTTACAGTGTCGTGTTATTGACTATGTTTGTTTCAGCAAACATAGTCACTGTGAGCTGGGTGGGGTGGTGGGTGGCGGTGGGGGGGTGATGGAGGAAACCACTCTGGGGAAGAAGCTGTTCCTCAGCCTGTTAGTCCAGGTTTTGATGGTCCTGTATCTCCTTCCTGATGGTAGTGGAACAAACAGAGAGTGACCCGGGTGTGTGGTGTCTGTGCAGATGTTTCTGGCCTTCTTCTGGAGGCGGCCAGCATACACAGTGTCCAGGTCAGGCAGGGTAACTCCCACAATCCTCTGTGCTGTTCTAACCACACGGGCCAGGTCCCTCCTGTTCTCTGCTGTGCAGCTGGCATACCACACAGTAAAGCACATACACAGGATGCTTTCGATCACGCTTCTGTAGAAGTTAACCAGAAGTGCAGGGGTCAGGCCAGCTTGTTTGAGCTTCCTCAGAAAGAAGAGCCTCTGCTGGGCTTTCTTCACCAGGTGGGATGTGTTCAGGGACCAAGTGAGGTCTTTAGTGATGTGGAGCCCCAGGAATTTGATGCTGTCCACCCTCTCCACCTCCTCCCCACTTATGTAGAGTGGAGAGGGTGTGGTCTTCCTGGATTTCCTGAAGTCCACTATGACTTCTTTGGTCTTGGTGGTGTTAAGGACCAGGTTGTTGTCCGAGCACCACTCAGCCAGATGTTGGACCTCCTGTCTGTAGTGTGTCTCGTCGTCGTTGTTGGAGATGAGTCCCACCACAGTGGTTTCGTCAGCAAACTTCACTATTGTGTTGGAGGAATATGTGGCGGAGCAGTCCTGGGTGAAGAGGGTGAAGAGGGCCGGGCTGAGCACACAGCCCTGCGGTGCACCAGTGTTCAGGATGGTGGTTGTTGATGTCAGGTTCCCTATCCTGACATTCTGTGGTCTGTTTGAGAGAAAGTCCAGAATCCATGAACAAAGTGATGTAGAAAGTCCAAGGTTTTTGAGTTTACGCACCAGTTTATGGGGGATGATGGTGTTGAAGGCAGAGCTGAAGTCAATGAAGAGCATCCTGATGTATGTGTTAGGGTGCTCCAGGTGAGACAGGGCCATATGAAGAGTGATGGAGACCGCGTCCTCCGGAGACCTGTTTGCTCGGTACGCAAACTGGTGGCTATCCAGGTCTGCTGGGAGGGCGTCCTTGATGTGTGATAGTATCATCCTCTCGAAGCACTTCGTGATGACTGGGGTCAGGGCAACTGGGCGGTAGTCGTTGAGGCAGGTGACTGCGGTCTTTTTTGGGACAGGGACAATGGTGGTGGCTTTGAGGCAGGTGGGGACTGCAGCTTGTTGCAGGGAGAGGTTGAAGATGTTAGTGAAAACCTCTGCTAGCTGGTCGGCACTTTGTCCGGTCCCGTTGCCTTGGTGATGTCGATCCTCCTCAGAGCGGACCTCACCTGGTGGTGCTGGAGGAAGAGTGTCTGCTCCTCCTTGGGCTGAGTCTTCTCAGCTGTTGCTCCGCTGTGCTGTCTATCAAAGCGGGCAAAGAAGCGGTTCAGGGTGTCGGGGAGTTCACTGTCCTGACTGATCTGTGTGGTGCTGCTCTTGTAGTCAGTCAGGGTTTTAATACCTCTCCACATGCTCCGGGGGTCGTTGTTCTCGAAGTGTCCCTCAATGCGCTGTTTGTATCTGCGCTTGGCCTCTTTGATTCCCTTCTTCAGGTCCCTCCGGGCACTTTTATAGGCCGGTATGTCACCAGACCTGAAGGCAGCGTCTCTTGCTCCAAGCAGAAACCGCACGTTTCTGTCCAGCCAAGGTTTTTGATTTGGGAACACTTTGATGGTTTTGGTGGTCGTTACTGTCTCAGTGCAAAAGTGTAGGTAGGCCAGGACAGCCGAGGTGTACTCCTCCAGGTCAGCTCCCTGTGCAAACACTTCCCAGTCCGTGCTTTCAAAGCAGTCCTGCAGAAGTGAAGCAGCGTCGTTGCTCCATACTTGAATGGTTTTGACAGCTGGTATACAAGGCCACTTTAAGGTTACAACTTGACTATGTAACAATCATGGCTAGTAAATTGAGATTTTGGATCCTTTTGAATCATCATTCATCATCATTTGTTGTGATTTACTTTGCTTGAGAGACCCAATCCTAACTGTCATTTTTGCATCTTTAAACTGTGATGCATTGCATTGTAGGATTGGCAGCAGAAAATAATGCATATGCCATGGCCACCACTTTTTAATTCTCATAATGCTTACGTGATTATTAGTGTTAAGGTTACAGTAATTGTTAAAATTGAGGAAGGTTAAAGGTTAGGGAATCAATCAAGTGTAAGTCCTTACAAGTATGCTAACATAAGTGCCCAGAAGTATTTTATGAATGAGATGAGATGCATGCACACACAGATGCACCTACATACACCCAGACAAACAGCCATTCTTTATACTTTGCGTGCTTAATATCACTCCTTCCCTTCATGTCCCCTCAGCCAGAGTAATGGAATGATGAACAACAACAGTTCTTTGCCCTCAATTTACTCCCATCAGAAATTAGAGCACTTGTTATGCTGTAATAATCATCGCTGCTGCCTCTGATGAATGCCTTCATTATTGTACATATTCCATGCAGGAACAGGATGGGCATGCTCACTCTTTACCCCCACAGACAAAATGCAGTGTGATTTATGACCATGACCATGGCATTTGATTGCCTCTGCGTCTGCGGTGCCACTATCAGGAAATGAAGCTCACAGCAGAAATCCAATAAGGAGCACACAGTGCGAACTGAAGTTCTCATCATAATCGTGGCTACAGTATTTACAGATTGATATAGCTGTATGGAGCCCTGACATATTCTCTGTTCCCAGTCTCTCTCAGCTGAATCAGCGTTTATCCTCATATTAACCTATCTAACGCTCCTTCACTGCCTTATTGTCAGTGTGATATGGACGAGCCAATCACACCTCTCATTCTGTTTACAACCTCAGGGGATTGGGAAAATGTCTCAATCATATGCCTTTTAGCTGCTTGTTTTTTAAAACTTATTTTAGCGTCCTCGATGTGAACCGTTTTCACGCCTGTGGCCTAGTGAAATAGAAGTCCCAGCCATTTAATGGGAATATGAATTAATGTTATACCCTGGCGGAAAAGGTACAAATATTTCTCCTATGATAATAGATATTTTGTTTGATTGTGATCACAAATTGTGTTCCCTGTGTTTGATATTCCAGATACTCCACCAGCCTCTATGAGGCATGGACAGAGTCCGTGGGCGAGAGTTCTCAGTACAACCTCAACCTTCCATTAATCAGCAGGGACCCAGACACTCAGCTGATCTCAGTCAACTTCAACCCACAGGTCTGAAGAATATAAACTGACCCACGACAGGCTTGTAATCCTTTCAAATACTGTGGACAGGATTTGAGTAATTTATTAGTTTGGTGATGAATCAATATATATCTTCCAGTAAGTGTCGTACCTGCCTGCAGCTGCACAAGAGTATACATCTTTAAATAAAGTTAGTCTTTTTAATTTGTCGCGATAGTATATACATTTTTCATTCAAGGGGAGTAATGTTGGATCACGCTGCTCTTAAGAATTGCTAACGTACATCTTGTTAATCTGACTTTAAGTGGAACCAGCAACATCGTAACTGTAGTACTGAATGTTTAAAACATATTTTTTTGTGTGAAATTGGGTTTAAAAGTAAAAATGTTGAATATTGGCAAACACTATCGGCAGCCTTGGCTGATCAAATTTAAAACCCCAATTTGTTCTAAATGTCTTGATATGTGTTCCAGTGCTTCTAATTTCCCTTTCAACCTACTCCTAGCTGGCGTCTGTGTTGAGGGAAGTGAAGTACTTGCTGGCCAGACAGACGGAGGCGATACCTGAAACTGCGGTGCAGATCTACACCACCAGGGGGCAGCTGTGGCAGTACGTTGCCAACCTGGAGCTCACCGTGGGCCGATACAACAAGGTTGGCTTAGGTTAGGCTGAAAGCAGTATGGTATTCAGCCCATCTCCTCACATTAAGGCTACTTCTGTGTGCTCATGAAAGGTTTGCTCTCAGAATTATCCTCTGCGCTTGGATTTTTTTTGTGCAATAACCCTGTCAAAATTATCCAAATGATAAAAAAATGCGATGTTGAGGGTGTGTTCGCATTACTTCTTAGAGAGGCCCTGATAGTGGTAAAATTGAAGGTAGTTGACCCATTATCCGTACAGATCCCCCTCACAGTCCGATACGCATGTGAACCTGAGAATTTGACAGTTTAGCCGTCATAATGTGAAATTAAGCTTGATTGCCGATTGTTAATGGCCAATATTCAATGAAATATGCGTTGGGGAGATCGGCCATAATTCAGTCTGGGGTGGTCTGAATCAACCACGTCAGCTCATTAACTGCTGCACACAGAGAGTGAGCCAATAGCATTCTAGCGCTGACTAAGACTGAGGTGGTACACCCTGCGTTCCTAACCCTTCTTCTTAATACATTGATGGTCTGCCCAAGTCTTTGGTGCGGGTCATATTAACACATTAAACGGCTTGTGTTACAGTGACTGACACCACTCCAAATCACACTGGCTGTGCCACTAACTTACTCAACTGACAAACAACACTGTCTGTTCCCCTTTAGCACAGCCGAGAGGAGGCCGTTGTAGCTATTACAGTCAAAGAAAAAGTACGGGTGGCACACTGGTATTCAAAATAACTATACTTTTCCAAATTTCATGGAGAAAGTAATATTATATAGCCTTGGAGGGAGGAAGTGGATGAACCAGGTTAAAGAGCTAAAGAGCTTCCTCTGTGGAGGGACCTTCTCTCTCATGTGGCAGTGGAGGTGATTCATCCACGCCCAGAACTGTGGCAGCTGCATGCCTGCCTGTTGAGAGATCAAATTGAATTGCCATGGGTCTGCCCCAAAGTGTGGTGGCAACGACCTAGAATTCGAGGGCATCATCCACTAGAGGCCTATATGCCATTTATTGGACTATTGGCATTGTAGCAGTGGACCGAAAGAGTCCAGCGTACCCTTATGTGATTCAGTGTTGGTGCTTGAGGCTCTTTGTGGTCCCCCATTTGAGCCCATTAAGTCTGTAGATACAAGATTTGTTTTCATACAAGACTGCAATTCCTCTCACTTTGACATCCGCAGGGCGGGAGGGTGACATGCTTTGTGTGTGCATCCCTGTTGTACCCAATTCCTTTTGTGATGACTCCAAGGTTACATTTACCCTTATGTAGGGTACTTGCCTAGAACTATCCGTGCAGTCTAGTTTGGCACATGTGTGCCATTTGAATTTTCTCATGTACCAAACTATATATTTCACTTGTATATCACTAATGGTGTTCAATACATCCAAATACAGCAGTTTGGCTTAATTTTGAGTCCTCTCTGTGTCTCTCTGTGTACTGGAGTTTTTCTCGATGTCAGCCTCCTGTGAGTACGCAGGGCTCTGTCTCAGCAACCCATTGGATGATTTCAGTGATTGACACCTCATTTGAAGCCTTAGAGCCAATAGAATTTAGCTATATCGACTAAAATGAGATTGAGAGCACTGTTAGCCAATCAGAATCAGCAGGGCACCGTCCTGTGAGACGTGCTGGCTATGACGCAAGGCCATTCTCAGACTTCCTGCTTGGACCCACAGCCACCTAGAAACTCCCGGAATGATTTTAGTGTAACACAGGATGTAGTTGTAACATATTTCAGTGTGGAATTACATATATATATACATATCACGGAAAAACAGCAAAGGTAAGAGAAATTTTACAACTATCATTTGATGAAGCGATTTCTGTTGTTGGTGTTCTTTGGCTCATATCTCGCTGATGCTTTGTTGTAGCTTGATTTGATGTTTATGTGCACAATATGTGGAGTGTCTGCTTTCTTTTGAGGTATCATGTCTGCGTATTGCTTAAAATACCACAGCGGTAGAGCCAGAAATGTGGCGAGTGGGTTGACTAGGTGGCACTATATCGATTTTGATATTTGGTAATTCATTTAGTTGGTGTTTGAGTTGTGTTTGGAACATGTAAAAATGGCTTACATATTCTTGTAGCCCAGGTTCTGCTGTTTAATCTGATGTGCAACATCATTATATTTGTTTGTGATAAATTTATTCTTTCTGACGGTATATTGTGACATGTGCGATCTTCTTTTATAGTAAAAGGAATTTAAGGACCAGTTTTAATGCTTCTAGATACTAGGCTCATCTATGGAGCCCAATTGTTTTGTTTTAAAGGAACCACCGAGAGTCACAGATAAGTTTAACCAAGCGTTGTATTGTGATTATTTTCCAAACAAAAGATACAAAAATAAATAGTTCAGTTAATTCCTCATAGGTCAGTTCAGTTGATTCCTCATACAGTTCTTCCTTCCTCATACAGTTCGTATGTCTCAGTTCAGTTGATTCCTCATAGAGTTCATAAGTCTCAGTTCAGTTCATTGAGATCTTTGTGTTCGATCCTACCACAGTTCTTGTGGAAAGGAAGGGGAATTGGGGTCCAAGGAAATCTCCATCTTGTAGCTCGCCATCCAAACTTTTTACAGGTGCTCCGGATGATCCGGAACCCTCATTCACAAAAAACCTGACCGCTGACTGCAGAATTAGTGCGAGAACCCACACGGTCTAGTTATGACGCAGATCGCTGTCGCTGCTGTTTAGTTGCTGTCCGGCGGCACCAAATGTAAACAGGAAGTGAGCTGTCTACCCCGGATATTTATGACAGCGCGCACTCCGTGATTGGCTACGTAATTTGCGTATTCAATAAGTATTATTAAAACAGTCTCTGGATCAGAGGGTTGGGCTTAAGTGTGGGAGCTGAAGATCTCATCACATCTTTCTATGTTTCTCTCTCCTACTGTTTGGCTGCAGGTGATGCACTCTGTGCTTGACGTGGAGCATCCTCTGGTTCAGGGCCAGCTCAGGGACATCGACGCTCAGCTCAAAAAGGCAGAAGAATGTCTGACCTGGAACGGCCAAGGTTGGAACATTGATCATTATTAGATACTCTGGATCAATCAAAATAAGTATGATACAGTATGGGTGTAACGGTACTTAGAATCCCCTACAATAGCAACACCTATGTGCAATGCTGACACACCGTCCTCATTTTATACACAGCTCAATGTTCATTTGTGCGCACATAGCGTGACTGACTAGCACGCCACTCAGCTTCATGCAACATGTTGAACTTTGATGCCGCGTTACGGGCATCAATCTACATACCATGTATTCTGCATGCAGCTGCGTGCACCAGACAGTGATTGCTGGACTGTGATGGTTCATCCTTAAAATAAATAGCTCAGTATTTTATTTAATATTTAAGATTAGACAATCAATATCAATCTTGTCTGTGAGTCAAATACAGACCCCTAGCTTAGCTTAGCATAAAGACGTCTTAACAAGGTAAACAGCTAGCCGGGCTCTGTCCAACATTAATAAATACGGTTACCAGCATGTCAATCTACAGAATATGAGCCTAAGAGAAGTCAAAATGCTGAACTATTCCTTGAAGTGGTAATCTACACCATGGGTTATTTTTTGTTATCTTTGTTGACATCTTTAATGCCAAGCCGCCAGTTAGACAGTTAGACCAGCTCTGTGACTTTCATTTCTTTAATCTTTTGATAAAGTTTGAGTCGCTGTCACTGCTCCTGCTACCAACTCAAACTACTGTTGCTGTAGCATGCAGTACACAATCAAATACACAATAACACGTTAATAGTATAGTTAAACTTAAAACAAAACAAACAAGGTTACAAACACACTATGACCACTCTCTGCACAGACAAAAGCCTCTTACTTGAGATCGTTTCGTAGTGGTAGTGGAATTTCTCCTACCTAGGACCGGCGGCCGTCCGGCGCTTTGTCGGCGGGTTAAATGGTAAGCTGATTCTCGTCTGGCGGTGGAGAAAACAGTTAATGTCGACTTAAAGAATCTCGGAATTCTCTTTATCTCTCTCTCTCTCTCTCTCTCTGTCTCTCTTTCTTTCTCTGTCTCTCTCTCTCGCTCTGTCTCTCTTTCTTTCTTTCTTTCTTTCTGTCTCTCTCTCTCGCTCTCTGTCTCTCTCTGTCTCTCACTCTCTCTCTCTCTCTCTCTCTCTCTTTCCGTTTCCGGTGTGCGAGATCAACTGGTTTTGGATTAACTGGTTTATGTTCGAATGCGTAAAGCAGATGTGTGGTAGGAGTGGCCTTTCAGGATTCGCATGGAATAAACAGGAAATAAACATTTAGATCGTTTCTCCTCTCTCTTTCACGTAGTTTCTACGGTTTCGTTTGAAAGAATATAAACGGAACACTTTGCTGGAAAATGTAGCCTACTACTTGTTCGCGAGGCTGTGGTTGAGATTCCGAGGACACATAACGAGGACCAGGGTGAATGAGAAAGTTAGTGGTAGGTGTCGATGCCTGTTCAAAATACTTACGTCAATAAATCCTTTAAGAAACGCTCTGTTGTCCGTCTTATATTTGTATCATATATCATTATTAACTGATGTCAAGTCGATTTGAGACCTGTCTGTGCATCCATACAGCCTGTGAGTTAAACATATGAGCTCAAACACCGCGTACAGATGACTGTCAACTGTGGGAAGCTGCGATCCACCCAGATTAACTTGTGATTCAATTTCTGTAGGCTATCTCACATCGCTTATGTTTTATATTAAAAACTATGGACATGCATCTTATGTTCAGCCTCGCGAACGAGTAGTAGGCTACATTTTCCAGCAAAGTGTTCCGTTTATATTCTTTCAAAGGAAACCGTAGAAACTACGTGAAAGAGAGAGGAGAAATGATCTAAATGTTTATTTCCTGTTTATTCTATGCGGGTCCTGAAAGGCCACTCCTACCACACATCTGCTTTACGCATTCGAACATAAACCAGTTAATCCAAAACCAGTTGATCTCGCACACCGGCGGCGAGCGGATCTGGGGCCGGGCCCGCGGTGGCGGATTGCGGTACTGCAGGCGCGGCGGCTGGTGGTAAAGATGAGAAGGAGCAGAGCCAAGTGGAGGAGCAACAGGCTGATGTTGCAGAGAACAGCAGCTCTCAGACTGGACAGCCCCAGCCAGCAGAAAGCGTGGAGGAAGCAGCCTCCACCAGTGTAGAACCCAGTGTGTCTAACTGTCAGCTGGAGAGGACATGGAGCATGACTATGAGTCAGACATGGAGTCTGTGAGTGGAACCCTTGGACAAGATACAGATATGTACACATTGATGGAAATAAACACTTTTCGAGATGAAACATATCAACTGAATATCACTATATCACTGTTCTTAGAAAAGCACACAAAAAAGGAGATAAAGGTAGAAATCCTTTGATTAAAGGTCATAGGTTCTTCTAAAGGTACTTCAGGTTACTGAAGAAAAAGGCTGTTAGTTAATGTGTGATTTGCTGCTATGTTTCTGTGGGTGGAGGAGTTGTTTTTCATAATGTATTCTCAATTGATGACGTGACTGTAATCTGTCCTCGATCTATAAAAACTTTTTTTGAAAATCAAATCTGTCTCTCTTTCTCTCTCTCTCTGTCTCTCTCTCTTTCTCTCTCTCTCTCTTTCTCTGTCTCTCTCTCTCTCTCTCTCTCTCTCTCTCTCTCGGAGACATGAGCTGCTGATCAGTGGGTCTTTACGGGGAATCACAGAGACTAAAGAAAGGAAGAACACTCGTTCCCTTCTAATTCTTCCATTGACGCAGTCCTAACGGTGCCAGAGTATCTATTGTGCAGTCTATTGTACGAGTGTCACCGTAGTATTTATGTTTACAGCAAGATTGTACGAGAGCTGTCACTGGCTTTATTTCGACACATTGTTATATTACATCATCTTCATGTGCAGGTGATGACGATGAAGGTGAGGTGATTGGAGGTGTTGACAACAACATGGTGACTGCAGTAAGCTCTGATCCATCAGATAGCTGTTTACAGTTTGGCTGTGTGCAGTATGCTGTATCTGTCACAAAATCGTACTGAGTCATATATGCACATTATTAGAGGATTATTGAAAACTAATGATGCTCTGTTCTGCAGTTCTTTAACACCATTTGACATTATCTTACAGATGATGATAATGTCATCAGCTGACCACGAGTCTACTGGTCGGGTGCAGACAGTGCTGAAACTAAAAGAATTGTAAACAGAGTTGGTTATCATGGCCGTAACTATACTTATTATATATAAACTCAGATGTTTTCACTGTTAGAGAGTTGGTAAACATCAAGCTTGCACACTTAATGTATAGAGGCACACTGTATTTAGTGAGTCAGTTACCTAATGTGGAACAAAGACCAGAACAAATGCAAACAAAATGTATTAACAGTGAAAAGAGTCAATTGATGCTTGTAAAATAAGAAGGTGGGGTCATAAAACCTTGAAGGCTCAGTCGGTTTGTATTTACCACATTTTAGTTTTTAATCAGCTTTCCGTCGACGTTCACTACAACACTGTATGTAAATTGCTTTATTACTCTTGTTTTAGACACACACTCTAACACACTCCCATTCTATATTTGTCTATTAAATATTGTCATTTCTTTTGACCTCTGATCCACCATCTCCATCACCATTACCCTCTAGGTGTTTGGCAGTATATTCAGGAGGTGCGAGACTCCATCTGTGACCTGGAGAGCCGACTCCAGAGGAGCAAGGATAACGTGGAGCAGATCCAGAGCTGCATGAGGTCCTGGGCCAGCCCCATGTTTGACAGGAAGGAGGGCAAAAAAGACGCACTGCTCAGTCTGGAGGACAGGGCCGAGAGGCTTGACAGGTTTTATAGTCTGATACGGTCCTCTGGAGAACAGATCCACTTCCTGCTGAAGGTGATTTAAAAAAGGTTTCCTCGTAGATTTGCTTTGACTCTGTCTTTACAGTCATTATATAACGGGGTTGAGATGATGACTGTCAGGTTTTGGCATGTCTTAGAGCAATCTGCAGCTGTTCAGATCTGAGCAGACCTCTGAGGAATGGAAGGCCTACGTCGTCTACATCGACGACATGGTCATAGATGGATTCTTCAACAGCATCGAGTGCTCTCTCAAGTTCTTCCTGGATAACACGGGTAGGAAGGAGTGTAATGAACAAACAATACACAGTAAAATCCCAAAAGTACTATTTGTAGTGATGTTAGTGTTGTTACTACTGTTACTGTTACAGCCAGAATGTTGCCGGAAAACAAAAATGAAATATCCAAAAGGATTTCACAGTGAACCAAAATCCTCATCAGCTAGCACTGGCTTGGACAGTTTCCCAGCAGCACATCCTCAGGGGTTATGGTGTCAATTGGGTGTCCGCCTGTAATTGCTCTAGACGTAAATTAGATCTGGACTTGGATCTGGACTGGTTGCTGGCATGAGTTTTGTCAACCAGTTTAGATGGACTAGGATGTGATTCAAGATTTGGTGGACTGTTGCCAGATTCCTGCTGTATCCAGTTCTTCTTCCCATCCTTGTTGGACACGTTCTTTCACTCTTACTTCATCTGTCTCTTCATCCTCTCCCCTTGTGTGGGTTCAAGAAGACTTTTCTGATAAGGAAGTTTCAGAGCTGACTGAACGGACTTGAAAATATCTCAGAGGCAGGCAGTTCTTTCATTTTACACAATCATTGTAGAATATTATTAAATAGATTAATTTTTATATATTCATCTAGATTAGTTTCAAAGACTTTGGTTTACAATTAAAAAAAGGACTCAATGGAGAATCCCTCGACTACATGCTCTTGCAGCTGCAGTATTACATTATGTGTGCCACATTATTATCAACGACCCTCTCGTTATGTAAAATGTTCTTTGTGTCTCGCACAAATCTATTTACAAAATCCCTGAAATTGATGATAAACGCAATAGGAATGACCTCTATGTTCGTATAAAGGCTCAATAGATAGATATAACCTCGCAATCTTCACACAACATCCTCAACTCAAGCTTTACTTATGCCCTTGTTCTGGAGCTTTTGGTCATATTACAGAGTTCTCATCAGCATATGGCAGTATGTTTTCAGTTTGGGGAAGACATTTGTTAAGGGTTTTGACACGAAGAAAATTTCATATTTTGCAGAATTCTCATAGACATTTCAGTCATTATGAGAGATCCATATGTTTTACTGTAGTAGTGTTTCCACCGCAGCTTCAACTGTTTTCAATCCCTTCCTTTGATCCAGATCAGAGAGCGGTTTTGCCCCCGCTTTTTGAGGCTCAGCTGGATCTGAAGGTTCCTGACATGGTGTTTGCTCCATCTCTGGAGTTTGGGGCAGGAGACGGTTTCTTTGAGCTGGTGGAGAGCCTCATCAATGATGTGTTTAGAATCTCCTCACTGGTGCCACGCATCGCACAGCACAGTCCTTTCCCCCACTACCAGGTACTGATGCTCTGATGCAGCCTCAACATCTAGAACTTCCCTGTCTGAAATGCAGATCACTACCATCAACATGCCACATGTTCAAGAAAATGATCAAATGTTCCCCTCAGGCTGACATGGAGGACATGGCTGACCTGGCAGACATGCGTCATCTCCTTATGGAACGTGTGCAGCTCGTCATGGAAACTTGCTGCAAGTTTCGCAACTCTCTGGAGCACTACAGCTACCTGTATATGGATGACAGGAAGGAGTTCATACGTCAGTTCCTTCTGTACGGCCACATGGTCAGCAGCCAGGAGGTTTATGCTGATGACAGCGTCTCAGAGAGCCCACCAACACTGGATAACTTCAGAGAGCAGGTGGACAGGTGGGTATTGGTCAAGTGGAAAGTGTGTGTGTGCTTGTGTGTTTCCGTGGTCATGTTTCTGGTAATCCCTCTCTAAAGAGTTGGCTTAGGTTTTAGAATCAGTCATTTTGTTTTTGAGTGAAGATTGAGTTTAGGTTGAAGAACCGTAAAAATAAACATTAGGGTTAGGTTGAACTTCCCCTTACATGGCTGAAGTCTTTTTGTCATCATACTGCAGGTATGAGAAGATCTACAAGGAGGTGCAGGGTCTGGAGCCGGTGCATGTTTTCCTCGGGTGGATGAGGGTGGATGGCCGTAGCATGAAGAGCATCATGCTTAACATCATCAAAAAGTGGAGCTTCATGTTCAAACAGCACCTCATTGACCTTGTAACCAACAGGTGAATTACAATTTAAAAAAGTCAAGGGTTTTGACGCTACAATCTTATATCAGATGTATGAGCAGTAGCTCATTGTGGCGAATGTTAGCAAACTTTGAATGGATTTGGTTGTGTATCTCTTCTGTACTTGTGCTACTGGTAAAGCCCAGACACCCGCATTTAAAATAGCCACTAAAATAGCCACTAAAATAGCAACTGAAAAGTGATGCACACAACTGAAATTCACCTGCCGTTAGCTTTTTGCTTCTTGTTACCCTGCCAATTCAAATAATCTGAGAAAATACACGAAATAAATTGTGAAACAGATGTAATAAGAGTAATGTAGCTGCTTTAAGGAATAGCTCAGTGCTTAGGTCTTAGAACTTCTCACAGGCCAGGTTGGCTCAGGGGTCTCCTGAAGCAGCTGAAAGGTACTGGCAGGCCAGGAGGGCTGCAGCTGCAGTGGTCGTGGATGCTAAAACCCGGGCATGGGAGGAGTTCGGGGAGGCCATGGAGAAGGACTTTTGGTTGGCCTCAAGGAGGTTATGGCAAACCATCCGGCGGCTCAGGAAAGGAAACCAGGGCCTACCCCAGGCTGTTCTCAGCGGGGTCGGGGGAACTGCTGACCTGGGACATCGTCGGGCGGTGCAGCGGGCCATCTGGTCTCTGTACGACTGCAGTAGGAGCCGTATTCTCGGCAAAAAGTCAGACACGTTCCCAGTGGGTGTTGGCCTCCGCCAGGACTGCCCTTTGTCACCGGTCCTGTTCGTGACTTTCATGGACAGGATATCTAGGCCCAGCCGGGGGTTGGAGAACGTCAGGTTCGGAGGTCTCGGGATTGCCTCTCTGCTGTTTGAAGATGATGTGGTCCTCCACAGAGCGTGACCTCCAACATTCACTGGAGCGGTTTGCAGCCGAGTGTGAAGCGGCGGGGATGAAAGTTAGCACCTCCAAGTCTGAGGCCATGGTGCTCTGCCGGAAACCAGTGGATTGCTCCCTCCAGGTGGGGACGGAGTGTGAAGGAGTTCAAGTATCTTGGGGTCTTGTTCACGAGTGAGGGTAAGATGGAGCGGGAGATCGTCGGGTGGATCGGTGCGGCTCCAGCAGTAAAGCAGGCGCTGCACCAGACCGACTTGGTGAAGAGGGAGCTGAGCCGGAAGGCGAAGCTCTCAATTTACTGGTCGGTCTACGTTCTGACCCTCACCTAAGAATAAGGTCGCGGATACAAGCCGCCGAAATGAGTTTCCTCCATAGGGTAGCCGGGCTCAGCCTTAGAGATAGCATAAGGAGCTCGGACATCAGGAGGGAGCTTGGTGTTGAGCCGCTACTCCTTTGCGTCGAAAGGAGTCAGCTGAGGTGGTTCGGGCATCTAATCAGGATGCCTCCTGGGCGCCTCCCACTGGAGGGTTTCCGGGCAAGCCCAACTGGGAGGAGACCTCGGGGAAGACCCAGGACACGCTGGAGGGATTACATCTCCCAGTTGGCCTCGGAACGCCTCGGGATCCCCCAGAATGAGCTAGAACAGAATGAGAGGGAAGTCTGGGTCAGCCTGCTTGGCCTGCTGCCACCCCAGATAAGCGGAGGAAAATGGATAGATGGATGTTCCCGGGACTAGAGTGTTAGCTAAAAGTTTGCCAGCTTAAGTGACTCAGACCTCAGATATGACCTTAGACCTTATATGGACATTATATATCTGGTTTCTCCCCATGATGCAAAAATGATCTTAATCGTGCCAATTTTACACATCAAATGTCTTTTCATGATCATTGTCACCTATCCCCAGTCTGTCAGATCTGGAGAAGTTCATTGGTGTGGCTGAGGCTGGCCTGGGCCAGCAGGTGGAGGAAGGTAACTACGGTGGCCTGGTGGGGGTCCTGGGTCACCTGCTGGCTGTTAAGGAAAGACAAAACTCCACTGATGCCATGTTTGAACCCCTTCAGCAAACCATCACTCTACTGAAGGTCTATGAACAGGAGCTGCCTGACGTGGTGTACAATCAGTTGGAGGTAAGGACTGAGGACTGATGTTCAGTCACTTGACATTTATTTTTACTAGCACACATTCTTTCTTCTGTTTACTTTGGCTGAGATAGAGCCATTTCTCTTACTTTTTCTTTGTGTCTTCCAATTGCCCATCCCTGTTTTGTGCTCTTCCTCCTGGCAATTCGTCATCTGTCACTCCTGTCCGCTGGCTTTTATCTCCTACTCTTTATCTCCCTCTCTCTGTATCTATCTGTTGATCTTCAGGAGTTGCCAGAAAAGTGGAACAATGTGAAAAAGCAGGCTGTGTTAGTCAAACAGCAGGTGGCGCCTTTGCAGGCCATCGAGGTGGCCAGCCTGCGTCGAAAGTGTGCTTCATTCGATGTGGAGCAACACACCTTCAGGGAGCACTTTCGCAAAAGCGGGCCCTTCAGGTAGAATCAATATTGGCTTCTATTCCTCCTGAGAGTTGGTCTGGGAACGCTTTACTTTCACAGATTTAAGTGTTTATATATGTGTATAATATATACATATATTCATAAGGAATAGTTATCCCGGGCGACTGTGGTTCAGTGGAGAGCAGGGTCGTCCTTCAATCAAAGGATCGGGGGTTTGATCCCCGGCTCCGCTAGTCCATGTCGATGTGTCCTTGGGCAAAACACTTAACCCCAAACTTGCTTCCATCAGTGTGTGAATGGGAGAATGATGACATGTAGTGTTAAAGCGCTTTGAGTGGGCGGAAAGACTAGAAAAGAAGTATTTTTACCATATGATTCATTATGCATCTATGTTAATTATTCTATAGTTATTCTGAAAAGAATAGTGCTGTTTATTGTGTAGAGGGTGTGTGTGTGCATATGTGTGCTGTCCCGGGTGCTGAAATGCAGAGGAGTTAGATAGACAGACAGTCTCAACAAAGCCAGGTATTTTATGTGAGGACTATGTGTTTGCATGGGCCACAGTCTATCTATTTATTCATTTGTTTATAGACTTATCAAAATAATTTTTGATGGGCTATTTTCCCCACCTTGAATTTGACAATAATAACAAAGTAAAGTACAATGTAAGTAAATAATGAGGTAAAAGTTTGAGGAAAGTATGACAGTTTAAGGGTTTAAGCCCGATGGCCTCTATACAGTATATACAGCATATATATGTGTATATATATATATATATGTATATGTACCCTTCTGCTTTCTCACCTGATAATAGAGAAGTGTTATCTCGAGGCTCTCACATCCGACAAGGCTAATTGAATCTTAACTTGATGAAAATGTATTCATAGGTAGAGATGCTTCATCATAATGTCTAATTGTCAGATTAGTTATGTGTGTAATTGGTCTCTTAATAACTTGGTGATTATTTTCCCATTAATGCCATGTAAATCATTGTTAATTGACACAGTGTGCAGTTAGCGCTGGAGACTCTGGTCTGGTTATGCAGCCAAGTCAGGCTTGGCAAACTGCAGCCTTTCATTCCCTAAACACAGCCTGACTTATACTAAGCTTCTGCAAATGTGTGTGTGGGTGATCATGCATTGGTCCAGGTTTGACAGCGAGAGCCCCCACCAGATGTTGGACGCCTTCCACCGGCAGATCCAGGAGCGGGAGGCAGTGATGGCCTCCCTGGTGGAGTCTGCCAGCCTATTCGAGGTCACCGTCTCCGAGTACAAACAGCTTCGACAATGCCGGTAAAGCCCAAAGCTGGAAGGAGAAAATACCACAAGTCTGTGCCAAATCCGGAACTAATGAGCCGTTAAAGCTGAGATGCTCTTTTACATTCACAGTCAGTATCTGAAGAGTTCCAATTTTCATGCTGGTGTAATTCATTCTGTCCACTTTTCTCTATTCCCAAGGCATGAGGTGGGCCTGCTGAAGGAGCTGTGGGACATGGTCACCGTGGTGGAATACAGCATGGCGGCATGGAGGATGACCCCCTGGAGAGAGATCCATGTGGAAGACATGGCGCTAGAGTGCAAATGCTTCTCTAAAGATATACGGGGGCTAGACAAAGAGGTGAGACAAGAGGATAGATCAGGATATCTAACTAGCTTTTAAAAGGTTGATAGGAAAAATGTATCTTGACTTAGGCACAGCAGGCCCACCAAGCTTTGGCTTTCTCCACATGTTGAAGAGGTGTGCAGTGGACTGTACTAAATTCATCTGCTCTCACGTAACCTGCAACTGTTAGCATTGATGGCTAACAGCTTATTGTTTCCGACAGTTATGTCAGCCATTAAAGTTAACAGTTGCTGGCTAGAAATGAGAACATGTTTTTTTCCTCCTTCTGAAATCGAGGACCAATTGTTTGAAACAAGATTGATAATTTCAAGTAAAAAATCTGCCCCCATAATCACTGTGAACTGCATTTTGTGCTCCGCAAAAACATAAAGCTTGTCTAGCAACAGTAAACTAGAAGGTCTGGGCCTAGCAAACAGCCAATTGGGAGTTAAGTGCCTTGCTCAAAGGCAAATAGTTTGTGGGAGAAAGGAGAACTTCCTTATTTACTCTCAAATGGGAGTTACAGGCCCTTGAGCAAGTCGGGACTAAATGTGTGCAAATGCATGAACAACTTCACTGGAATAAATAAATCCTGAGCTGCACCTTCAAGCTCCCTTGTCTCTTTCAAAAGCCCATGTACAGATTTCTGGCCTTTGTGTCTGATAGGTTCGAGCGTGGGAGACCTTCACAGGCTTGGACTGCAGGGTCAAGAACCTGCTCACCTCCCTGCGGGCCGTGGCAGAGCTCCAGAACCCAGCCATACGAGCCCGACACTGGCATCAGCTGATGGCTGCGACGGGAGTCCGCTTCACCATGGACCAGGTTTCCTATTTATTTTAGAGATAAGCAACAACATACTGCACCTAATTTTCAGTATTCATGAGCTGTACATTTGCTACAGTTTCTGTTTTTAATATCTCAAACAACCAGTGTTAATAACATGCTGGTTATTTAAGGGCTGGGATACACACAATGCAGTTTTCTCTCCCAGCTCTATCAACATGATCCTCACTAGGCTTCTTTGTTCTGCAGAAGGAAGATCAGATGAGGGTTGTTTGTACTGTTTGTACTGATCCAGCGTTTTAGTTTGAACAAAAGTGTATTACAGAGACTATATAGGCTTTATAGAACTAGTCTTATAATATACCCACAAATCCACTGATTGACATTTAGCAAGTTGCAGATTCTCCAAAGTAAGAGCAGCAGATGGAGCTACCTGGAGGGAAAGACAGTAAAAGAGGAGACACCATATGACAAAAGGTTCTTCTGCCATGTTTTGTGCCTGGCTTATTTTTACAACAGGCAGTCCTTTTGAATAGCTCCCTGGTGATATTGATTCATATGTTACATGTTCATAATCATGTAACTGAATGATGAATCTAACTCACATACTGTAATTAACACTGTCTTGGTTACAGAAGCTGTGGCAAGTGAAAGTTTAAGCTAATGGCAGTTGATTCAATTTCAGTGCCTAGAACTATGTACTTAGTTGTAGCTCATGATTTTAATTCCTTGAGTTTGCCAAACAAAACTTCTCATCATACCGTTGTTTTAAGCAGATCAGCTTGAAAGCTTTGAGCTGAGACCTCAGGATTTGGGATTGTGACGCAGCTCATCCTGTCAGTCTGGGAAGCTAACGAAGCTTAAGATGCTACACTGCTCAGTCGTATTATCAACTGCATTCCATTAGGGCCTGATCAGCGACGTAGTCGGAGCGGAGGACCTTTTATTATTCTAATGTTTATTATTAGGGCCCGAGCACCGACGAGCATCAGCCTACTTTTTCATGGCGAATAAACAGCGTTTAACTAAAACTCACAATATTCATGATGAAGCATCTTCAATGTCTTAAGGCTATTCTTACCAAATTTGAGACTGATCAAGTCAACTGCCTAGGAGGAGTACATCAAAGTATAAAGTGTGACATAGGAGGAGTTTGTTAAAGTACAAAAGCTGAAAAATGCGAAAGGTGACAAAAAAGCACAACATGGTGGGTTTACTGTAGCGCCCCCTAGTGGTTGAGTGAAATGAAAATGTCAGGGTATGTTACAGGATGCAATGTGAAAATCTAGCGATTTTAAGACAAATGGTTGAGATGTTATGTGTATTGATATATAAGCCACGCCCCTAACAAGTTTATTGGTCCATATCTTGTAAACGCAAAGAGATATCAAAAAGTCTTTAATACAGTTTGATGATGTAGAACCAATGATGATCCAGAGCAAATTGGTAGCAGACTGGTAGCAGTCAGACTCAGCGTGTAAGAGGAGTTTGAAAAAATGTGTTTTTCCCAATATTCAAAATGGTGGAAAATCTAAGACGGTGGAGTTTAGGGGTCTGAGAAGCTTTTTATTAGAGTTAGCGGAGCTGGACATGTGTGTCCAATTTCAAGTAAAACGGACAGACTGTCTGAGGGGCGTCGCCGGTCCAAATTCTAGGGGGCGCTAGAGAGCCATTTTTTTACACACTAATAAGCAACCTATATCAGATGGCTATATTCAACAGGCCTGACAAGTGTGCAAAATTTGGTGAGTTTTCGAGTATGGCAAGTCCCCCAAATATGCACCCGATGTACCATGTGTATTCGGATTTCAATAAGGTCTTCGCGGCCCAATGTTGTCGGTTGCTTGGGCCCTAATAATAATTCTTTGGATTTCAATAAGGCCTTCGCCCGACTTCGTCGGTGCTCGGGCCCTAATAAACATTAGAATAACAATAGGTCCTCCACTCCGACTACATCGGTGCTCGGGTCCTAATAAACATTAGAATAACAATAGGTCCTGTCCTGTCTCGGGCCCTAATAATGGTCAGACAAATTTCTCATAAAATCCCTAGCTAGCATCCTGTGGTCGGTGTAGGAGGTTAACACTGCCACCTGCAGGCAGTATATGTTGCTGCTGCAGTAATTGTCTTTGCTTATAGGAGATGCAAGTTAGACGGAGACTGCAGGTGTGAACCCTCCCTACTGTGCGTCCTAAACTGAGACAAACAATCACAGTAATCAGCTAATGTGGCTGAGATGAAGTGTGTTTCTCTGAGCAGGAGACCACTCTTGCTGACCTGCTGAAGCTGAACCTGCACTGCTTTGAGGAGGAGGTGAGGGGGATTGTGGACAAGGCTGTGAAAGAGATGGGAATGGAAAAAGTACTCTCTGAGCTCAACTCCACATGGACAGGTACAGGAAGTAACTGTCCTTTGGTCTGTGGTGAACATGAGAGTTTTTCATTCTGCCATCCAGAGTTTATGCCCTTTTGACAAAGTGTATTGATCCCATCCAGGTATGCAGTTCCAGTATGAGGCCCACCATCGGACCCAGGTGCCTCTGCTGCGCACAGACGAGGAGCTGATCGAGACGCTGGAAGACAACCAGGTGCAGCTACAGAACCTCATGTCATCCAAGTACATCGCCCACTTTTTGGATGAAGTGTCGTCATGGCAGAGCAAGCTGTCCGTGGCCGACTCTGTGATCTCCCTCTGGTTTGAGGTGCAGCGGACATGGACCCACCTGGAAAGCATCTTCATTGGCTCAGAAGACATCCGTTCACAGCTGCCTGAGGTTACACACTGATAGGATCACATTTATGCACGCACAGTAAATTACAGCTCTATAGGTATACAATACATCACTGACAAGCTCATATGAATGCAGGCCTTGACCTGCGCTCTTGTCATTGCCATATTAACCCAGATAGCATGGCTCTAAGAGCTGTTAATTAAGAATGCGTTAATTGGCTCATACATAGTTTAGAAGCTGAGATTACACAACTATTTAATTGCTCCCGCGATGTTCGAGTTGTGCTTATACCCAGATGTTTGCTATTAAACCTCTGATTCCACTCTTTTTCTTTTGGGAACCTAAATCCCTTGGCTGTGCTCCCTTGTGAAATCCTCTGCAGGACTCCAGACGCTTCCAATGTATTGATGCTGATTTCAAAGAGCTGGCAAACGGCGTGTATCAAACGCCAAACGTAGTGGAGGCCACCAATAAACCGGGCCTGTTTGGTAAACTGGAGGATATCCAGAGCAGGTGAGAGATCTCTCTCTTTTCCTACTTCCTATGTTACCAGGAGCACTCTTGTACAGGGATTATAGCTCTTTCACTTGGATGCACACACTGACTCACTCTGTGTATTTCTCTGCAGGCTGTCTCTATGTGAAAAAGCTCTGGCAGAATACCTGGACACCAAGCGTCTGGCCTTCCCGAGATTTTACTTCATCTCTTCAGCTGATCTGCTGGACATCCTGTCTAATGGGACCAACCCACACCAGGTGGCTCCACTCATTTTTGCTAGAGGGGTAGCAATGCATTTATGCTTCAGTCTGTTCCCTGTCAGCAAAAACAAATTTTTGCTTTTTCACAGTTTTTAAACAATTGCACCATTTATCTCTTTTGATGAGTGCTGTTGACTATTGTAGTACCCGTAGTGTCCACACAGGGGCAATGTTACTTACAGTTTTGCCGCCTGCTCCAACCCCATCATAAGGACATATTCTCATGCATTAGCAGCATGGAGAAATAAATCACTGTTAAGCACAACTTGCTTCCAAATCGCTCTAAAGAGGAAGTTAGCAGGCATGCTGCAGAACATGTCCTGTCCGCCAATAAATGATTCAGAATAACGGTAATGAAACGTTGATCGTTTGCGTGGTGGCAGAGAAACCACCATTGAGACAGTGAGCTGAGTGTAAATTGAGCCCGAGCTGAATGTGCCTGTCTGTTTGCTCAGGTCCAGAAGCATCTGTCTAAGCTGTTTGACAACATGGCTAAGATGCGATTTGAAGCAGATGGAGAGGGGAATCCTTCTAAGACTGGTCTGGGCATGTACAGCAAAGAGGAGGAGTATGTCCCCTTTAATCAGCCCTGTGACTGCACTGGACAGGTAAAATACACCCGCAATCATTTATTCATGTCTCCAAAATTGTAATACCATAACTTCTGTAGGTTGAGCTAAATGCTAAAGACATTTATCATCTTTATTGGACTTACTGCTGACAGTGGCAGTACTGTTGTCTGTAGATGAATGTAATAGATGAGGAAATTCACTTACCTATCCTGTTCTGTAATGGAAGAAAATATCTATCAAATATAGATATCACAACCTACAATAAAGTAGACAAATTAAATTGAGTCTGTCGTTGCCCCTGGGGTTTTGCATATCAAAGCCCATAAATCTATTAATTTTCCATTATATCCTATAGTATTTGCCTGACTCCACTTCCACTCTAATGCTTATTAATGACCTCATTAGAGTCCATTGATAAGAAAGCCCGTCGGTGCTCACGTGACACACATTGCAATGTTTTTCTTAATGTGTATCTACGGGCTTTTGGTTTTTGTGTTTTGTGTCAGGTGGAGGTGTGGCTGAACCGGGTTCTGGACAGCATGCGCTCCACGGTTCGACATGAGATGACCGAGGCAGTGATGGCCTATGAGGACAAACCCAGAGAGCAGTGGCTGTTTGACTACCCGGCTCAGGTAAACATGCTCAGTGGGATGCGTGTATAGATTTAACTGACAACACTCTGGGGATTTTTCCCGTTAGTCACAATGTTTTTTTTAAAGTATTTAATACTCTAAATGGTAAAATGTTGTTCCTGTCACTGATTCAAGTGTCTGAAAGTTAGAAACCAGCAACCAACAAAAAAAACAAATACAGTTCAGGACTTTAGAGCCGTGTTGAAATGAACTTCAGGATCAGTAGTGTTTACTTTATAAAATAATAATAATAACAAATAAAATAACAAATAAAATAATTTTGTGCTACAGGACCAACAGAGGACCAAGGTCAAACTGTAATTCAGCGCAGTGTTTTTTATTGACTGTACATTAAAAACGTACCACTAAAGTCACTTAGAATTCAACAGTGTTAGCAGTTTGGGCCAGATGAAGTAAGAAAGGTGTTTCCAGCCTGTAATTTACTAAAGCAGCAGCTCATTACGCACTGAGCTCAGGGGTGGGATTTCATTTTGATTACAGAATATTTACTTTGACCAACTCTACCTGATAAAATGTTGTTACTCAAATACTAATTGAACATATTATTAATAACAATATTACCTTTAGCATATATCTAATTGTTGATTTAATAGGCACAAATAAACACATTGATGGTCATCAAAGAAAGCGCTCACTTAAATGGATATTGGTTTTATTAGGTGGGCCTTTTTTCAGGTGTCCACAGCAGTATATTGTGTTACTCTCGTGTCAGTACTCCTGCCCTTTTCTCCAAACTGGGGGCGTGCTAAACACACAAACTATCTCTTTAAAGAACAGAGTATTATCGAAAAGGAATTTCAATATTTGGATGGAGGAGAAAAAACAAGATTTTCCTATCAGCAGTTATTTTCAAATGACATGCCCATTAATGGGCACACCACACAAAACCTGCTCAGCCCATCTCGTGTTCTTTGTAGCTGACATTCCACACTGCTCAGCAAAAATAGCCATGGCAGACAAATGTAAACTCTGCATCTCAGTCCAGCTTTTCCCACTTATAAAGAGAGAATTCTAGTTTGTACAGGCAAATATGTTGGATTCAAGTAAACATTAAATACGAGAAATCCATCGACATAAATCCTATCAACTGTACTTTTCTACAGAATCTGCCTGTGAGTTCATTTATTACTTCTGATTCAGGTAGCGTTGACCTGCACTCAGATCTGGTGGACGTCTGACGTCTGCATGGCGTTCGTTCGTCTAGAGGAGGGTTATGACAACGCCATGAAAGAGTACTACAAGAAACAGGTGTCCCAGCTCAACACCCTCATCTCCATGCTGATTGGGCAGCTTACACCAGGCGATCGGCAGAAGGTCATGACCATCTGCACCATCGACGTCCACGCCAGGGACGTGGTGGCCAAGATGATCGCTCAGAAGGTGAGGGGGGCATGCTGGATAAGTCTGGACAAGAACCTGAGCTGTATAAATGATCATGCACACACCATGATTGCTGCTGTATTTTTGAGAGGCTATTACCAGTGAGTAATGCACTCAAGATATTCAAGCAAGGCGTGTCATTACCATAAGGAGAGGGTGGGAAAGCTTCGATTATTTATGGCTTTGTTTCATAGCTTGGCACTCTCTCTTTCTTTTAGGTGGAGAACTCTCAGGCCTTCGTTTGGCTCTCCCAGCTGAGGCACCGTTGGGATGAGAAGGAGAATCATTGTTTTGCCAACATTTGCGATGCCCAGTTTCTCTACTCTTACGAATACCTGGGCAACACGCCACGATTAGTCATCACTCCTCTAACAGACAGGTACGGATGTCATCCTTGGTGTCTTCGTTCAGACTGACAGGCAAGGAAACATCATGATTGCTTGTCAACTGACTGATGAGTAAAGCTATTTCATTTAGCAGGCTTCTCATTTCTACCTGCCAACCCTCGATTTTACTGTAATGACAACTGTCACTGGCAGATTTGATCAGCCACAGTTAGCTAACTAAGCAAATGTTGGCTCCATTAGTTGGTTGAAAACATGGCTGACTTTTTAATGTTTCCAGCAAAGTGTTTTTAAAAACAGATCCCTGAAAGTGGGGTCTTAAATATGCATTTGATGGTTGCACACATGATATTGCATGAAGCTACATGTCCCAGGAAAACGTTCCTTAACACTTGATCGATGTAGACGACATGGAAACAAATATGGTGGGAAAAAAACTTATTTCATTGTATCATCAGTCTGGCCTACATATTTGGACTTTTTACTGTTCTTGTAGAATGAGGACTACTGATGTGTGTGGTGACAACAAGCTCGGCTGGATTGCAAACTTAAAACTAAGCAGGACATAAACTCCAATATAGCAGCACCTGGGACCGGCTTCCACACAGTGAGAAAATACTACACAGCAGATTTGCTAGTTGTGGTTTGGTCTTTTTTTAGCAGACAAAGTGTAGTTTTCTTGATCCTTGGTCTTGGTTTACCGCTGGCTTAGGTTAACAGCCAGACATGCTAGTGATAGCATCTTATGTTAGATTCCTCCTTTTGGTCTTGTGCTTTAGGTTTAGGAAAGGTAAAACAAAAATACATCATTCTACAAACTCAGTATTTCTGAGTATCTGTCTAACTACAGCCCCACGCACATAATATCATCATGTGGAGGAATCCAACGCTTTACAGGCCTGCTGTGCCTAGTTACGGTTGCTATGTTAAATCTCTGTTTGGGGAAAGGTTCGCTCTTGGAAAGAAGGATATTTAGTATTAAGTCCTGTACAGGCTCATCAAACATGGCAGTTTACATTAAGCCCAATCAAAAATCATTAGAAGTACATTCTCAAAAATCTGTGTTGATGATTTTTTTTTCCTTTAATTGAAAAACTGACTAGAAGATACGAGCTCCTCGCCTAATAATGAGAAATGATAATGTGATGCGTTTTAAGGATCCTCATTTGAATCATTATGTACACCCACCGCAAACACTTTAGAACAAGGCACTTTGTTTGCTCACATGCACATTTTTCTGCAGCATCCCTGATAAAGTTTTAACTCCACAGAGATGAATACCTGCCTCCCAGAGCCCTTTGGCAAACTGCAGCGTTTGACTGTGCGCTCTTTTAGACTGACCAGAATTCCCTTTGAAGCCTGAACAATCAGAAACAATGGGCTTTGATGGCCTGATCAGCGGCCATGTAGCAGGACTTCACCATATGGTGCAGGCCCTCGCTGTGGCTCGCTGCGACTCACACAGTTTGCCACTGGCTTTCATTTCAACAATGGCCCATGGACCAGGGGGGTGGGTGTCAAATCCTTTAATCCAGGACTTGAGAGAACAGCTAAAAGCATGTTTGCTTCATGATATTGTAACACAACTTTCTTTGTAACAGAGCCAGCAACAGAGAAGATGCTGTTAAGTAAAAATTCCCGATGTCACCAAACACCACAGTAGTTGAAAAAAACAACATTGTTCACTAACAAGGCAAGTTTATTTGAAAAAAGTGCTTTTCTTTAGAGATAAAAATGCAATAAAACAAGATAGAAAGGAAACATGAGGCAGTATAAAAAGACACAAAGGTGACTTGAATAGATAAAAAAAACACATCAAAGTTATAAATAATCAATAAGCAAAGCTTTATGAAATATGAGCCCGAAATGTAACTAAATACAAGGCAGAGATTTGTATTTAAAAGAACGGAGAGTTCAGATGACCTGAGAGGTCGGGACAGTTCATAACGTCCTGTAGCAGGAGATTCAAAATGTATTTTTTGCTGATAACCATTTCTTTTAAAAACACTGTAATAAAGGAAGTCGCCCAGTTTACTTCACACTCTCGTCTTCTATCTGGCTTTAGTTATTCCATGCAGGACATTCTCATCCAGCCTCCGAGACGACAGCCATGGACAGCCATGAAGGTTGTTGGCTCTGGTATCCGGATGATACACTGTATACAGATGGGATCATTTGTCTTCTCTGAGCTCCTGTCTCTTGCTTTGCTTTCCAATATTTCGCCCTTCCATACATCATCTATTAACCAGCAGCTCATTAAAATCATTCAAGGCAATATTCATTGTGTTTATTGCCCTGATCAATAACGTCCTGATTGTCTCCATCAGTTCATGTCCATGATGCTGCTGGTTTTTATTGATACTAGATGGGCAGAGTGTTTGTTAGTCTTGACAGGTTCTGCAGGAGAAGCAATCACTGGTGGCGCTAATCAGCCTGCGTGATAATCAAAGCACAGGAGCAGATTTTATTATCATATAATGAGGTTATGTATGAGCCGACACCAAGACATTGTCAGTGCTGGTTATGACAGTGTCAATTCAGGATTTGTCATTTGTACGGTGTGCAGTTTTAGTTATGCTGGCTGTAGAAGCATTTATTGAAAGTCAGTCTGGATCATTTAAAGGGGCAGCTCAGCATCCAGCTGTTCTCAGTTTGTATTGAATTTTAAAACAAGTCCTTTCTGGGAATATATCACTTTGGTTTGAAGAACTGGGATTTCTCACAATAAAATACGTTTGAGTTTAAACACAGAACTGTGCTTAATGAATCACGGATTGGTGTTTGCTCTTCACATATACGGTATATTATATTATGTGGTGGTATTGTAATAGAACAATAATTGGAATGTTTGAAGTGCACTTGTCTTTGAGGGGAGGAAAAAACCAGGTATCTTTGTGTATATGGTGCTAACACACAGGCATGGTAAAAATCCTGCTTTCCTGGATATTTGTGAGAATTACCAGGAGCTCTCAGTTCCTCCATTTCCATCATGCATTTTTACAAAGACAGGTAAGCTAAGGAGTATGCCACCAGACTAATGATTTGTCACTTTCTCTCAAGGGTGAGGATAAGATAGCTTGCCTGGCTTGGTCAAAGTTCAACCCTCCAGGTGTGTCCATATAGCGTCTTTCTATATCACCACTCTAAACGTCATTGTATGATACGTTTGTCCCTTCGCTTTTTATTATTTATTAACATTTTCCACCATTTTGAATTTAGTGAAAAACACATTTTTGCAAACTTCCTACATGTTGAGTCTGATTGCTTCTAAATTTGCTGTAAATCAGTATTGGATCTATATCATAAAATGTTATCGAAACATTTTTAATATCTCATTTCGTTTAGAAGATATGGACCAATGAACTTGATAGGGCGTGGCTTTGTTTTTCAATACTCATAACTTCAAAACCATTTAACCTATAATTGTGAATTTTGTCGCATATGTGCACATCGCATCCTGTTATGTACCCTAACATTTTCATTCCATTGAACCACTAGGGAGCGATACAGTAGTTAGTCCATTTTTGACTTTTTTGTAAATTTTCATCATTTTCAGGTGTACCTTAACAAACTCCTCCCACATAATTCATGTGATGAACTTCAAATTTGGTCAGGATGATGTAAAGCCATTAATGACGAAAAGTTCCTAAAATGGTCTACTGCCATTGAACGACCTTTGTTTTATGTGGCGCCCATTGCCGTGGCAACGCGTCATTTGCCATGAAAAAGGAAGCTCATTTTTTTGTGGCTTAGGATGCTCAACAAGCCTTGGGACTTTGCACAGGTGTCATAGGTGATGAAAATAAATATTTCATATGGCTTTTTGGCTTGACAGTTTCAAATTGCCTTGATATCGCCCCCTACAAATATTGAAAAATGCAGCCCCAGCGCTACGTTTGATCTACATGTATGACATTTGGTAAGCACATGTGGAGACTTAAAAAAAACAATTTAGACCATGCTCTAAAATTAACAGGAAGTCGGTCTTTTTGATTTTTGTGTAAATTTCCCTTGATTTCTAGTTGCTATACTTTAACGAACTCCTCCTAGAGACTTTGTCAGATCCACTTCAAATTTGGTCAGTACAATTTAAAGACCTTTACAATTAAAAGTTACTCAAAGGTTTACATTTGATGGAATGGCGTAGCCTTGGCGGCCATTTTACGTGATTTGCCATTAAACAAGAAGCTGATGTAAGTCCACTGGACTTGCTCAAATCTGTCCCAAACTTGCCATACTTGATAAGAGTCATGGCCTGAGGATGTCTACAAGGCAATTTTCACTCAAAGTCATAGCACCACCTACTGGCAACAGGAAAACAGCGTTATGTGACAAACGGCCTCCGATTTACATGACATTTACATGATGTGGTCTATACTTGATATAGAGCAACATAATGCATGTGTTTGCATGTTATCTAGAGCCACATAGTGGATACAAGAACTGGTGGAATATTTGCACTACATAATTTCCAGCATCACAGAGTCCAGCGGGACAAATACGTTAAACTCCGGGACGCGTTGTCCAATGGTCGAAGACATTCACGGCCGCGTCTGTTGGCATCACGCCAGTACCCCCGGGACGCAGGAAGGTGCGAGGGCCCGTACATCGCTGCTTGCAACTTTAATTTAATGAGGTTCAAATTTTTTGATGTTTTATTTATAGAACAAATCATTTTAGACTCCATGGAAAAGGTCAAACTCCACAGAAAAAAATGTCAGTGCCAGGAACTGCACTTCTCTCTGTGAGGAGACAACGATAACCCCTGAGCTAACTTGTTGCCATAGATGCGTAAATTATAACTGAAATGTGCCACTGTGAATGAATAAAAGTGGTATTTTGCCATTCTTTATAGATGAAAGAGCATACGGTTGAATCAGTCAAAATCATTGTCTTTCATTGCTACCTGTCAGGTTCCATTCCTCATCAGTGATGCATGTGTGTATATCTCCACTATATTTAGATGCTACATCACCTTGACTCAGTCCCTTCACCTGACCATGAGTGGAGCTCCGGCAGGGCCTGCAGGCACAGGGAAGACTGAGACTACCAAAGACTTAGGTAGAGCCCTTGGGGTCATGGTCTATGTATTTAACTGCTCTGAGCAGATGGACTACAAGGTGAGTAAGCACGCATGGGTATCTGCCTGTTCACGTAGCTAATGTGCATAGGCAGCCTCCCATATTATGCATGTTTCTTTTCATCTTCGCCTTTGTCAGCAAAATGGTATGCATTTGTCATTAAAGTTGTCAACCCACCTTAATGCCCTTCTCTTTTCCTCTTTCATATTTTTTTCTTTTCATCTTTTGTTTCACTGCTTCCTTCTTGAAGGTAGAGCTGATTAGATAAACCCTGATTGTTTTTTCTTAATTACACTTTGTCAAAATGCCCTCTCTGTACCCAGCCACCACCTTGCTTTATTATGCCATTTTGTATACACTTACACGCATACTTTCTGCATCGTGAGTGCTCAGGGGAGACATAAACATAATCTTGTGATCCGACTCACTCCGGCTTCCCCCAGACAGGCAGCATCATTACAGTATAGCGGCGTGCAGCACCCCCGGCTATACACACTGCAGAAAGGTGGCAGAGAGAAGTGCTAATATACTCCAGGAGGAACACAGGCACTAGAAGCTGGCTTCAGAGCCCCACACTGTTACTCATATTCAGTTATGTATACACACACACACAAGCTGAATCAATCCACCATTCAGCTCCGGTTTGCGTCAGAGAAGGTTTCCTCGGCCCTGTAATTGGACAGAGAAGTCATCCTGGTCCAGCTGTTCACCTGCTCTCAAGTTGATGTTGGGAAAACTAAAATTGATAACATTTTAGCCTTTCTCTTTCTGCCTGTTTTATTAGTATGAGGCCTTGTGTATGTATCATTCTGTTGTTGTACGTTTACCTTCAGCCTGCTGTGGTGCTGCACTCTGCTAACTTCAATGGAGGTTTTTCCATATATTTTCTGTGTAATTGTCTGTTTCACCACATGCCTTATCAGTCAGTCAGACCGGGTGTCCACCTGTGAGCCAGCCTGACTGCCTGCCTGCCTGTCCTGCAGTGACCATCTGAAAATTTGTCTCTCCCTGTCTCCGTCCACAAGTCCTGTGGGAACATCTACAAAGGCCTGGCGCAGACGGGGGCATGGGGCTGCTTTGACGAATTTAACAGGATCTCAGTGGAGGTGTTGTCTGTGGTGGCTGTACAGGTAAGAACAAGTCCAGTTCCTCTGCCTCAGGTACTCCACAAATCCCATTCAGGTCGAGACGTCATTGTGAACGCAACTTGTGTGTATTTTAACCCCAGGTGATGGAGCTAAATGTGTGAGCTGTCATCTTATTTACAAAGTGGTCTATCCAAATCAAGTTGTGGTCAAAACAACACCTTGAAAACAGCTCTGCAAAAGTAAATAGTCTCTTTATCACCGATTGCAAGCGTAAATTGCTTCAGCTATAAGACTAATCCACCCAGGCTGGCACCTTTGCACCCAAGAGCTTCTTCATAATTGAATTCTTCTCTGATCTGATTTGAGAGTGAAGGATGGAAAACCGCCTCCTTTGCTCACATCTTTCAACACTAATAGCAGCAACTCTGAATGGACAAACTCTAAATTCTCAAAGGACGTGCTACGATAATATGGTGAGTTAGTATTTGCTCAGTGCTCGTACAATCTTTATTTACACATGTACAAATAGCACATTTGTAATTTTGAGGTTTTTCTTTTTCAAATCAATCATCTTTGTGAACTAACCAGTGACGTCAGTTTGACTTTTGTCAAGTTCTTATTTTTTCCATAATAGAGTTTTTTTTGTCCACTCCATATGAATATGCATTGAAGATAGATTTTCAATGAAACATTTTAGATTTTGAAAATACACCTGCATCCAGAGAACAGTCAACAGTTTACCTTAATAACAATTATCAATACTGATTTCAGAGCCATGATCTGAACGTTTAACAGCTACTGGATATTGTGTGTCAACTCAATACTCTGTCATTATCAATGCTACTAATAATGAAGATATTTGACTGGGGAATATCACGACATAGATCATTTCAGGTCTTGAGAACGATATACATCCGGATATAGCATTTTTTTTTCTGCTAATTCAATATATATATTACTACGTACTCCGGATTAAGCTACGAACACAAAGCTAAAAGCTAGAAGCTATCAGAAAGCAAGAGAATTCGACACAGATTCCAGAGATATCTTCAGAATTTCTCTCCGTGAAACCATTACAGAGATACAGCCAACAAGCACTCGAAGAACACACCGCTCCACCGCAAAAAATCATAAATGCTTCATACCTTGAGCTGATTTTCTTGAAGAGAACAGATAAATCCCCGCTTATTTCGATTCAAATACGTGTTTGACGTATATCCTGTGTGTTTCTGAACTGTTTCCTGAAGAAAGGGGGGTCAACCAAGCATGGGGGACCGGGGGGAAGGGATTTCACTTCCAGGGTGTCGTTTTTTATGCTCGGCGAGGCACGCCGCAGTTTTGAGTTTTACTGGCTAACGATTCTGTCAATCAAGCCCACGTTACCCCCACTCATTTCTATGGACTATGACGCGTCGAAGGAGGGCTCATTCACTCAAATCGACCAATCATAGCCTGAGATAGCCCCACATACACACAGGAAATCTGCAGTCAGACGAGGATGGATCCATGGTTCACAGACTCGGAGAGGATTCAGGCTCTTAAAATGATGGCAAACTGCTGTATCTGGATAGATTGAACACTGATAGTGATAAAGCAAGTGAAATATATAGTATAAAATTACAATGGAACAGCTGGAATAATGGATAATTTTGCATTAACCTCGCTGACCTCTCTGTACTAAAACCTCTCTAACTTTTTTCTGCTTCACTTTATCAAAGTCAGAATTTGCACAGAGACTGTTCACATGTGCTATGATTTGGGAGATGTTTTAGGGTAACCACTGCCTCATTTCAAGAAATAATAACAATAAAAGTGCTTTTTTTTCAGGCGACCCTGAAACTTTTCAATTTGAGCTGTGTGCCATCTTCATTTACTCTTAACCAGTAACATACACTGATATTTACACATCTGAACAAATCTCACAAGTGTTACCTGTATTAGAACATCAAAATTATTAAAATAGACCTTGTAGTTAGAGAAAGACACTCTTTTTAGTATGGGTATGCAATTTTCGAGCAGAGGCCTAAAAATAGGCCTAGGGCTCTACAGGTTAAATCATTACCTGACTCTTTTTTTTTTTTTACATCTAGGAGCTCTTTGGCTGAACTGAATTGATCATTATGGCTTTGCCTCCCATTCTCCTCTATCTTCACGTCACATAAAGTTGACTTATTCTCTACAAACTGAAAGGTGTATACTCTGAGTGACCTACAGCCCTTTGATTACAGGACTCAGCCATATCCTGTGTTTCTGCTGATGCTAGCTTTTTTGCTTATTTTGCATTCTGTTATCAGAGATCAAACAGATCCTCTCCCTGTGGTCTCATAAGTCTCTCTGGTGTATTCAAATATTGAATGCCGCTGCCCCAGTCACTGTCTTCATGCATGTGCAATACTGTCATTGCAAAATGCATAACGTTGATGAAGACGCTGATCATGATCATAATGATGATGGAGATGGAGCTCCTCAAAGGATCATTATTCATTGCTAGACTAAACACTCACTTCTCTGCCCTTCCTTCCTTCTCTCTTAAGCAGCGATGAAAGTCTTCTTCCATAATCTCTGGAAGCCAATGATACTTAGAAGAATGAATAGGTGTTGCATGGCGTAATGAATAATAAATCACGGTGGCTTATACGTGAAGAAGTAGACCTTGAGAACAAAGGAGCGTCAAACTCCCGCTGTGACAGCTGGCAGCCAGTGCTCAGCTTCCTTCTGAGGAGCCAACGCCGAGCCATCTCTCACCATAGCACACACACCCAATGCATCCTCTTAAAGTGGGAGCAAGCATCGCTTGGCGACATACTCTGCTAACACAGGTGGCGGGACCAGTTCTACATTAGATAAAGCAGGGACAAACAGAAGGCCGCCAGACATAACAACATGGAGATAAATTGGTGAGGTTCTGCCTCTGTTACAGCCAACTCAAGCCTGGAATGTGAACATATTGAAGCTGCTGGGTTCAGGCTGTATATTCAAAGAGACAGCAAATAGTGGAGCCAGACCCCACTGGATCACTCCTTTTAGAACACTGTCTGTTCTTGAACTTTTTAAAAATTATTTTGGCCTTTTCCCCTGAAGGATAACAGAGGATGGCCACTGTCGTTTCACATAAAAAACAAGCCCCACTGATGTTCTCATGAAAACTTTTTGTGTGTGCTGCAGCTGCACTGTTTTTTTTTTGCATTTTCCCTCTGCTTTTCTCTTCCTGTTGTGTTAGTATGACTGAGTGATCTGTAGCCGAGTACTCATCCACGAAGAGATGTTCCTCTTTCCAGCTGTCGACTCGCTACACTCTTTTACCACATGCATGTGAAATTCATAAAGCCTCTTACAGGCTGGGATTCAGAGTTTTAGGCCAAGACACACACAAAGTTCTTTTCTGATATCTCATTCAATCATAATGCAGACAAGTGCAGCCAGTAAACCCTGGCATGTTCACATTATTGATGAAATTGTGTCCCTGAAAAAAAGGTGCACAGTGCATACCAATGAGACAGGCTGTTACACATTGACTGTGGTGTGTGCTTAGTGATGTTGTTGAAATGCTAATGAGTAAAACAAGACTTTCTCAGGAGTGAGGGTTGCACTAGTTGGAAGCGTCTTTTCGGACGACCTCTTGGTCCCTCTAGTCCCCTTTAAAGGGGGGGGCGACAGAGTACACACGTGTACAATTCACTTTTGCGAAACGAATAAAATGATATTTTATGACATATCATATACCTATGTAACAAAGAGATTCTGGGCGAAACAACCATGGGAGCCATTTTACACACTGCAAAACACAATTATACAAAAACTAATATCATATCTAGAAGATATCTATAAGATTTATCACAATACCACGTTTTTTTGGCCAAAAATCTGCATACTATGCTCTTTGTTTGGGTCTCTCATGACAAAGCCGGCAGCGGTCATGGCGGATTTACATATGCAGTAGGGGAGTGATTCGACCCCGTGTCGACTGGACATGTCCAAATTACTCTCTTTCAAACCGTTCAAAAGTTATATAAGCAACACCAAACAACAACCCACCGCTCCCCAGAAAAAAAATTTAACCGCCACGTAGCTTTTGCGGATTTTCGTGACGAAAAACGCAGCTAATCCATTGAAATATGCGGCAGCTGTAAAGCCCGTTTCCTGAACTGTGACTGTGAAGCGAAATGGCGGCTCTGAGAGAATGAATGAGAGAATGCCAAGCATTCAGTCAGCTGGAGACATGGGGGTTGTGCCAAGCATATCGAGATTTTCAGTGAGTAAACAGACCTGCAGCTTCTCAAACACCCTTGCATGGCTTTCGTTGGACTCTCCCGCATGCAACAAGGTGTCACATGATTAAATCGGCCAATCACAGGCCTTACAAAGGCTTACATAGACACAGGCACTCAGGAATTTATTTTATGGATGACAGATATGACAGCTCAAAATTGCTCCAAATTGCTCCAAATGATGCCAAACTGCTTTATTAGGATTATTGAACACTCTTAGTGATAAGACAAGTGAATATATAGTTAATATTTAGTTATATAGTATATAAAATTAGAATACAGCAGCGCAACTGCTGGTTCCAAAAATGAGAATTCTGCTTGACTTTGCTTGGTTTATGCTGGCCTGCTTCACTCAATCGAAGTGAAATCTGTTTTAGAGACTGTAAAACATGTTGTGCTATGACTGTGGCTATGCCATTGACATTTTTAGGTATTATTTCAAGTAATATTTTCAACACAAGTGCTTTTTTTTCAGGCGAACCTGAAACTTTTTCAATTTGAGCTGTGCCATATGTGTATATCAGTGGTGGGCCGTCAGGGCCTTCAAGGCCTTCTCTGCTGGCCTAAACAGAATCACAAAGTTATAGCTATTTTATAATTTAATAATTGTTCTTAAATACACTACATGTATTATAATTTCTAAAAATATTTTTCCCATTATCTTATTTTCTCAATGCACAGCTACTGTCTTCCTCAGTTGCTCTGCTTCCAGTGCAGCTTGTTTTAAGTAGAGCTTTTATCCAATCAGATTTCACCTCTGTGTCTCTAGGTAAGAAGAGAGGCCCGAGGCCTGCAGACTCACAAGTGAATCCCTTTGCAGTTGAAGTGAATGGAGACGATATTGTTGATTGTCATAGTCTTCAACCAATCAGATCTTTAGTTTGGCATGTTGGGCGTATTCTTTGACGTGCCAGAGCCTGCTAGCTGGCCTACAAGTACGTGATTGGTCAGTGGGCTAGCCTGACATGTTGGGCGGTGACAATCCCAATATCTGCTGCCTCTGCCGAGCGGACATTTTCAGCCCTCAAACGCATTAAAACGTGTTCAAGAAATACAACTGGGGAGGTTCAACTGTCTTCACTTGCGTCCATGAATCGAGAAGGACTTCTTACTGGAACTAAAACGCACGGATGTACTGAACAACCGTGAGATTAAACTCTTTATTAACAAAGAAAGGAGGATGCATTTTGTCTTTAAATAGTGAACAGCAGCTCTGGTAAGTTAAATGCGTTTGTTTTTACATCTGCAGTAGCTTTAATATGCTTGTTTATATATTATTATTTGTACAACTTGTTTTTAATGAAGATTTTTGTTTGGTTTAATATGTGATGGGAACCCTTGTTACGTCCAATGTTGCTCTGGGGACATATTTATTTGGTGCCAGTGTTGGCAACTTGGCGACTTTCTCGCTAAATCTGATGACTTTCAAAACCCTCATGGAGACTTTTTTGTCAAAAGCTACTAGTGACAAATCTAGCGACTTGTTCTGGTGTTATTGGAGAATTTTCTGGTGTTTTGACGTTAAAGCACGTACGTTCTGCACTGTCGTGAATGAGCAGCGGGTGCTGCCATGAGCCCCTCCGCCGCCGCCCACAGAAGCCTCGCGCTACAGTCCCAGCTGCAGTCAGAGCAGAGAGGAGACGCACTCTCGGCAGATAGTGTATCTACAGGTGTTGGCTTCATTTTTACACAAAACAAATAATAACCGTAGCTGTGTTTCAGCTGAAGGACAGCAGTGAAGGCCCAGGTATAAAATGCACGGCCCGCCACTGGTGTATCTGTTATTAGCCAGTAACATATACACAATATTTACACATCTCAGCACATCTCACAAGTGTTACCTGTATTATACCATCAAAATTATTAAAATAGTCCTTGTAGTTTCAGATTTACAGTCTTTTAAGTATGGGTATGCAATTTTTGAGCAGAGGCCTAAAAATAGGGCTAGGGTTAAAGAGGTAATAGTAACTGGGACTGATGTTTTGTAACTTTTGTGATGCGGTGACAAGACAGTGCCACTTTTAGCCATGGTAGTGGTGCAGCTCTAGGGACGACCATGTTGGTAGGTTCAATGACTGCTCCAGAGTGAAATACTAAAACAAATATTGAATAGATCGCCATGAAACTGTATATTTACATTCATGGTCTCCAGAGGATTAATCTTGATGACTTGATGATCATCTGACTTGTTCTTCAGTGCCATTAACAGTTCAGATTTTTAACTTATCGTGTGAAATAGCTCTACAGCTACTTGTGCAGACATTTATGGTCCCCCCAGGATGAATTGTACTGACTTTGGTTGTCCCTTTAAGGGCAACTCCACGGATTTTGCACATCAAAGTGTGTTTCCAGGTGTTGGGGAGTACGACGGCATATGTAAACATTTTTATAAATCCTTAAGTGTCTCCAAAGGGATAAATTGCCTCAAGGGATGCCACTTGGGTCTGCATAGGTTGGGTTTGAAGACTGCGAGTTACAGATTTAAAATCCTTAGGTGTGGAGTCAGAGAACTAACCTATGCATTTCTACTGCTGGCATGCTAGCATCAAACTGTACCCACACGGGCTTTTTAGCAGAAAGCCTTGAGGGCAAACTTCTCCCTTGTGCCTACACTACACTACAAGCTACACTAGCCGCTACTAGCATAACACATCTGCACCTCAGACCAAACAGATGGTGGTTTAGTAGCAGTGTTGGTAATGTAGGCGGCGGGTTTAAACGAGAAAGAAGAATGTGTAGAATCAAGAGAACACTATCCTTGTTTCTACTGCGTCGATTTGAACCTTTATTTTTTTTAAACAAAATGTCCATAGACAGTCCAACATTGTTATCAAAGTACTTTAACTTTTCTTATCTTTTAACTTGTCCTCTACCATCATTAGTTGTTTTATTTATGACCAAATAGCTACAAACCTAATGACATTCCTCATCAGCCTCAGCTGTACTTAGTGCTAACGTTAGTAAAAAAATGTTAGCATGCTAATGCTAAATTATTATGGTAGGCATGGTAAAAATCAGTGGCGGACCGTGCATCTTATACCTGGGCCTTCTGTGCTGTCCTACAGTTATTTGTTTCTATTGGTCTAATAATACACGTATTCGTATTAAACCGTTCGGTACGAGGCTTACTAGCCGAACAATACGTTTGAATAATACTAGTGCATTTGGAAAATGCAGAAGCTTAAATTGTGGGAAATATAATGTTTTCGGTGGACTGCACTCACGTAACAGACAACGGGATGTGTGACCTTTTGAACCCAGAACAATAACAAAAAGCAGCTGAGGCCCCGCATGTGTTCAGGGAGGCTAAGCTAACTAGCTTAGCAGTTAGCTGTTCCCTACTGATTCAAACAGAGAATCAAATGTCCGAAATAACCCCACGATGACGGAATGCTTCGTCATTAACGGACAAGTCAGAATCAATGTAATTAACACAATGACAAGAACCAGTCACATAAAATGTCAAGCATGACAAATCAATCCAGCAACACTGCAGTGCTAGAGCGCGAGCCATTCATATTATTTATAAAAACGAGCGATAGACAAATGAACAGTTACCGCAGATGTAAAAAAACCGAATGCTGTCGAAATGATGTACTGAGATTAAACTCTTTGTCAAAGAGTTTAATCTCAGTACATCATTGCGGTTCCAGTAAGAAGTCCTAATCATTCGTGGCCGGCTCGACCAGTGACAGCCGGCCGGCGCGATCGCCAACAGTCGGCGTGAAAAGATCTGATTGGTTGAAGACTATGACAATCAACAATAACGTCCCCATTCACTTAAACCTCAAAGTCTACCTAGAGGACCTCGGGCCCCTCTCCTTGCATAGAGAAATAGGGGCTGAATCTGATTGGATAAAAACTCTCTTTAAAACAAGCTGTGCTGGAAGCAGCGCTCCAGGCTGGAAGCAGAGCAACAAAGGAAGACAGGAGCTGTGCAATGAGAAAATAAGCTAATGGGAAAAAATTATAAAACATGTAGTGTATTTGTGAAAAATTATAAAATTATAAAATAACTATAACTTTGTGATTCTGTTTAGGCCAGCAGAGAAGGCTTAGCTGGCCCTGACGGCCCACCACTGGTAAAAATAGATGGTAAACTTAATCTTAGCATGTTAGTGTTGTTGCTGTGAGCATGTGAGCATTTAGATCAAAGCACAGCTATGCTATGCAAGTGCAGCCTCAGCATGGCTGTTTAACAAACAATTTAACAAACAGCTTTTTGATCTGCGGTGTTATTGTGGGTTGGTACCAAAAAAGTATTAAGATCGGATACCATTTCATTGTACCCTGTATTTTGTTCTCTGTACATGCAGGTTAAAAGCATCCAGGACGCCATTCAAGATAAGAAGCAGAGGTTTAACTTCTTGGGAGAGGAAGTGAATCTTTGCCCCTCTGTTGGCATCTTCATCACGATGAATCCAGGCTACGCTGGCAGGACTGAGCTTCCTGAGAACCTCAAGGCTCTGTTCAGGTAGGTCAAGGGACCATCAGAAGTCACACTGCTATAATTCAATATATCATGCTTTATTCCTCAAATATTTGATCCAGAGTAGTTACACTCTGAAAAGGTTGAACTACCTTATGGGAAGATGGCTGAAAACATTGTCGGAATAAAGAGCAGATGACAAAACATTTATTGATCTAGGATAGTTATTATGAACTACAAATGAGCTCCTTTGAGTGCTGTCCATTTTTCCAAAGACCATGTGCCATGGTGGTGCCAGACTTCGAGCTGATCTGTGAAATCATGCTGGTGGCTGAGGGCTTTCTAAATGCCCGGATCCTGGCGAGAAAGTTTATCACCCTCTACACGCTGTGTAAAGAGCTGTTGTCCAAACAGGTAATATCTGCTGTCTTCAATGTTACACATATGATATGGTTAGAAAAAGCCGTGAAAGCTGTGTTGTTTTTCAATTTTGTAAAAAACAAACATTTTGTAAAGAAAGAGTCAGCGACACCACACAAGAGCTTTTTGACTGAGCTGAAATAAAGTGCTACATACACATGAATAAGGCGCCAAAGGGCTTTGGATGTTAATTCATCTCAAATTTTCTTTAAATCTATTTTTAGTCAGGTTCTGTTTTACATGTCATGCCATTATTTTAATCATTTAAAAAGCAATTAAATGACTCACAGTGCTGACTAATAGTGGAGCTCCTTGACTTAGGTAAGCGATTTTATGAGCCCTCAGTTCTGGATGAATTTCCCATGACCACAGACCCATTTAACTGTCAAGCACACTTCTACCATTATATGTCGGTTTTATGAAGCTGTAGATAGTTCTTCTGACATTTTTAAATATCACAGTTATTACACATTTTGGCTGCTCCAAAGTTGTTTCATTGCAGGTTGTCCAGCATTAGCAACTTAGTGTTTATGACATCAAATGATAATGAACAGACTGCTTCTCTAAGCTATATTCACAAGCGTGGAAGTTGCAAATCAATCGAAAGTACAGATTCAGGTAACTACTTTCTTGAGTTGAACAAGTGGTTCATAATTGTGGATTTAATATTACATAAGCTGGTCCTGTGCAGCACTACTAGGCTGTATACATCAGAGCATGCTGGGAGAGTACAGTGAAAATATGCTGAACTGATGCTCAAATATGAGTATGTGACCTCTAGGTTCATGGCAGTGATATGTTGTGGCAGAGACATCCGATCTACAGAGCCTCTGAACAGGACATACACTCTGACAGTCCCGATACAAGTAATATCTTATGAGGAATAACTTCATGTTAAATAGTTAGCTACTTATAGAAATAGCTATATTTTGTACATGATAGACAGATAGATACATGGAAAGATATCTCCGTCCATCCATCCATCTATCCGTCCGTCCATCAATCTATCTATCCGTCCGTCCATCAATCCATCTATCCGTCCGTCCATCCATCCATTCATCCGTCTGTCTGTCCATCCATCCATCCGTTCATCCATCCATCTGTCCGTCCATCCATCCGTCCATCCATCCATTCGTTCGTATGTATGTCCATATATCCATCCATATATCCATCCATCTATCCATCCATCCAGCCATCCATTTATCTCCCATCCAAGAATCTAGAGTAGATTATGTTTACTGTAAAATCACTAAATCCTGCCAATAAGCCCCTCCGTCTAGACATAGAATGAAAAACATATATGAAAAATATTATACAGGACTTAAACTCATTAAGTCAGTTAGTTCTCCGATCATTTATCAGGGTGTGTTTGTGTGTGTATGTATGTGTGTTATTTGTAAACTCTGATTCCTGGAAAGCAATTGGTTGGGACGCAAAGATTCTCAGTCCCACAGAGTAAGAGTCCACACCTATGCCAGCAGCTCTCTGAGGCTATACATAGCTACAGCTTTGAGCTACAGGCTAACATCACTGCTAATAGCTCATAATAACAATGCTAACATGCTAATGAAATGAGATACTAAAATGCCATAGATGCACGCACTGCTGTAAAAGAAGAAGCCTGTGTATTTTCCTCTGCTCACAGTCTCTCTGGTCTTTCCCAAAGGACCACTATGACTGGGGCCTCCGAGCCATCAAGTCAGTCCTGGTGGTGGCCGGCTCTCTGAAGAGAGGAGACCCTGGCCGAGCAGAAGACCAGGTGCTGATGCGAGCTTTGAGAGACTTCAACATTCCCAAGATTGTGACGGATGACATGCCTGTGTTCATGGGGCTGATAGGAGACCTGTTTCCTGCTCTGGACGTCCCTAGGAAGAGAGACCTGGACTTTGAGAAGCATGTTAAGGAGTCCATTTTGGACTTGAAGTTACAGGCTGAGGACAATTTTGTCCTCAAGGTAAGATAAACATGAATCCTCGATCGCCTCCTGATATGCTTGTCTGCTGCAGTTTATCGGATTCACAAGTGTTGCCAAGGACGAAGCAAACGCAATCACACGTTGTCTGTGAGGCAGAAGCTAAGTCCCCAAATGGGGTTTCATCTTTAACCATGGAGACAGATATTACAGTTGTAGCACTTTCATTTAGATTTATCGTAGTTCTTTCCAAAAGCTATTTACCTCACGTCATAATGTTCCGCTGGGAAATACATATTAGTGTCAAACAAGTCTGCAGGATCTGGATGAATTGGGCAAATATAGCAGAAAGCCAACGGTTGGCTGCGATGAGAGTTCAGGTGCCCAAGCTGCTGACCTAATTCAAGTCATTATATACGTACAGATACACACACACATGCACAATAGAAGGCGTTACATGTCAGAGACAGATGAACGCAGGACCAGGGGAAATAAGTGCAATCTGCCTCAGGTCAAATAGACACGGGAACCACATAATAACAGTCCATCAATGGAGGCTGGTGCTGCACCATGCCACTTAACCCTGACATTGTGAGAGACAGAAATAAACAAAGAGGAGGAGAAACATTGCGAGCGAGAGAGTGAGAATGGCGGAGCGGTCAATAACAACCATCCACCCCCAGAGTCTGAACTTTTACTGTCTTTGTTTGTGCGGCCAACCTTTTGATTTCAGACAACAAGGGGGGAGCAGGGGAGGTGTGAGAGACTGCATACCTGAAGCCTTTAGCCTGTGCTAGCATTAGTCCTCCCCACATCAAAGCAGTAATCAGCCGGGGCCTTTGAGAGTGTAAAGCCGCCTGGGCTCTTGCTGAATGGATGAGTAGTAGGAACCCCAAGGAGCCCGGTCGATGGCATTGATTGAGCTCGCCATCTGAATGTTTGAGTGGAAATCACTCTTTCTCGCTTTTTCTGTCTGTTACACAGTCTGTAATGTCACCTAGCATACATGGATTGTCAGAAAATGTCAAGTAAAAAGTGTGAGTGTGTTAATTTGACTTTTGAGGGATTACCTCGACAACCCCAAACTAGCGCAAATGAAGGGGAGAAATACATCATTCATGATGGAGGAAATGTGGTGTAAGAAATTATATTGTTGATTATGGGGTCAGATCAGTCTCAATAATTGCAAATGCACACAGAAAGATTCACAAATGCGCACAGAACAATTCACAAATATATTCGATTTACAACTGCACGCAGAACGATTCACAAATACATTCCAATGCATACATAAATAAATTACGATTTATATAAATGTAAAAAAAAATCACAAATATATTTCTGCATTTGTATGTATTTCTGTGTGGATTTTTTATATTTGTTTGTGGATTTGTATGCATTTATTTGTGGATCGCTACACATTGAATGATGAGGGTGCAGATATCTGTCCCTCCAGAAGACCACTGCTGTCATTTATTGTAGCCTGTGAAAAGTGTACGAAGCTGCAGTGGTGCGTTGCAGTGTATCAAACTTGTCAATCTGCATCGCTTTATATTCATCATAAACCACAGCATTGAGAAAGACATGCAGTAGTATTCCAGTGTAGTGACCCATGAAAAGGGTCAGTGTTCACATGCATACCATGTCATCATTGCCCTTTACCTTGTGTAAATAAAGCATATTATATTTTCATTCTGTATGTGTGTGTTAGGTGGTGCAGCTGGAGGAGCTGCTGGCGGTGCGTCACTCTGTGTTTGTGATCGGGAACGCAGGCACGGGAAAGAGTCAAGTGATGAGGTCACTCCAACGGACCTATCAGAACAAGAAGCGCAGACCTGTGTGGGCGGACCTTAATCCAAAGGCAGTGTCCAATGACGAGCTTTTTGGCATCATCAACCCGGCAACCAGAGAGTGGAAAGATGGTGATAACAGAATCCTGCAAAATGTTTGATCACTTCTGACCTGAGTCAATTATGTGAAAATGTGAATTCTTCATTCAGGCCTGTTCTCCAACATAATGCGTGAGCTGGCCAATGTCAGTCACAACGGACCTAAGTGGATTGTTTTGGATGGAGACATTGACCCAATGTGGATTGAGTCACTCAACACAGTCATGGATGACAACAAGGTGTGAGAGAGTTGATTATGTGTGTGTGTGTGTGTGTGTGTGTGTGTGTGTGTGTGTGTGTG
>NW_022280106.1:590041-602932 GCF_004355925.1 Anarrhichthys ocellatus | reverse complement strand
GTGTGCGTGTGTGTGTGTGCGTGTGTGTGTGTGCGTGTGTGTGTGTGCGTGTGTGTAAATAAGTCTTATTCAGTATGAAAATGACAAAGGTTACACATTTTCACTGTCTGTTACTGAATCAGCATTCGGATTTGAACAAAAAGATATGGTTGAGAGAGTAGTAACCTATTTGTTCTCAGTGGATGAGAGAATAAATGACAGTGTGTGCATGTAATGCTGAGAACAGGGAAAAAAGCTGAGGGTAGCAGGTGACATAATCCAGGCTAAGACTGTGTAAAAGGCACAAAAAACACACTCTTGTTCAGTCATATCTACGTATACTCACTGTAGGGATTAATATTTACAAGAAAATTTGACATTTTCTGTTGAGAAAGCAGTAGCACACCATCCAGGGGAATTGATTTGTTTTTAAGGTATAACTTCAGCTACTGTCAAAACTTATTGGCCGTATTTAAAGCAACACTAAATGCAAAGAGGAGAAATATGCATAATCCTACCTGACAGCTTTTTTGCATTATTTGGTGGTATTAATAACTGCCAAGGCAAAAGAACGCCATTTATGTTGATCAATTTTAGAATCAACATAACATAAACATTGCATGCATGTTGAACGCCGCTATAGCTGTGAGGAATATGAAATGCCAAGTTTGTTCCCTGTGATCCTGTCTACTGACTCATGGAAGGGATATTTGGTCATTTGTTCAAAGAAATTTGTTAAAGCGAATAATCTGACATTTTCAAAGTCATTCGATTAAGCCAAGACAGACTCTATGTTCTGTGAGCAGTCAGAGGCTGTTGGTGCCAGCCTTCTGTACTAGCCCAGCAATGTAAAATATAAAAATAAAGTCAATGATCACTCAATGTTAACAGAACAGCCGGGTCTGAACCACTAGTAAAAATATGTTTAAATATGATTTCTGCTTCTATAAGGTGCTGACTCTGGCCAGTAATGAGCGGATCCCTCTGAACCCCACCATGAGGCTGGTGTTTGAGATCAGCCACCTTCGCACTGCGACCCCTGCTACAGTATCTAGAGCAGGTAGTCCTCAATCTCCTTTCTTTGTCTAGTCCTTTTACTTAGGCTTTTATGACAATATTGTTGTATTTTGGATATATTTTCTAATGTTTTTGCAGCAAGCCAGAGTTTCCAACCGGGCAAAGTGGGCTTAGTGACTAATTGCTAATTGACAATTTGTTTACACAAATAGTATTCCAACATAATGGAGCAGCCTGAGATAGGCTGCTTTCTGCATTCTACTTGGTGTCGGGGGTCAAAGGGGGCCCACATTTTAGCCCCAGGGTACTGTAGCCACCAAATGTGTAATATTCCCTGTGTCTCTGTCCAGGCATCCTGTACATAAACCCAGCGGACCTCGGCTGGAACCCGCCAGTGTCCAGCTGGATTGACAGGAGGGAGGTCCAATCAGAGAAGGCCAACCTGACCATACTGTTCGACAAGTACCTCCCCTCTTGCCTGGATGGCCTCAGATCAAGGTAACGCAGCTCTCAGCAGCGCTGTCACTATGAAATTACATTCTCACAGTCATGTCCCGCTGACGCATGATCGCATGTAACATAACATGGGGAGGGACTGTGCTAAAGTGGGCGTGTTGGACCTAAGCAAACAGGGACTGACTCCGAAGAACTGGATGCCATTCTGCATTCTATTGTACAGGATCACTCGCCTCCTCCAACACCTCCATCACCACTGCTATAAGAGCAGACAACAAAAACAGGAAGCAGAGGAGGAAGACAGAGAGGAGGAATATTTTGTCCTCAATGTGAGGCAACAAATCCAGAAAATGCAATCAACAACAAACGTTGTCAAAATAAGCTCTATTTATTCTGTAAAATTAAATTTGATACTTTATTTTATGTGCTAATTAAGAAAACCAAGTCAGCAGTAATGCTTGAATCCAGTGATGTAATATGTCTGTCTTTGCTCAGGTTTAAGAAGATCATCCCTATCCCTGAGCAGAGCATGGTCCAGATGCTCTGCTACTTGCTGGAATGTCTGCTGACTCCAGAAAACACCCCGCCGGACTGTGCCAAGGAACTTTATGAGCTCTATTTTGTCTTTGCTGCGGTCTGGGCCTTTGGGGGAGCCATGTTCCAGGACCAGGTACTATGTGGGCCTCTAGGCATGTGAGACGCTTACTAAGTGGTTGCATAAAGGGGAAAGAAATAGGACACAACTGAACAGCTGAATGATTTTTTTCCCTCTTCTCATAACTCCTTCCTGAAAGACTTTTTTGCACTTGCATTATGGGTATTCTTTGCTATAATTTAAACCCTGATGGCTCTTATGCAACTCAACTGTGTGTCTCTCTTCATGAAAAGTCATTTGAAAGTCATTGTCAGTTGAAAAAATGGCAGATATCTCCATCTGAAAATGAAGTGGACTCAATTCCCGCTCAACAACACACAGGCTGGCTGAATTTAAATCAGTAGGAGAGCCATGGCAAGCAGTTGCTAAACAATCCCGTTAATGCGGTACAGTAAGTGCGTCCATCTAAGTTATGGGATAAAACTGCTCTCCCCTTGGTACAAATGTACTCCACTTTATTTTCCCATCACAGATGCATTTAAATGCTAAGTGGTTTTATTGACTGGAGTTGGTAGTGAATAGAGGAGACAGGTACCAAGGGTGGGAGGCAGGGAAGAAGGCGAGGAACTGCCAACCAGCAGGTGATGAGGCTCCTTCACCGTCTGACTCAGACAGATGGATAGATAGGCCTGCCATCTCTCATTTTTTACCCTTCAACTGCTGTGGCCGTATCTCTATGTTGTTGCCATTTATTTGTCCTCTGGTTTGTATTCACACCAGTGTAAATCAAACGCACAGATCCATAGATTGGGGAGAGAGAGCAAAGAGGAAGTTATTTTAAAGTATTGACCACTCGCCTTCCGTCTGTGTCTCTGCGTGTCTGCTCTGTGTGAGTGTAGCTGGTCGACTACAGAGTGGAGTTCAGCAAGTGGTGGGTGGTCGAGTTCAAAACCATCAAGTTCCCATCCCAGGGCACCGTGTTTGATTACTACATTGACCCAGAGAGCAAGAAGTTTGAACCATGGTCCAAGATGGTGCCCAAGTTTGAGATGGATACAGATACACCTCTTCAGGTACAGTAGGTTGTTAAACAGGATTCAAGCTTCAGGCAAGAGTTTGGTGCAATAATACCGATCCCGTCCACTGGACTTATTCTTCAATTAAATAACAATTTTGATTCCATTAATAGTTTAAAGCTGCACTAACCACTATTTTCGTATTAATCAATCACTATACATATTATACTGTGGAGTTGCTTGCAGTAACAAAGTCAGTGACTAGCTGGAGCAGTAAGACCCAATATGTCCCTCAAGAGTTGGTGAAGACTAAAACATTTCTGCTTTTCTATTTTATGTCATTGTACGTTAAAAATGTCAGATCTGGGAACTTTTGACATTTTCACTACTAGACAAAGCTATTCATTGATTATTATGAAATACATATTTGGCATATGAATTGATAATCAAGATAATCAGTAGTTGCAGCCCTATAACTCTGTAGTATTGGGCCCATACTGCATGTTTTTATGTGTGTGTGTGTATATATATATATATATATATATACAGTATGTATGTATGTGCAGGCGTGTCTGGTCCACACTACAGAGACCATTCGAGTTCGTTACTTCATGGACCGCCTCCTGGAACATCGTCGGCCCGTCATGCTGGTTGGGAACGCTGGGACAGGGAAGTCTGTTGTGGTCGGGGACAAACTGGGATCATTGGATGAAGACAAATACATGATTAAAAATGTCCCTTTTAACTATTACACCACATCTGCTATGCTCCAAGGTAGGAACTGTGCATGGAGAAGATGTGTTTCTGATTGGCTTGCAGGAGTGTTAAAATTGTGTTTTGGCTGATGTACTCTTCCAGTTAAATCAAATGTCTACACACTGACTCATGACTCTCTAACTCTAAACTACTACATACATATTTCTATTCAATCACACCTTTCATTCCTACATGCCTGCCCTATATCACTCTTTAACGTTTGTGTGAAGACGAATCCAGAAAGTCGTCGAGCTATTTGGGTTGTTAGTTAATGCTAATTAGCAGCTAAGCTAAAGCTAAGTAGCAGCAAGATGCCTCCCTTCTCCACGGACGACTACCACAAACTCCTGCAGAAGATTGCAGTCTTGGAAACAAAAATCCACCAACTAGAAGTAAACGTGGAGGTAAATGGACTGTGTGGGAATGATACCACTTTACCATGGACTCAAAACATTGGACAAACGCAAGCTAAGACACAGCTAACTAGCACCACCAGGCCTACCAAGAAACAGGAGGAGAGAGCAGATAATGAATCTTCAAAAGGTAGTCCTCCCTGGAACTCTCTCGTTGCAAAGCCGAAGAGGAAATCATACTCAGCTCCCTGAGATTTATGATAAGACTGGCTGTCCTGCACTACCACACAGGCAGAACTCCTCCTCAACCCCTGCACTCAGACGGACAAACCCATGGACAGCTGAGAAAAGTAAAACCAGCAAAAAACCTCAGCAACAACCAAGTCTGTTCCCACTGCCAAGGACAAGAGACAAGAGGAGTCTAAACAAGAGATAACCACACAGCATCGTCGTAGAGACCTTACGGGAAGGATGCCCCCGCCTAGGGAGAGCCAAGAGGAGGAGTCACCAACCTCATCATCAGGGACCGCCTCTGATCACCCACTTTCTCCCCCCCCTCCAAGATGAGGAGTCTTTACCTCCCTCACCAGCACCTACTTCCACCCTCAGACTCCATCCTGGTCCCCCTTCTCTCCAATCACACTCTCCCCATCCTCACCCCACCTGGAGTTCACTGACCACATGAAAGAGCTGGTCACTGCTCGAACCAAACTCACTCCCCGCCACACTTCCATTTTCTTTTCTATAATCCCTCCTCGACGTCCAGTTCCACCTTCGCATTCCAGCCTCACCTCCTCAGTCCTCACCCAGTTTTGACACAATCGGCGAAGTTAGAGTGCCCTGCCCCTCCCCCACTTCTACCACGGCTCCACAACCATAAAGGCAATAGTTGATATCTTGTGGGTCCAGGCTACAAGGCTAATGACACCAGTGATTCTCTCCAGGAAAAGTCGGGGCCCTGTATGCAGCTAGCCTTCTCTTCCCTTAATTCCTGTCCTGATAGTTTATAGAAAAAGAAAGCAAGGCTGCGAAGCAAGAATAGTGATTCTGCAAACTTATCAAACTTAACATTTATGCCTCGTCAGCCTGTCCAAATAAATTGGGCAAATAAAGCTTTAAACACATTAAACTTAGCTTTATTAAATGTCAGGTCTCTGCCAGGAAAAAGCATTTTTAATCAATGATTTTATTGTTAGGCACAAACTGGACTTTTTGTTTTTAACTGAAACTTGGTTAGACCAAGATAACAGTGCAGCTTGAATCAACACCTCACAACTTCAGTTTCATGAGTGAAACAAGAGCGCATAAGAAAGGAGGTGGAGTTGCAATTTTATTTAATGATTCTCTTCAATGCAAGCAGATGTCCTTTGGTCATTTTACTTCTTTTGAATATGTGGCTCTGAATTCCACTCAAGCTTTATTCCTAAACATTTACAGACCACCTAAATACTGTGCTTTGAGTTTACTGAGCTGCTGTCTATAATCTCTATTGATTTTGACTGTTATTGTTGGCGATTTTCTAATATCCATGTTGATAATCCCCAGAACAGAGGGTCTATAGATCTAAATTATGTGGTGTCCTTGATAACTATGATCTGACTGATCATGCGACAGGACCCACCCACAACAGGGCCTAATCATCACCAAAGGTGTAAACATTACCAAGCTTGCTGTGACTGATTTTGCACTCTCTGATCATTTCTGTGTTTTCTTTGAGAGTGCAGACTCCTTGCACACAAATGTCCAAACCGAGTTTGTGACAAAGCGTTAAATCTCTGAAAACACCAGTGAACTATTTATTCAGAAGTTCTGCTCCTCACCAGCCCTCTCTTGCATCTCAGTCAATGAGCTTGTAGATGGCTTCAATTATAAAGTTAAAAATGTTATTGATGCCATTGCACCCACTAAAGTGAAGGTTGTCTCGGGTAAGCAAAGATCTCCTTGGAGAAATGCCACGCTGGTCAGAATAGAGAAACAAGAGTGTCGGAAAGTGCAGGTGGCGGAAAACAAATCTCCAGGTTGACTGTGACATCTATAAAGAGAGACTTCGCAATTATAATTTTGGAATTTAGAAATACAAGGCAGTCCTTCTCTGACATAACCAAAAACAATAACAATACACGTGCTTTATTTGCTACCGTCGACAGGCTAACAAACACTCCAGTGTCAGTAGCTGCTGAGCTCCAATCCACCTGGGCATGCAATCAATTGCCTCCTTTTTTACTGACAAAATTCAGAAAATTAGACAAGCAGTGAGTGCCTCCACACCAACCACAGGAACACATCCCTTCTCTTAGGTGTCTTCCCACAAGCCCTACAAACTGCAGTTAATAAACCACTCCTAAAGAAGGCTGATTTAGACTCCGCAACAATGAACAATTATAGGCCAACATCAAACCTCCCATTTTTAAGTAAAATAATTGAAAAAGCGTTTTTTCAACAGCTGAACAACTTCCTGGCCGTAAATAACTGTTTTGATGTCTTCCAGTCAGGCTTTTGACAGCACCACAGTACTGAAACTGCTCTTGTTAAGGTTTTCAACGACTTAAACACAGACAGTGGCAGAATAGTATTATTGGATCTCAGTGTCCACCATGACATACTACTAGAAAGACAAACAATCTGGGTGTGACTCTCTGGCACAGCACTTAACTGGTTTGAATCCTACTTGAAGGACCAAGAATACTTTGTGTCTGTAGCTGACTAAAATGACATATATTGTTCCCCAAGGTTCAATACTGGGGCCTCTTCTGTTCAACATCTACATGCTTCCACTAGCTCAGATTATGGAAAACAACAAAGTGTGTTATCATAATTATGCAGACGACACACAAATCTACATAACTATATCACCAGGGGACTATAATCCCATACAAGGGCTGGGTAAATGCATTGAACAAATCAACAACTGGATGTGCCAGAATTTTCTTCAATTAAACAAAGATAAAACAGAAGTAATTGATTTTGGTACCAAGGACGAACGATTGAAAGTCAGCGCTCAGCTTCAATCACTGACGTCAAAAACCAAGCCAGAAATCTAGGTGTAGTTATGGATTCAGACCTCAACCTGAACAACCATATCAAGACAATTACATAATCAGCCTAGTATCACCTGAATAATATATCAAGGATTAGAGGATTTATGTCTCAACAGGATTTGGAAAAACTTGTCCGTGCATTTATCTTCAGCAGACTGGACTACTGTAACGGTGTATTTACAGGTCTCTGTAAAAAGTCAATCAGAAAGCTGCAGCTGATTCAGAACGCTGCAGCTCGAGTCCTCACTAAGACCAAGAAAGTGGATCACATCACTCTCTGCACTGGCTTCCTGTCCAACAAAGAATTTACTTTAAAATCCTGCTGTTGGTTTATAAAGCACTGAATGGTTTAGGGCCAAAATACATCTCTGATCTGCTGCTACCTTATGAACCATCCCGACCCCTTAGGTCGTCTGGGACCGGTCTACTTTCTGTTCCCAGAGTCAGAACTAAACATGGAGAAGCATTCAGTTTTTCTGCTCCACATATCTGTAACAAAGTCCCAGAAAGCTGCAGGTCTGCTGAGACCCTCAGCTCCTTTAAATCAAGATTGAAGACTTTTCTGTTTGCCACTGCCTAATTGAACCAGATTCAAGGATATTAATCAATTTCCTGCATTTCTGCATTTTACTACTGTATATTATTTCTTACACTGCTTTTTAATGTTTCAATCAATGTTCTTAATTGTTTTTAAATCTCCTTTTCTTTTGCCTTATGTTTTGATGCTTTTAATGGTTTAATGTGAAGCACTTTGAATTACCTTGTTGATGAAATGTGCTATACCAATAAACTTGCCTTGCCTTGCCTCTGCTCTTCTGTTCCTCTCCCACACAGCTGTGCTGGAAAAACCCCTTGAAAAAAAAGCTGGGCGCAACTACGGTCCTCCAGGCAGCAGAAGACTGATCTACTTCATAGATGACATGAATATGCCCGAGGTGGATTCATATGGAACGGTGCAACCTCACACACTCATACGCCAACACATGGACTACAACCACTGGTAGGCCTGAGTCAATTACATGTAGCTACATATGAGCTATATGTAATATGTATGAGTAAACATGAAAACATGTCTGTGCTGTTTAAAGAGGGTGACATTATGCATAGACTGTGTCTTTCTAGGTGATTATCAGGAAATACCACATCAGCAGTGGAATTGTTCCTCACCTTGCTTCAATGATGGACAGTTTCAGAGATTCTCTCAATGTATTTGCATAGAAAATAATCATTCAGATAATGGGGTGCCAACAGCTGATTGGTGTAATAATTCTAGTGAAAATGTCTTCAGTATTCAGTGAGATCCCTGCCTCAGTATTAATATGGTACAACTTTAATGAGTCAAAAGGCAAATTTAAAGGCAGGGTTGTATGATTCCCCTTAAAGGGATTCCTTTGCTCATCTCTCTGACACAGTGAGGCCATTCTGAACATGGTTCCACTGTGTCAGACGCAGGATGACTAGCCTGGACACGGTCAGCCCATTACAGATATGCTGGGAGGATTTCAGGTATGAAATTGAGAGGAAGGAAGATGCTACTGAGCCACGCCAGCTTAAGTGGGAGCTGAGGTGCCATATCGATGAATGTGTGTGTGTGTGTGTGTGCATGCAAGACTGTTAAATAATGATTTATTTTCTGCATGTTTATGTGTGTGTGTGTGTGTGTGTGTGTGTGTGTGTGTGTGTGTACTCCCAGGTATGACCGTAATAAGCTGATTTTGAAGGAAATACACAGCGTTCAATACGTGTCCTGCATGAACCCCACAGCCGGCAGCTTCACCATCAATCCCCGGCTGCAGGTACACACACACACACACACACACACACACACACACACAGCACATTGTGTACCACACTGGTTATGCAACACACTGCAGAGAATGTGCACTAATCACAAAAAAAATTCTTTATGTATTTGTTTCTGAGTTTCTTTGTTCATTCATTTATGCCATTTATGCACAGTTGATTGGACTTAGACAGAAGTTCCATAGTGAATGTAACATGTCTCAACATTATGTTTCAGCATTTAGGAAATGACAAGATTTGCTTGTTCATTTGTTTGTTTCTGTTTGTGCAATATCTCAGACTGATCTAATCTCACAAAACTTTTGAGCACAACTTTGTTTGCTAAATAAACAAAATAAACTCACAAAATGTCAATGAAGGAAATATTCTTACACCTGAACAGCAAAATACAGCCAAGTTTCTCTCAAAACCAAATTAAGACAGGCCTGTTGCCTTGTTGACTCTTCATAAAACACTTCATTCTAACTGGACAGAAACTAAATATAACTCACTAAATACATCTTGATTCGTCTTTTCACTGTTCTAATAATCAGCAACTCCGTTTGGTCGAAATATATCCTCAGTTCACAGAGTAAGATGTGAAAATATGGCCATTCACGTTTTTCCCTGCTGTTTCTTTCTGCGTCCAGCTGCCCGCTGAGCAGCTGCCTTGCTGCAGCGGCTGGTTGGTGGCGCTCACTCCTATTTCGGAGGTCGACCATTAAATCAGCTTATTATATTGACAAAAATTGCCCTAAAATTGACACTTCATCACAAGTTCATACTGAAGATCTAAATCTTTAGAAATAAATCACAAATATGTTCTTTCATTTAGACCAGCTGGTCAACATAGTTTTTAGCAAATGCTGCTCAAACAGGAGGTATATTTGCATTTGTTAGGGACCATTTTCAGTGACAGATTAATCCACAGTTGGCGCTGGGTCATAACAAAACGTTACAGGAAGTGAAAAGAGATGGATATTGACTTTAGGGCTCTCAAACATGATTTTTGGATTCATGGTTGAAATTAAATGTAACTTTATTATCCAAATTCATTAGGTTAAAACATCACAAGATGATCGTACAGAGGTCCACTGCTGTATTCACTGTGTTCTCTATCCATACCTACTGCACTCTGATCTACTCACACACAAACACTCACACAGAGGCACACATAAACATAAGATGAAGTAAGTTCACCTTTAAAACTGGGGACAAAACAGTGAAGCAGTAGATGTAGCTGATGATAGATTGCACAGATGACTATGTCTGTTAAACGCTGTGTTACAGCTGAACTAGTGAACCCGAGTGTTAGACACAGAGAGGAAGGAGACTGGAGTTAGAATAACAGAGATTGAATGATGTGAAAGCAGCAGGAACAAAGAAATGCTTAAATCATGTAGCTTTGATCTTACATCCTAATATTCGGCCTCTATGGCTCAGCTCAAACTGTGACTTATTTAAAACTAGGAGGCCACCTCCATCAAGGCTGTGTCCATAAGTGAAAAATAATGCGTGTATCCGCCCCGTCATTCGGGTCCCTGGGCTATGCTACACCCTCCCAACAAATGTCAGAGTTGTTACATTTAACATTAATCACCACATCCTTTTTTTTTAACATCAACCCGTAATAGTTATCTTTGCATCATCTGATAACATTTTCAAAACCCAGAACTTTGTTGTTTGTGTGCAAAGTGTACCAAAACGATGAAGAGAAACAGTTTTGACGTGCTCCTGTACTTACTCTAAGAAATGACTACATAGAATTTATTTTCACTTGTTTTACAGCAAAACATTTTATCCTCAAATAGATTGATATTGACACTGAGATTTCTTCGGGACTGACGTTAAAGCCACAAGGGGGTAATTGTTCATTTGAATTACTTTTAGGTACTGGCACAATCCAAGATGTTTTCCACAGGTCAGGGACCTTGTCTGCGTCTGTATCGACTGACACATTAAGTGTTTTGCATATGACCCTGCAGCCCCATTGATTTTCTAGCCTCAGCCAAAAGGAAAATAAGGCTCATCCTAACACTGTCCTCAGATTTGTGTAAACAGACAGTAGAGTTTGATCAGAAACTGGAAAGCGATTATGATGAAGTATACAGTACATGATCTTCTACCTGGGATATTCAGCACACATACTTACTTGACTTTATGATTACAGACCAAACTTCAATATGGTCTTATTTGAAATGAAAAGGCACAGTCCTTCTTTCACTGATGGTCACCTATAAGTGTGGAACAACATGTTCACTGTTGCCTTGTTTATGCTGCATCTCCCTCTATAGCGCCACTTCTCTGTCTTCGCCCTGTCCTTTCCTGGAGCCGAGGCCTTGAGCACCATCTACATCTCCATCCTGTCTCAGCACCTGAGAGGAGAGGGCTTCACCAGCGGCCTGCAGAAGAGCTGCCCCACCCTGGTCCAGTTAGCCTTGGCCCTGCACCAGGGCATCTCCTCCACCTTCCTCCCCACTGCAGTCAAGTTCCACTACATCTTCAACCTGCGAGACCTCTCCAACATATTCCAGGTGACACAGATAGAAAATATGCAAGAAGGATTTATCTACACCGATATTCTTTTAGAAGGACAACCTCAGGTTAATTTTTTCACAATTAAATGTCAGAAGTTACCTTGAGAAAGTTTTTCATATCATTCCCGTTTCCATTTCATTTGCCTTGATTCTCTGTTTCTACAGCTCTGCTTCCCACGTGGAAAGAGCCAGGCTCCTGCCACTCATTTCTCATCTAAATTATTATTGATTTAGGAGATGGGTCTGAAAGCTAGAAATAAGTCTGAAGTAAGTGTAACAGAAAATAGAATGGATTTGCACTTCCACGGGTGATTTAATGTATTTAAATGAATATAGTATCAGAATGCAGAGGCTGTCAAGGGAGACTCTTCGGGGGCAATATTTCTGTCTAAATCCTCCACGGCATCATGGAGGGCAGGCTCTCTCATTTAACTCACTCCATTGTATAATTAATGCTTTAAGCCACTAAGCAATAGGAACTTTCAGATTTCATAATTCCATCTGTGAGTTTACAAAGGCAGTTCTTACTATAGCCTACTATTACACGAAGTATAAAATACATAAGTGTAGTGATATGCAATTTATATTCAGCTTTTTAAGGCTGCACTAATTCAAGTTCTTTTATACTACAATGGATCCAATTATTATATGTAGGTACGTATGTTGGTGGTACGTTACAAGCAAAGACTGCTGTGCCAAATATGCAGGCTGTGATTGACAACAGGATGACAATAAAGACAAGCAACTAAACCCAAAGGAGCAAAACAAGTTAAAAAAAGACTAAAGCCCAGTCCCAGTGTTCCCCCTGAGGCCCTCAGCCCCAAACCATAAGGGACTTCACTGACCTGAAGGGGCTGCAAGGGCTCCAAATGGTATAAATAGGAAAGGAACAGCACTTTGTAGCGACATATCACCTTACCATGATGGCCCCAAACACTGTATGTAGAATTGTGGATTTCAATTTTATGTTGTTTAACTTCCTGATTTGAACATCTTTCAGGCTTGCCTCACTAGATGATCGGTAGTTGTCAAATAATCTATTCATTTATTTTTTTACACTGAAATTAAAAGAAATGGTTGATAAATAAACCAGCTGTGGAATATAGCCTCTGCTTGCATTCCTCATGCGCTTTTATGTACCATCTTAAATCCTTAATCTCAATTTTTACATTAAACTTTAATATGCATATGCTGGCTGAAAACATGTGCCGTCCTTGTTGACCTTTTTTTATGCCTCCGGCATAAACGTCACAATGCTATGAATTGTGGGTAACTACCTCAAGCAAAGTCTGCAGAAATGTGGACTTAGGGAAAGTGTGCATTAAGGGCTCAAAATGTCTGCGAGAGAGCCCCCTGAACCTT
>NW_022280106.1:538646-585041 GCF_004355925.1 Anarrhichthys ocellatus | reverse complement strand
TATATATATATATATATATATATATATATATATATATACACACATACACACATATACATAGCATCAGCTGAAATAATTGGGGACCCTTTGTGATCTACTTTGTTTTTTAAAACTTTGGAACTTGGAGATAAAGCCAAAGGCAACTGTCTCATTATGAACAACTTTAATGAGCCAGAAAACAGCTCAGAGACTCTGGGTGAGCTAGCAACACCCCTTCCAAAGGTGTTTTGATATTTGACAAAAGGAGCTCAAGGTTGCATCTTCATGAGAGTATTGTTGCTGTTATTTGCTGACAAAAATCTCTCTTCTATGTTGCTGTTGAATAATAAGTAGGAGCTTTCTCCACTTTATCCCTCATCGCTTACTTTGTTGCAGTACTCCGTCTTTCTCCTTCATACTCTCTGTCTCCATGAATATAAAATCAGAGCCAAATTCCACTTATAGGGCAAGACAAACAGTTTGGCATCCACTGGGAGCATTGTCAAGAGCTCTGTTTGCCAATATGCATTCTCTGCAATGACCAGCGGGCATATCCGAGGGCCTGTCTTCCCCACATCAGCCTAAATGAGCTCCTCGGAGCTCAAGAGGTGAGGGAGGAGATGGACATGGTGAAAGATGAGGACAGACGCAAGGGAAAGAGAAAGAATGAAAGAGAGTACATGAGACCCACGGTGCTGAGAGACTCTGAAGCCGAACTGTACTGACTGCACAATATGTCTGTATGATGTTCGGTGGATAGTCAGCTGGGTGCATTTGTTAGCAGGGAAGCATTGTTTGGGGCTCAGAGCATCTGTCAGGCTACGAGGAAAGCGTGCCGGCTGCAGACAGCCCCACAGATAGACCGATACACACCGACACCCAGAACTCTCTAATCCCTCTCCTCTGAGCTGAACAAAGCAATGAGAGATCAGGGAAAGAGAGAAGGAGATAGTCTGCCAAAGTCGGCTGGATGAAAGGAAAACAAAGTTTTGTCTCCTTCTCGGTTTGTTAGCAGAGTGCCATTTGTTTGATTGGTACAACGAACAGCTAAGTCTACGAGTATGATTGTTATATAGAGTCGCCATATGGTGTTTTATTTTGCTCAGGCACACTTTTACACAATAAATGTGGAGTGTCATGATTGACACCATTAAGCAATGAAATGGAGTAGAAACAGACAGATCTATTAAAAGTCGAAGGATTACAGCGTTCACACACGCTCTGGAAAACATCTTGACTTTTGTAGATCTAGAGTAGCGGCGATTATTCTGGCGCAGTTTGAATCTTCAGTACACACTTACATGCAAATATTCACACACAGGCACACCACCCATCTGCACCATTACACAGTGGATTTAGCAGCCAATTGTCACATTCAGCAGGCTCAGATATGAAGGCAGATCAGATTCAGCTGACTTTACCCCCAGAGGTGGCTCTGTTGATTGGAATAACTTCTGGGGCTGGAAACACACAACATCTGCTTGCTCTGCCTCTGCCTCCTGGGTAACAGTGCGCAGAGGGGAACACACAGTGCCTGGGCGCTTCTTTGTCCTCTCCCTCATCCTATACAGCACCTGTTATGTGGCACCTAGATTGCATAAAGTTCTGCCTGACTGCACAATGAACGGCCTTGTGGGAAAGCAAACACGTCACACGGGCCTCCTCTAGAGACAAATTAATCATCCATCATCCACTAAACACTCATCTGCTCATTGTCATGATTTTCTGTTTTTGTTTTGGCTTTTTCAAACAGAGGATGAAGAGAAGAGTGAAATACAAGCTGGAAAACACATCTATTTCAAGCTATGGTAGCTGTGTGGCTCTATGGATGCTAATGTCAGTTAGATCACCACTTTGATTCACCACTGTATATCTCCACAACTACTGGATGGATTGCCATGATATTTGGTTCCGACATTCATGTTCCCCCAGGATGTAATGTAATACATTTGATGACCCCAGAGTATTTCTCTAGCTCCACCGTAAGGTTGACATTTTTGTTTTGTGGTGAAATAACTTGACAAATATTAGATAGATGATATAAAATATGGTAAAGATATTCACGGCCCCCAGAAGATGTATCATAGTGACTTTGGTGATCACATTGACTTTCTATTAGAGCACCTCCAACATGACGTTTCACTCATCCAGTGAAATATCTCCACATTGACTGTATAGATTTGCACAAATTGTGGTACATACATAATGGAGAAAATGTAGCCGACTGACCACCCTGACTTAACCTTGTTGTTTTTTGGTGAAATGTCTCAACAAGTATTTATTCAGATCCCCACAGGATGCACTGTAATAATGTTGGTGATCAGTTTGTCCAGTGCTTTGGTTTATCACCATATGTATACCATTATACCTGATAAGCCAATGACTGTTCCATCAGCCTCAGCTGTACTTTGTGTGCAGTGCCAATTGGTTGATTGATAAGACCTGGTGAACAACAGCATGTTAGCATGTTAGCATGTTGACATTAGCATTAGCTTAGCATCTTATACTGCACGGCTCTTCTCCACTCGCTTGGAGACATTCTTTTTTGGTTTTCTATTCCCTAAAGTTGGGGATAATATTTTTTGGATGTCACCTCGGTCAAGGTCCCAGAGTTAAAACACTTCAACCCACTGATTGGTCAGACACCATCGTCAATTGCGTGCACCTGCCATTTTATATAGCCAAACTACCATCAAGAGCGACTTCAATTCTTACTTAACCCAGATTTTAATAAATACATCAGCTGACAAAGTGCAGACGTTGCTCTGTTTGGTTGCGATAGAAAAATCCAGCACTCGGTTTGTGTCTCTGTCGGAGCTGATTTGCAAAGATTGCACACCAAATATTTTATTATATATTATACTATGCTTATAAATAGTGGTAGTTTTAGTAGTAGTAGTACATTTATACATTGTACATTTATATGTATTATATATTATAGTATACGATGCTATGCTCATGGTACTGTATACTATTATTATTATTATTATTTATATTCTGCTATATTGCTGGATACTATACATTATGTTATACTTTATCAACACATTTCACAGTCTGGTCCTTGGGACTGTTTGTTCACTGCTTACATTGTTACATTGAGTCTAATTGTTCTTTTATAGTTTCTATTTGAATTCTCTTGTTATTCAGCTCTATTTATTTACTCTGTTATGACCTTAATCTTTTTCTGTCATTGTGCTGCTGCAGCACCTGCGTGTCCCCCCCATAAAGGCATAAACCCTCCACAGTTTACTCTATAGTGAACAGAAATTGAGATTTTAGACACTTGTGAATTTTCATCATTTTTGGTAATCACTGATATGTGATCGTGTGGTGGTTTTCACGTTTATGAAATGCAACACATTGAGATTGTTAGCAGAAAGTAGTGAACACCACTTTTTCATTCCCTGTAGGAATTCTCCAGGGCACTATTTAGGATGTAAAATTCAACCCAGAAAAAGGACACTCAAATAACATGGCCGACAGCAAGTATGGTGTACAGTTTAATTTAATGGAAGGGATTTCAGACAGAGCCATACTTTTGTTTAAAAATAAACACTGGAAGCAATACAGTCACACACACAGATTGATTTTTACTAATTCTTCCATCCAACATCTGCCCACATAACTAATCTCCACATGCAGCAATACGTCTGAGACAGTGAGATGAAAGAAACATGTTGCCATTATTTGCCGAGTTTCTCTGACACACCTACTAACCCACTTAATATCCATTGATTTACCCACAGTGACTGTGCTATATTTCCCTCCTTGTTGTGTAAATGGGCCAAAGCCGCTGGAATGAAACTCGCCTTCTTCTCTCCCCTCTCTGCCCAGGGCATTCTCTTCTGTACCGCCGAGTGTCTGAAAGCCCCTCCGGACCTGCTGAAAATCTATCTGCACGAGTCCAACCGGGTCTACAGAGACAAGCTGGTGGAGGAGCAGGACTTCCAGGCCTTTGATAAGCTGCAGGCGGACACAATGAAAAAGTTCTATGAGGTGAGAGTTTTACAAAGTTCAGCAGAGGAAGACAAGAACGGCAGGTTGGAGGATGGGGGAGGAGGGGGAAATCCTTAGGCTGCCTGCTCTGTGTCTGGACCTGGACATCAGTGGCCAACACAGCGAGGAGAAAGAGGAGAGGAGGAAAAATGAATGCTTCGGGGGAGGGGGGAGCAGGAGAGGAATATTAATCAGTGTGGTATGGAGTCTGGCTGTCAGGGTCTGCGCTGTCAGCCCGGTAAATTGGAAAACATTTTAATGGTTTTCTGTCCACTTCTCCCCTCACTACCCTCTCTGGCTCTATCGGATGCACACTAGTCATGCCACAATGAAGAACCTGACAAGTATACGTGTACACACACCCACAGAAAGAGAAGGAGAAAGAATAACACTAACCACTCTAGAATATATTATTTAGAGTGGGCACCTTCTGTAAACTTAGAACACTTTGCCGCCGTGCCACACAGCAATATGCAGCATGTTTTCTTGCTATATTTAAATGCAAACAAGAAAGTCTTTAGAGACTGATGCACTGTAAGAAAGTCCACTTGATACCATGACAATGAAGACTGCAGCAGAACATAATAAAGATGTAAATTTGTAAAATAACAAAACTTCCTTTGTCACACCTACTTCAGCTATATGCCAGTGAAAGTTAGCAGAGAAAACCAGCATCCCTAAGAGGCACAAACAATCTCTATATTATTCGGGGCCCAACAGTTGCGAGGCTGAAAATGAACTAGGTCACCCTCTGCACAGCTGTGATATTCCGCTGCGTCCCTGTTCAGACTGTTGAAGCTTATCACTAATGTTATGCTGACAGGGGTATGTGTGGTTTACCACTGCAATATGTGTGTGTGCACATCCTCCCCAAGGACATGGAGGAGACTCTAGAGCAGACCAGGGAGATGAACATGTACTGCCACTTTGCCCGTGGGCTGGGGGAGGCCAGGTACATGGCTGCTGAGTCCTGGAGCTGCCTCAATAAAACCCTGCTGGAGGTGCTGGACAGCTACAATGAGGTCAACGCCACACTAAACCTTGTGCTGTTTGAGGACGCCATGGCTCATATGTGAGTGGACATTTTGAAACCCTGGAGACTGTCAAGGAACTGAACTAGCATCCCAGATACTTTAGGATTTACATTTCGATTTTACAGACCGTCAGAAGCAGCGACAGGGAAATCCAAGTAATCCAGCATACATCATGACGGCAAACAAAAATGCAGAGAACAGATTAGATTTTGCTTCAGTCTAAAAAACTCTTAACGCAGACCTGGGCATTGTACGGGACATCAATGGGTAATTAGGAATAAAACGTAAATAAAAGTACATCATGCACGGAATACAGTTGCATTGCATTTATTTTGAAGGTGACTGTTGCTTGTTTTTTTCTAACTGTACGTATGTTAGTACGTTCGTGAATACGTACAAACGTTGCTTTGCTAGCTAAGCTGCCAAAGCAACGTGCTCAGAAGATGTTGGTTCTCTTTGGATCGACCTACATATGTGAACAAACATTCTCTGTGATGAAGTTTAACAATCCAGATCCAGACCCTCTCTCACTGATGATCACCTGTCAGCTGTCCTTCACATCTCACCTCACACATTCAACCTGACTTCAGAGCACTCGTTCACTGAACTGACAAACAGAAAATGAGGTCATTGGATAACAAACAATGGTAATAAAAGTACTCATTTTGCAGAAACATGATGAGTTGAACAGTAAAAGATGGTGATAATTGAAATATCAGTTGAAATATAAAGTTGAGGTGCGTTCAATGTACACAGTGTCAGTCGGTACGTAAATACTGACAGCAGTTAAAGTGTGTTGTATTGGTTTTGGCAACAACCTCAAATGAAGCAACAAAAATGACAATGAAGTCAATTCATTTTAAACATGGACACAACAGGACCATTCAAATTGTTTTACATTCTGGTACATCTGAAACAGAGTGGTGAAGATGGTGGTTACAGGCAGTATAGAAGCAGAGGAGACAGACTCTACCTGTGTTTGTTTGTCATTTGCTGTTTGTCCTATGAGTCAGAGATTGTCTTTATCCGGCTCGCCTCCTCCTACCTTTTACGGTATCTAACACTTCCACTGATTCCTCCGTCTCACCTTTCCCTCCCCCGACTGTCTTCACCTCCACATGTAGATGCCGTATAAACCGAATCCTGGAGTCTCCGCGGGGGAACGCTCTGCTGGTCGGAGTGGGCGGCAGCGGCAAGCAGAGTCTGACCCGACTGGCTGCCTTCATCTCCAATCTGGAAGTTTTCCAGATCACCCTGAGAAAAGGATACAGTATCGCCGACCTTAAGGTTTGATGAGGATTACATCGTAAAGACATACTACACTGCAAAAAACATCCATTTGAACACCTCAATAGTCATATATTTTGTATTAAATGGTTTCTTACAGCCAGGTGATACACGGAGGTGTATCTGGGTGAAATATAGACCTAATCTTTTGCGTACGTAAACACAGTACTGGTAATCCCCATAGTATTCTCACAGTGATTCAGGTCTCAGACACATATGTTTCACTGCAAAATAACCCTCTCACTGCCCAATCTGCATCACTCTCTTACTCCATGTCTTTCTCTCTCTGTCACCCAGAGCAATCTGGCGTCCCTCTACATGAAAGCTGGCGTGAAGAATATTGGCACTGTGTTCCTAATGACTGACGCCCAATTGGCAGACGAGAAGTTCCTCGTTCTGCTCAACGATCTGTTGGCATCGGGTAACTGCAGGCTTCACTAAGTACTGTGTGTCACGTTTTGCAAGGCAGAAATGCCGCTGCTTTACCGCAGCAGCAAATCGCTGGGCTGCCATTTGTGCAACATTACTTAACTACAATACATCACTGTGAAGAATTGCAGGCTGGCTTCACATCTGGATTTATATTTGTCAGAGTGCAATATGAAATATGAATTTAGATTCATTCTCAAAATGCTAATGTTGGCAGTGCAATAGTTTGGCAGTTAGTATGCAAAAATGAATGTAGTATATCATCTGGAAAGGATGGCATATACCAACCGATGCCAGGACCACAATACAACGACAACTTTAGAACATCTAATTTCACATTTGAAGACATAAAGCAAGACCATGAACTTCTAAAAAAAATTTATTCAATCTTATCCTTAAAAATAAAGACTTAAATGCTACGGAATAAAAGGCACACTTGCTCAGTTCAGTACTCTCAGGGGTTTTGCGGCACTAGTCTTACTTGGTCTGATAAGACCAGTAGCTCATAGTGGCTAATGTTAGCAAACGTTAGATAGCTAGGTGTTGCTGTAACTGACATTACTGAGTTTACTTACTATTACACTGTATGCTACTGTATATTTTACACAGTAATCACAAAAGTAAAACAAGAGGCGTGTTTCACCAGTGGACATGTTTGTCGTTTCCTGCTTGTGGTCAGCAGAACTAGCTAAGCTATCCCCAGCGGTCATGTAACACTAGAATTGCTGCTTATATCTATCATTTGTTCTGGTGACTGTTTGAACCGACAACCAACCTTACATAATATTATTGGCCGGATTAGGAATGGGGTGGTCATTCCACTGTGCCCGAGGTTGTTGTGATTTTACTTACAGAAATATCATCTATTAAATCCTTTCCTTGATTGTCATGGAAAATGTTAAGTTCACTGCTCCTAGGAACTGAAATGGAGGTGGTGGCACCCCTTCTCAAATAAAAATGAGCTAACATCAACACAACATCAGACTTAATATTTAATCAATCAATCAGGTTATCAGACTAGTACTGATCAGGGTTTATCTTTTAGCATAATGTCACACCAGAACAGGCCATGAGCTAACCAGAGGGTAAAAGTCAAGCGACTGCAAGTGCCTGGTTTCAAAAAAGAGCACATCTGTACTCAATTTGTAGGTGGTGTGTAGTCCCTATATGTCAACAGTCTGTGTTCTGCTCCATGGGGCTGTGACTTAAAGCAGCTCACCGCATTAGCATAAGCCCTCTGTATGAACTCCTGCTGCCACCACCTCTATTAACACAGCTACGTTTGATAAGAGAGTCTTAGTGTCAGTTCAGATCTTAAGATAAGAAAGTTCTGGAGAGTTCTTGCACAACTTTAGCTCTTTAACAGAATGAAATCCCAATGTCTGCTTCCCACAGTCTTGGTGGTCTTTCCTTCCCAGTGGTAATGTGGCTGATTTTACTCATTCAAGGAGAGATTCCTGACCTGTTCCCTGACGACGAGATGGAGAACATCATTGGCAGCGTAAGGCCAGAGGTCCGCGGCTCGGGATTGATGGATACGAGGGAAAACTGCTGGAAGTTCTTCATCGACCGGGTTCGCAGACAGCTCAAGGTGAACCAGTCAGATAGTCAGACAAGTGCAGGTCAAAAAGCTGTGTGTGTTCTGCATTTCACTACTAATCATCCAGATTAAGTTGTCCTCAGAGGAAAAGTTTGCCATTAATCTCTCCCATAGAACTGTATCTGTATATGATCTCCATCGTCTCTTAATATAGTGATGGCATGCCGCCTCACACTCTAATTCTAAATAAGAAAAACCCTCGTACTTCAAAAGCATCTGGCTTTATAATGAAGCCTTTCCCGAGACGATTTTCTGTCCTGACATTCTGAGAAGAACTTGAATGCTTTTGGACATCCTTATACATCACCGACATGAGCAGAAAAGCCTCCGTTTAGCTGCAGATAATTCCACCAACGTGTAGCTGCTTTGTTCCCCCTGGGGAGAGAGGGATCGCAGTGCGTTGCTTATCCTGTCATTATTACAGTATCCACCACCACTGCCTCGCTCCCAGCTCAAGTTGCCTGTGTTGGAGAGTGAATACAATTGGCAGGCAATACCATGAGCATGGGTTTGTAAAGAGGGGATATCTAACTGTTTGGCTGGATGGAAAGGGTAATGTTGGTAATATGATTCATTCAGAGTTAACTCTGCATGATGAGCACCAGTTTAAATCCTGAGCCAGACATATAAATCATTATTACAATCAGACCTCGGAGCAGATTGGTTTGGACCAGTGGATCCCAACCTGGCTGTATTAGATGACTCTAATGGGGTTGCAAGATGCTTACTGTGTAAAGTCCAAACAATTCGACCAACCAAAATTATATTTCTTTTCCTTGTGAAATACTTCCTATTTTAACCATTCACAACTCTAGTAAAAAGTGAAAATCAATCATTGAATGAACTGCTCCCAACTAGTCTCCATGTGTGTGTTGGTTTGTGATGATTTCATTATTTGGAAACTTATTTGGTTGCATAATTGTCAAGTTGGGTTCTGCATTATCTGAGGTAACTTAGCCAAATATCTATGTAAAAATCTGGTTTGAAGACCTTAATGACCTCAGTTGGTATTTCATCATTCCCAAATAAATGTGCCTCTTTTCAAATATCCACAAAATATTGAATACATGTCAAACCTGCTGCCAGGAATAACAGTACTGTGAGGAACATGTAAAGAGTCTGTATTGTGAGAATTGCACTTGTTGGATAGTCGTATTAGAGTGTAAAGAACCTATGACAAGACGTCACATGTATCTATGGCTATACATAAAGGGTTACTGGCAAAAGAAGCTGGGTTAGATACGTTTCTATAATGGCACTTCAATGTAGTGAAAGCAGCTAGTTAAAGTTTCAGTGTGTAAAGCCATCGTCACAGGAAATGTAAGGCAAGTATGAGGCTACTTCCTTCTCCAGACTTGATTATGATCAGGAGTGTCTTTGGGTGTGTGTTCTGCATGTTTGTTTCTAATGGTATCGAGCATCTGGCTGAGCTTCTCAACAAGCCAGCTGTTCAGCCCACAGCTCAACACACTCTTAATTCACATGCTTGCTGAAGGCTTTATTTGCTTAGAGATGTAGCTGCAAATAATTAATTAGTATGATCTCGCTGCTGTATCAACTCTGTTTGACCTTGGTGAGTGTGTCTGTGTGTGCTTGTATTGCAGGTGGCTCTGTGTTTCTCTCCAGTTGGTAGTAAACTGAGGGTTCGCAGCAGGAAGTTCCCTGCAGTGGTGAACTGTACAGCGATCGACTGGTTTCACGAGTGGCCACAGGAGGCGCTGGAGTCTGTCAGCTTCAAGTTCCTCCAGGAGGTGCAGAATATTGATGTGAGAACAGCTCATGAATGGAACGAAGCCACCCACAAAAATGATGTTCACACTCCAAAAATATTTCAAATGTTAGGCACCGTGTTCAAAAGCAGACCAGAGGCTCCAAAAATTGAATTCAGGAAAATATTGCTTTTGAGACAAATCTGCAGTGTGATCTTTTGTTGTGAAGTATGTCATTTGTAACTCTTACAGCTCCAAGTGAAGGACTCGGTCAGTAAGTTCATGGCATACGTCCACATGAGTGTCAATCAGACATCAAGGGAGTACCTGGCCAACGAGCGGCGCTACAATTACACCACTCCCAAGTCCTTCCTGGAGCAGATCAAGCTGTATCGCAGCCTGCTGGGCCAGAAGAGCAAAGACCTCGCCACTAAGATGGAGCGGCTGGAGAACGGCCTGCTGAAGCTTAACAGCACCTCCGCTCAGGTACAGTCAACAAGCTGCCACGAACTACGCCACATCGGTAATGTCTCATTTCATTTTGCAAATCTATTGTTTTTTTTTTTTTCCTCAAAGTTTACATCCCAAAATTCCCATGACTTCAGCAGTTGATCTTAACAGAATAGCAGTTGACAAAATAATCTCACCACGCAGTCCATTTAGTAGCAACTCAGGAGCGTTTGCTCGTATCCCTTGATCTTCACCAGCAAATGGAGTTGGAGCCATGAAATTTGAAACATATTTTGTCTTTCGTTCATGAGAAGTCGTCTGTCCGAGGGAAATACAAAGAAAAAAATTCATTCATCTGCTTTGTGTGTTGACATGAAAAGTGACGCACTGTGTCTCTTCATATTTTCCCTTATAAACAATCTATAATCTTGTTCAGTATATAGTAATTATTAAAACATACAAATACAGTACCGTGTGTGCTGCTGTCTCAGTCTAAAATTCAAAGAAATTTGTAACTTCATTCAAAAAACTCAATAGAACATAGACATTAGCCCTAGTAGTTGTACTACATGTAATGTAAAGCCACTGGGGCTGATTGGAGCCTTCAGTCCAATCCACTTTGTTTGTTTCTCTCACACACACACACACACAGATATTTATTGAATATGACAAAAAGTGTATTGGATTACAATCACAGACTTCACCTTTAAATACGCCTTCAGCCTAATATAATAAAGAAATTAAATTTACTGTTAATAATAGATGACAGAATTTTTTGCAACACTGTCCGTCAAAATGATGGGGAACGAGAAAGTCTAACCCAACCACTGGTCGAAGTAGTAGCGGTAACAGTAGTAGAAGTAAATGTAATAGTAATAGTAGCTGACGTAGTAGCATTAATAATATAGTAGTGGTAATAGAAGGTAAACCAGCAAAAATAGTACAAGTAGAAATATTAATAGTAGAATGCAATATTACTAGTCACAGACGTAGTACAGTACTAATAGTTGCATTAGTAATATTGTAGTAGTGGAGTTAGTAGTAGTTGGTTAGTGATGTCCACACTTCTCAGTGGTGGGTAGAGTATCGGTGACCATTAGCTGCTAGTGCTATTTGAAAGCCATAACGTTGGCTTCAGCCCTGATGCCTTGAACAGAGTCATGTGGAGGCGTGGCTGCAGCAGGATGAAGCTTACTTTATACTCGCTGTTGTAAAGCGAGGCACGATCATGTGACTGTCACAAATAGTTCACAGATAAAAACACTGTTTACATGTCTAGGGATTATACAAAGAAGGTCAAACCGCTGTTAAAGCTTTATAAAGAGAGTCTTAAAAATCTACATTGAGTAAATATGTTGCAACCAAATCAAATTGTTTTCACGATATTCAACCTTTGTTTCTTTATAATGCATGCATTACTTAACTCGTTTCTTTACAGGGCTTGTATGAAAGCAATAAAGTAGTTTATGAATATGAGATACAAGTTTACAGATTATTACAATCCCTCCTCTGCATTGTGGAGGTTGGTTTATGACTTTTTGTAAGTTACACCAACAGTCTACGGGCATATGTATGAGTTACTCGTTGTCTTTTTGATTCTTTTTTTAGTACGCCCTCTGGCGTTCTGGAGCATAGAGTATAAATGCCACCGTTCATATAAACAAAGCTTAACAGAGCGCCAGCAGAACTGGGACCAGCTGCCTCCTAACGAATAATGCGATGAATGTATCCAAATGTAACAAAATAAAAGTAATGACTCAAGTATAAGAAGTATTTTGCAATAAAACTACTCTGATAAGTTCAATTTTGTAACGGGTGTGGTAAGGACCCAGAAGCAGTAGGACAGACACACTGAATAGTTGGAATCAAAGCTCTATTCTCAACTGAACACACAACAGGTAACAGTCTTTGATAAGCACAGGTGTAGAATCCCACTCTGTGGACCGCCAAGCCGTCAGGGGAGAAGGCAGACAGAACTCTGAGAAAACAGAGGCAGAATCTCGTGGTCGGGGACAGAAGGCTGAGTGGTTTACCGGGGCAGAGGCAAGGCGGAGAAGACCAAACAGGCAGGGTCGGCAATGGGAAATCCGTCGGAGGGTAAACGCTGGAAGGTCAGGCATGAATGCGGAGAACGATCTGGCAGTGAGTGTTTGTGAGACTGGGGTCTAAATAGTAGGTGCAGCAGAGTGATGAGCTGATGAGGTGGGTGTGACTAACAGGTGCACTGAATGAGCTGATTAGGTGAGTGAGAGATAGAGTGACAGCATAGAAGTGGCGGAGCTGTGACAAATTTACTTAACAGAGAACATGTAACTTGCTGGAAATTCATCCCTCTGCATACTTAATGCCACACGCAGCACTCACCATACTATGCTATACGAAGAGTAGAAAAATACCTTGACTATCTGTCCTTTTGTTTATTTTGAAGCGTGTCATGTTTCCATCTTTAATATCTACACCTGGATCCATTTGTCCAAATGTTTACCATCTCCACACCTTGGCAGAAAAGAGATATATAAATAATGCAACACAGGATTTGTGTGTGAAGCAGCCCTAATTATAGTGGCTCTACCACAGTGCAAGTGAATGTAAAATATCACACACGCACACACACACACACATAATTTCACCCCTACCCGTGCATCTCCATTGCTTTGCATAAACATGCCCACATATACCCACCCGCACAAGATCACACACATGCATAAACACTCCTTCCACATAAGTGACATCAATGTGTTGAAAGCCACTGAGTGTCCTGTGTTTCCTAGGAGTGAGCCGACACACACATATATAGGGGCTGTATGGTAATAGAGAAGCCTTTTCATTAGAGAGCATACCATTTACAGCAGCCAGCCACCATTAATGCTGCCTGTGTTTGTTAGTGCATCCACACTGATAGCCACGCTACTATAAGTACTGTTATTTAACGTTCTGTGCAAGAGGATCCGTGGCTCACCAGGGGCTGCTGTGGTCATGATAAACAAAAGGATGGAAGGTGTGTGTGTGGTGGGGCGAGGGTTGTAGGAGATGCTGTGTATAAGTGTATGAGTCATCTGCTCCCCAGAGGACACATTAGTTCCATGTTTTTGTCTGCTTAATTTTGTGGAGGCTGTGTCCTTTCCAGTCTTGTGATAACATTAGTAAAATAAGTAGTGCTGGTAATACTAGTCTAAGTGTAAGTAGTAATGATAGCATGAATGGTAGTAGCAGTTAGTAACTCCTAGCAGTCACCAGAGTGGTGTTTAAATAGAATCTCTAATCATAATCAGTTGCACCCTGACAGCTCTTGGCATTGGGAACAAGAAAAATATCAGGTTTCCCTGAAAAGGGTAATAAGTGGCAACATTTGACTTTTTCCCTTTCAAACACATACACAGCCACATGTCTCTTTGTCCACACACGTGGATTAACAGCGATAGCCTCTTGCGTTGGTATAACATTCTACAATGGCTCTAATCTACATGGATTTCCATCTGCAGTGGATTAACACAGAAGCCGCTCAGATGTATTGAATATCACCCATGTCTCCCACCAATTAGTCTGTCCCCCCCCCCCCGTCTTCCCTCTGCCTATTCATCATGTTGATGGCTCACTTGGTGCTCGTCTAATGTTCGACCGAATCTTTTGCACAGAATCGTTGCAACCCGAAAGGGCTGTCTTCTCTCTGGCCTGATTTCCTGTTTGCTAATTAGCTGAAAGACAAGCATGTTTTTATTTCCCCAGAGCAACATTCTGATGGAGTCGGACGGTAATGCAGAGTCCTATTTGTCGGGGAGTTATGAGGAGTTTATAACAGCTTTAATTTCTCTTTACGACCGATCTTGGTCTGTGCATTTATGTGTGTGTTTGCGTGTGTGCTGATAGCAGCTCTTGATCTTAAAGCTTTTATTTTCTTTCCAGATGCATGCCATTCTTTTTTTTTTGGCCCTTTATATACTTGGACAGACTATGTTTTTTTCTAGTAATGGATTAAAGGTCAAATTCATGGTTTATTGCACAATCCAGCAGTATCCGCAAAGGTTTAGGTACTTTGTGAAGCTTATTTGTTCAACTGTCCTGAAGCACAGAGTCCTCTTTATGGTTTGAAGAGTTGAGGAGATGTTTAGGTTTCAATAAACATGCCATCGGCTCGATCAGCGATTGTATTACTAATAAGATCCGAGGATACAAACAACTAAACAAATGATCGGCCCTTCAAACCCGCCTGAGAGATTCAATTAGATGATAGCGATAGATTCATTAGTGCCCATGATATACGCAGTGATTTTTGCTTACATCATTTAATGAGACAAAAATAGATTATTGTCAGCAGTTCACCCCTGTGCTCTATCGACTACTCAACTCATATCAGTGTATGTGTATAGGGGCGGCTGTGGCTCATTGGGTAGAGAGGGTCGTTCCGGCAACTGCAAGGTCGGCAGTTCGATCCTACGAGTCCTGTGCCGAAGTGTCCCTGAGCAAGACACGAAACCTTCTCAGCAGCCCACTGCTCCCAATATGCTAGAGATGGGTTAAATGCAGAGGTCAAATTTATGTATATGTAAACAATTTATAATGACGACTCTAATTAAGTTAAAGTGTTCTTTTCTTCTCACATTGAAGCAGCTGCACACGCACAAACACAAACGAACATCTTGGGAAATTTGCTAAATTGATCTAATAAGGGAAAGTAAAAATGCTAATCTCAAGTATTTGTACTTGTTCCTAAAGCTGAAATGTAATGTTTTCCATGTTACCTTTCAGTTTGAATTAAGGGTTTATTGACAAGCCTACAAACAACGCTGATATATATATATATATATATATATATATATATATATATAAGAGAGAGATTATTTCATTCTGGTCTAGTAAACATGATTCAGTCTTGGCTGTAGTATCATCCAGTCACATCTTACTGACCTCTCGGTGTCCCTGTCTCATCCTCTGTTAGGTGGATGACCTCAAGGCCAAGCTGGCTGCTCAGGAAGTGGAACTCAAGCAAAAGAACGAGGATGCTGACAAGCTGATCCAGGCAAGAACATGTGTTATTTATTAGAAACAGAAAAAAGAATACCAATTTTAGAGTGTTTGTATTTTCTCGCGTACAGTACAGGACCTCGAGTGCTATCTAGCTATGCAGATAGTTGGGCCTTAATGTGCCCTAGTTTTGAGATATCTGTTGAGGTTTCGTGGTGTTTTCTGCATGTGGAACTTTTGTTGCTGCCGCTTGAAGTTTGTCAGCAAGTTGCCCAGTGCAAATGATTACAATTTGCATAATAAGTCACATATAATTCCACTTTTTTCTCTTCTTCAAGATAAAAATAGAAAACTTGTTTGTTATTTCCTGCATTGTATCCATGCTGCGATAGCTAAACCACCATTAGCCCAGCAATAAATCCTGTGTGCTTCCCCCAGGTGGTTGGGATAGAAACTGAGAAGGTGTCCAGGGAGAAGGCAGTTGCTGATGAGGAAGAGCAAAAGGTGGCGGCCATTGCTGTGGTGGTCAGTGGCAAACAGAGAGACTGTGAGGAGGACTTGACCAAGGCAGAACCAGCTCTTCTTGCTGCTCAGGATGCCCTTAACACTCTCAACAAGGTCAGTTACTCTCATATCCCCGTCATGTCTCCATCACTCCCTTTTCTCTTTGTTTTCGTCTTTTTAAAGAGGGGTTGTGTTCTTTTGTCTTTGTTAGATTTCATTTTTCCAGCTTCAGTGGAATAAGTTATGTCCACACAGGCCTTGAACTATAGAGAAGAGTATTGAATCACAGGCTTTAGCTGGGTCTTTGTTAAAATAATGTCTTCTCTCAGTTCTGCAGGCATTTTACTTCATCCTCTCATCCCGTGTAAGTTTATGAGCAGCCTCTGGGATTTCCAAAAACACCCTCTGTGTTTAAAGGTGCTCCCTGTTCAAACAAGCAGAACAGACAGTTCAATCACTGCTCAGAGCTCTCTAAAGATGCCCTAATTAGAATTCTCTGTTGTCTTCCTAAAGTCAGCACAGGTTCTTCTTTCTTTTGTCTAATCCTATCCATTTTCTCCCTCTTTTCCCCCAGCAGACAGCAGACATATGCAGTTGTTCAATTAAATCATAGGTCTTTCATTTTCCATTCATTATTCCCTCTATCTGGCCTACCTCAGAACAACCTGACAGAGTTGAAGTCATTCGGCTCTCCGGTGGCGGCCGTGACCAACGTCACAGCGGCAGTCATGGTCCTGACAGCGCCTGGCGGCAAAGTCCCAAAAGATCGCAGCTGGAAGGCCGCAAAGGTGATGATGGCCAAAGTGGATGCCTTCCTGGACTCTCTAATAAAGTTCAACAAGGAGAAGGTCCCAGAGGCTTGCCTCAAAGCTATTCAGCCTTACCTGCAGGTGAGCATCTCAATTAGCCCTCATTCATTAAAGTCCAAGCTAACGGCGCACAGTGTGCAGTGTCTGCTGCTTGGCAAAAATGCACTAATGAGTCCTACATTTAGCAGAGGCGTGACTAAGATGACAGTGGCCCATTATGGCTGCTGAGCATCTCGATGACAGACTGAGAAAAGAAACCAGTTAAATTATACTATGTGCACCACACTGATTTAATTTACAAACTATGGATGTAACATGTTTTTATATGTCTGCTAAAAGAGCTTTAATATTTTCAATAGTGGTGGTCAAATACAAATGTTAAATCATGTTCATCATTATTGCTTATTTATTTTATACAGTATTTGTTCATCTTGTCGATCTCAGGATCCAGATTTCCAGCCAGATCTGGTGGCCTCCAAGTCGAACGCGGCAGCCGGCCTGTGCTCCTGGGTTTTAAACGTTGTCAAGTTCTACGAGGTTTACTGCGAGGTGGAGCCCAAGCGGCAGGCTCTGAGCAAGGCCAATGCAGAGCTGGCTACTGCACAGGAGAAGCTCGCCGCCATCAAGAGCAAGATCAATGTAAGCCATCACGTCAGAATGAGGTTACAGGAAATGAAAAGTTGATTTGCTACATGCCAAGTATCTGTTTCAAAAGGAGGCAATTTCAATATCTAAAATCCTGAGGATAGATTATGAAAGAAAGGACTTGAAGTCACTGACAGAAACACTAAGGGGTGTCTTTAAACTTAAGTTGGTGGGCTGACGTTTGTACAAAACAGATTGTGGACTGAGCAATATTTGTGAAAGCCAGAAATCTCAGCTCCATCAAACCCAGAAGATATGCAATACAATAAGAATTGAATGGCACATAAATAGAATAAAAACAACTAGAGGCTATAAGAAGGAGCAAAAATTCAGGATATGATTTATTTTATCAAGGCTTGAGTGACAGTTGAGAACTCTGCCAGAAGTGATATACCACTATCATTTCATCGATACAAAGCTGGTGTGAGTGCTATTAAAGGCTTTTACTGTTCATTAATCTAAAACCAAATCCATCAACCTAAAACCCTATTGATAAAAGCAGCTGTAAATAATTGTTTCTCGTGGCTTTTGACATTCATCCTATCAGCCCCAGCAGACCGTGGTGCTCGGGATGCTGTGACGGCTGCTTACATCAAACCCTGCCATAAGATCCAGCATGACTTGTCGCTGTCATTTCTCAGCCCTCATTCAGATCGCTTGAGTGGAGAGTGGGTTCAGAGCCAAGGGGAATTAGGAAAGCTCAGACTAATCTACTGAACCTGTGTGCCTCTCCTCCGATTAATCCTGTTTGTCCTTGTGCTAATTGCTTCCATATGCCAAATAAATCCATAGCAGAGGGAATGATAACTTTTACCTAACTGTTCACACACTCCCAAGTTTCTTTCATGGAGAGACTTTAGCTTTCACTGTACTTTGTCGCTGACGTTTCTTTAGGACCGCACTGTATTTTAACAAGTGCCAATCTGTCTCTATTCCTGTGTGTGTCTGTCTGTGTGTTTGTGGCCTATCAGCACCTTAATGAGAACCTGGCCAAGCTGACAGCCAAGTTTGAGAAAGCCACTGCAGACAAGCTGAAGTGCCAACAGGAAGCAGAGTCAACGGCGCGCACCATTTCCCTGGCCAACCGCCTGGTGAGGAGGGCAACACCGGGGTCACACAGAGCACCACACACACACACACAGACACACACACACACATCTGTCCCACTTGCTCTTTCCCTCAGAAAGATACAGATGGATACAAACTTGTATTGATAGACATGTATACCCATAAACTACTTTTCGCTGTGCTTGTCCTAAATGCACATATACATATTTAGTATCGACGAAAACCAATACAAAACATTATTATGAACTGATTATGCAATTTGATAAATGATAAATATGTCTGCAGTTGTGACACAATTTACAAACATCACACAACTTCTTCATAGAGTCATAACTCACTAAAATCTAAACACACACACACATCATTTGCACCTTGCAACAGTCAACTGAACCCACACTCTACTGGTAGTGTCCACGGAGGACATGATAGACGTCCAAAGACGTAGTCAGAAGAAAAAAGGCACTCTTAATAACTTGAGAACATCTTCTTCATTACCAGAGTAATCTGAGTACAAACAGGAGCTGCTCGCACTCGAAGCAACGATTCGTCAAAAATGTAAACAACAATATCCTTAAAACATGCAGACATTAGACTTTTCATCAGTCCTCACCATTTGTTGTGCACTCCAGGATAAAGCTTGACTGACATTCAAACCTGCAAGTCATTAGCTGGTTTATGTACGTACATGGTTGGATTCTGATGTCATACATATCGTCAGCTTTGACTTATACAAATATATAAGTAAAAAATGACAGTCGGAAACAGTTGAATCTATTGAAGTTCAAGCATCACAGTATAGATGGTTTCTAACAAAGTATAAATGTGAATAGAAAAATAAAAACAAACAGAAAAAGATTGTAGCTTTCGCATGACACCACGAGTGCACCAACTTGTATTTTTACACACATACACCTAAAAGGTATTTTTACATCTGCTTGTTAGTGCAGCTGTCTTTTTCTTAGGTGCACAGTACATATGTTTACACAGATACACACACACGCACATACACACACACACACACACACATATATAAATCCCACCATTAGCTGGCAGGGTGTAAATGTGCTGCTGATAGCAGCACAACAAAAAGAGTGTTAACACTGTTAGTATGATAATGTAAATTATGCAGAAGAAGATTTCAAAAGGCCTGACAGGAGCAACAAAAGCATGAGAGGTTGTGCTCTGCTCGTCAGTCACAGCTTGCTGAAGCGTACAGTGTCTCTGGGATGTATGCGAAGACGTTACAGTCAGTATCAGAGTTTGGAAGAGACAAGATATTAAGGTGATCCCTGAAGGCGAGTTGGATCATTGCTGCAGTAAAGTAGAGGAGAGGGTACACGAGCAGAGAGGTGATAAACAATATGAAAACCTAATAAAAAGGACTTGAAGGGTGCAAGATGCTGTTGTTCTGGAGATTTCCTGGTGTTTATGAGGCTGAGCATCAACAACGGCAGCTGTAGACAAATTTAGATTTGATTTTTCAGGCTGCCTGTGGAGAATATGTTACAGTAATGTAGGGAAATAGATCAATGTGCTCTCGGTCTGTCCCTGTGTTTCAGGTGGGAGGTCTAGCATCAGAGAACGTTCGCTGGGCGGAGGCTGTAGAAAACTTCAAGAAACAGAGGAGGACTCTATGTGGGGACGTCCTCCTCATCACCGCCTTCATCTCCTACCTGGGATACTTCACCAAACGCTACCGGCTCCAGCTCATGGACAACACCTGGAGGCCCTATCTCAGTCAGCTGGAGGTGGGTGGCCTCACTGGTGCATTAAGGGTGGATGGCTGACGTGCTCTCACTCAAAAATGTAACTACATGTCAGGATTACAGCAGCTATGGAGATACCAGATGGAGCTCTCAAGAACTATCTGTCAGCTCAGGATGCTTGTGGGGATCACTGAGCGTGAAGACAACATTCAACAAAACACATTTTTAACTTCATTTCTGTGGGTTATTATAACACTGCACTTACTAAAGTAATTACTGAAATCTTGGAATGCACCGACATTGCTAGAAATCAGACTGGGCAACAAGCACAAGCAGTCGGATGATCAGACTTTGAACATTTGAAGGTTTTAAACAAGCTGACAGTATCTGGAAGGAAACCACCACTCAGACTGTCCATGTTAACATGCAGCACAGCTTACGCGGGGATTCATTCCGGGGTACTGGACTTCTAAATGGCACCCAGTCACTTGAAAGGTCACTGCTGGCGAAGCGCATAAGCCAAGAAAGTTTTTTATAGCCCGCTGCACATGCTCAGTAGTGTTTCTCCTTCTCAACTCACAGACTTCATATTGGGATGATGTCACATTTTAATATGAGAAAGTTTTACAAATATAATGCCATATAATTTACCTTGTTTGAAGTTTGAGGCGTCCTGTCAACAGTTTTCAAGGCATCTCTTTTACAATGGTGATCTATGGTGAAAATACTTTTGGGGCTGCAGGGGATTTGGTATCCAGCTGTCTTCATACATCTATGAGCTTACATCCCCATGATGTAGTTATGAGCACTCAGGATTTTGTTATGCAGCTTTACGACCTGTCTGACTTTCTCACTGTGAAGGGACTGTGATTGGTCAGCATGAGCTGCTTATGTTTTCTCCTGCAATTTATGGATGCTGATGGAAATCAGATGCTGAACAATATATCCAAACCGACATTTAAAATCACCATCTTAACTACATGTGTCCACAATACTCCTTTTTATATCTATAACAAAAAAAAGGTCATTAAGAACTTATATGCTAAATGTTCATTTATTATTATTATTATTAGTAGTAGTAGTAGTAGTAGTATTAAATGATGCAAACTGAATATGTACTCGTCGCTATCATCTGTAAGGTTCCCATCCCAGTGACCCCTGACCTAGACCCTCTGACCATGCTGACAGACGACGCCGACATCGCGGCATGGCAGAATGAGGGGCTGCCCGCTGACAGGATGTCCACTGAAAACGCCACAATTCTCACTTCCTGCCAGCGCTGGCCCCTCATGGTGGACCCCCAGCTGCAAGGCATCAAGTGGATCAAAGCCAAATATGGTGAAAACCTACGTGTCATCCGCATGGGACAGAGAGGGTAAGAGGCTTTGTGGTGAGATGTGCTCATGGTCATCTTTGGAAGAAGATCTTGACAGAGGGATTCTGCTGTTTTGTCCTCAGGTTCCTGAATGCCGTAGAGAGAGCACTGGCAGCAGGTGATGTGGTTCTGATAGAGAACTTGGAGGAAACATTGGATCCTGTTCTTGGTCCTCTGCTGGGCAGAGAAACCATTAAGAAGGGCAGGTAAAGAAGACTTCAACCTTTTAAAAACATTGTGAGCCAGGGCTAAGTATTAAACCTTACCTGCCAACAAGACAATCTCACCTCAAGGTTTCTTTAGTAGCTTTCAATCCAGTCACTTGTTCTTGATTAGCACATGGAGTTTGAACATTTCTCATGGAAATGTAGATTTACAAATACATTATTTTAAGACTCCCCTGGAGGTAGCTGTATATTTAGGAACTCAAGTTTTTAGAGCAGAGCAACTAATGCATGTCTACATAAACCCTCAACACACTGGATTCAATGTGTATAATATACTTTTTTCATAATAAACATGTATTGTAGCAGCACTATAGCACTGCCGGCCTGTTTGACACATTATATGTGTTTCATATTGGCCCTTTCTTTGGCAAACATGTCATCTCATCAGTGTTCCACCTCTGACATGATGGATTATAAATCAAAGAACTTTCTTACTGTTTTTAGTTGAGTGAAAACACTCTTGTCTTATACTAAGGACTTTCCACTTGTACATACAGTAAGATAACATTGTCAATAAACAAACAAACATCAATTACTTTATCACCATTAGAGTGAAATTATCACATTGACACAAAACATCAGATGACAGCTTCAATTCAAAATAGTATAACTATTATCAACCTTCCATAAAGCAAAACTGTCATACTGTAGTTTTGACACTTTCAACATCTGTAATATACACATATTGTATGTATCAGATAAATACTACTGCAAGCTTTACGAAGTCAGTAAACACATACAGTGGAAACACTGAACGTTCCCTTTCAAGTAATGACCATGGAAAATAACAATTTTTATAAAAGAGACAGTATGAAGTGATAGAAAATAATAGCAGACAGTATTGCATTGGAGTACTTCCATGAGAGCAACCAAATGAAAGGAGAAAGCACCCTCCTGCTGCGTACATACACACTAGAGCAGCACATGTGTATAAATCTGCCACTGAAAATAGTCCCCAACAAATGCACCATTTGAGTGACGTTTCCAGAACATTACAGCAGCCAGCTGTTTCAGCAAATTACTGAGCCTTTTTAAAGTCACTTCGAGGAACTTGTAGCTGGTTGTGAAACACTAAGTTTAACACTGATCCCTCTATATGAGCTACATAAGTAAACTAGACCATCAGCCAGAATACTGGCTATTTCTATATGGTTATTCTTAATGCCTGTCATCAGGTCCAATTCCCTCCGAAATCTGTTGTTTACTAGTGGGAGGGGAGGCACGGGAGAACCAGGGCCAGGAGAGGTTTTCTTAAGGAATTCTAATAGCTTTTGTCCACAGGGACTGCCAAAATCAACACCAATAATAATAATAATAACTTTATTTATATAGCACCTTTAATTAAAAACAGACAAGGCAGCAAAAGCACGGTCACCTTTAGATTTTAGCCTCGACTTTGGAACAGCCAGGAGGGCCCCACCTGAGGACAACATTTCCTATTTCTATTTTGGGGCCAGACCCATAAGTGCTTAAAAAGTGATGCATAAAATGTTAAAACCAATTCTAAAACAAACAGGGAGCCAGTGAAGAGAAGCCAGGATTGGGGTAATGTGATGTCATCTGTTAAAACCAGTGAAAAGCCGAGCTGCTGCGTTCTGAACTAGTTGGAGGAGAGAGATTGACTTCTGGTTGATGCCAGAGAGAAGGGAGTTACAGTAGTCGAGTCTTGAAAAGATGAATGCATGAATGACTTTTTCCAGGTCAGGGTGAGAGAGAATTGGTTTGCTTATGAAAGTTCTGTTAAAAAATGAAACAATGTCTTTGTGATCTGTATTGAAAGTCTTCAGTAGGAACCAATGAGCTTGGAGCTGAGTGTCGCAGACAGAATAGGGAAGTCAGAAAGTATTGAGAGATTAGTTTTGTGTCTTTGTGGGATTTGTTGACAACAAGAAACAGAATAACACCAGCATAATAGTTCAATTGATAGTGACCTGACATTCTTAATACAGGAAAGAGTTTGACATAAGACCTTGGACTTGCAGTATAAAGCATTGCAGTTATTGATGAATCCCCTTATCTGGTGTCTGCTTTGATAACACTTTCCTATTTTAGAATCTCTACCTCCATTTAGTGGCTCTTAATGATCAGAAGTTTTCTGGCTCTTGTTACCAGGTACATAAAGATCGGAGACAAGGAGTGCGAGTACAACCCTAATTTCCGTCTCATCCTACACACCAAGCTCGCCAGCCCTCATTACCAGCCGGAGCTGCAGGCCCAGTGCACCTTAATAAATTTCACAGTGACCAGAGACGGCCTGGAGGATCAGCTGCTGGCTGCGGTGGTCAGCATGGAGAGACCTGACCTGGAACAGCTGAAGGTGAGGGAGTCAGAGTATCAGTGGAGGCAGAGAGATACACTACCTGATACAGATATATAACAACAAAGAGGCATTTTTCATATGATCTCTTTTGATCTGATGTCACAGGAATGTAAAAGTGAGCCTGAGCAGACATGAAATAAGTATCTGTCACACTCTTTAGGTGCTATCAGAGAACAAACAACCATTCCACGCTGCACTCTTTTGAGTTCCACTCCTAACATCTCCTCTGTGCAGGTGTAATTAAAAGAAACAGTGAGAGGAGTCTGGGGCCTCCAGCAGCCGGGCGTAGCTCTCTCATTACCCATCTTCAAGTCTACACGTCTGCAAGAAAACATCGTTCGTCTAAAACATCACAAGAGACTGCAGGTCCGGGCTCTTCGATTCCAAAACAATCAGCTGGTGCCTTTGATTAATGGCAAACTAAGTGGATGTGTGATAATTATGGGGCTTTGGGTCCCTCACTTAGGAAGATTGGGACACTGCAAGGCTGTGTGTGCATGTGTGTCTAGCCCTTTTTACGCGGAGATTCTGCAACACTGCTGCAAAGACGATCAGCCTTTACGCCTGCTTTGCTATTGTACACTCAACCAAACTATGGCAGCATATTATCGCCTCTGTGTGTGATTTTAGATGGCATGCTGGTATTCCCGCAGCAAAAGAAGTGTGATGTGTAACGCGACAGTGTTGACGTCTAGTGTGTATATGTGTGTAGTCCCGCCATGGCGGCTGTCCGTTTTACACAGACATCGGTTTGACTCTGTCACTACCTCCCCTAACAGATTAGCGGCGGAACTACTCTGCAACCCCCCCCCCCCACCATTCCCTGTCCTTATCTTTTATGCAGGACGGCAAGGTGGAATAACAGCACAACGGTTCTTTTTCTAACATCGTTGGATGTTTCACTATGGGAATCGCCTTGGTGTGACCAACTACGGAAGCTCCAATGACACCACCTCTGTCAATGACAGACAGTTTGAACTGTGCTAGGGCCCCGCCCCCTCATATTACCACAGTTGACCGCTCCCTCGCAAGTCATTCTCGCTTTCTTCCCATCAAGAAACTACAGCTCCCTTAGCTCATCGAGGCTAGCTTGGATTTTCACAGTTCACAGACGACCTGTTTAGGAATACGTTGCCGAACGCAGTTCCTAGTTTCAGTCTGGATTTGCTGAGTAAGTACTTCGGAAGAAGTATATTTTAGACGTTACACAGAATATTCGTGCAGTGTCCGCGTCAAGGCGAGCTGCTCCCCCGACTACCCTGTTTACTCGTTTTGTCGGTGACTGTGTGACATTATTCCTTCTGGCTAACGCGTTACGGCGAGCCCAGGTTTCGGTTGACGTTAGTTTGTTAGCCGAGCCGAGTACCCGAAGTTCAGAGCGAACCCCTATGGTACGTCGTTAGCGCGGGCTAAACCCCGTTTGCTAGCGCAATTTAACGACAGGCTAACACATTGCTAATTGTTTATGCATTTCCCTTCCTTTCCAGTCGCCATGTCTTCGGCCGCTATTAAAGGGTTGGAACTGAAGGCCAAAGAGACTGCATCCCGCCTGTGCTCTGCGTCATGCAGGGCATCCACCCAGGCAGGGACCCTCATCCAATGTGCATAGCTAGCATTGGTGCTGAACACGCTTAGGCATTGTTGGCTGACCATCAGTCATGTTACCACTGTGCGTCCATGCTAAAAAAGATCCTGGAAAGGAGGCTAATGCCGTGTTCACACCAAAGATGTCACAAGTTTTTTGCACGAATAGATTACATATAAAGTCAATGCACAGACGCGAATAGACGCGAGTAACGAATGACGCAAATAACACAAAATACGTAAATTTGCCTCATTTTTTGCGTGGCGCTGTGTCCCGAAAACCTATTAGCATTGAAATGCTCCTTCTGTCATCACTGACATCCTGCCATTGTTGAATCAGGAAAAAAATGGCCTTAAACGTAAAATCAGTTTATTTTGTGTTCATACAGCTGTAGTAAACAGCCGCCGTGTGGCTTGTTAGACACAGTGAATACACCTCGAGGAAATCCACGGAGCTCCTCCGGATGATGTTATGAACCCAGAAAAGACAGTGTTTAGTTTCCCGGTATATCTGTGACTTCCACAACAAGTACTAAGCAGAAATAGTGGTTATTTCTTTCATGGTTGATGGCGGACATAAATGGCTTAATTGATAACGGTTTCGATGGAGATAAGCCACTCATCCTCTGCGGCACGTGTAGCGCGAATGAAGGGAATAACCAGAAATGGACCCGTGAGTAATGCAACGCAAAATTTTTCTTCACGTTTGGTGTGAACGCACATCAGCTGCGAACCTCTTCGAGCTGGGCGGACATGATGGATGCTGAAGGACCGGAAATGCCTCCACTTTTCGAGGAGTTCCGCGAAGTAGAGCCGGGTTGTGAGGAGGCAGAGGTCGATGCCAGCTATAACCTCCTCGACATGGACGAAAATGTCGATGTCATCACAAAACTTGCAGGATATGTGCACAAAAGTACCTGAAACATGAAAAATGAAAGTTTCATTCAAATCAACCTCTAGGGGGCGCTACAAATCCCCCAAAAAACAAGTTTATGGCATAACACAAATCAGACTATTAATCAGAAACTGTTTGATCAGTCATTACAAAACTCACAGGATATGTTTCATAACAATGTTGAACTACGCGTGTGAAACTATTTTCAAATTGCTCAAAGTTATTGGTTTCATACATCTTTTTGGCTCAATTCTGACCTTAATTAAATCAATGACAGTTTGTCCAAACATCACCAAAATTGGTCGACATTTTGAATTAAGCTGGTCAAACATTTCCCCAAGAAATACGAATGGCAGGACTTTATGTGTGCAATTACTCCTCACTCAGTTTAGGCTGAATAAAACCAGCTGAAGTGACTTTGCTCAACTTTGTGAAGTCCTGAGCGGCTTTCTCTATATATATTTAAATCTTTATCTCGGTCTCTTTAGCTGCTAAATGTTCCACCATTCACGATCTAGTCCCTACCTATGCTGTATGCTGTTTGCTGCTGGGCATTGTAGAGTTGGTTCATCTGAGTTTCTTAACTGAAAAACAATGTTGTTGAGAGCGCTGAGACTGAAACAAAACCGCTAAAATACTGAGAAGACTGCTGAGTCGGGTGAAAAAATGTAGTTATTTAATCATTTTTTGATTAAACAATCTGAGCAGCTTTAACTATTGGTTAGAAATCTACTAGATTGCTTTCCAACACAATGTCTTTTTTTAGCATAAACAAAGTTAAAGCCTGGTCAGATGGAGGGCATTTTGGGAAACACTACTGACTTACTATAAATCGGCTTGTTAAGGCACAAAACATGGCCATCACTTTTCTCACTGCCTTATGCATTCATTTGGTCACATATCCTGTTATTAGAAACTCATTACTTACTGAGCAAGACACACCCAACAAAGAGAAAATCCCAAAGTCTACATGATCTGGTTACTTTGAAGTGTCAACATCTTAGATAATGATTGACAATATCAAAAGATAAAGTATGAGCTTTTGAAACACGAACAATTCACCATTATGTCACAGTCACCCTGCATACGGTTCCTGTTGCACTCTTTCATCATTCATCATCGAGCTCCAGGACTGTGTAATTGTGTCTTGATGCTGTCCTCAAAGGAGTTTCATCTTCTTTTTTTACACGTCCACATTTCCACAATCAAAGGAGAGGCAGAAAGGAGACTCTTTGAGGTGTATTTTCCTTTTTAATGTAAATGGCTGTCTTTGTTGTGAGGACCCTCGACTGTGAGGAGGAGGAGCTGTTGTTTCACTCTGTTGATGACCGGTCACCGACTATAGCTGTAAGCTATTGTTGATGACCGGTCACCCACTATAGCTGTAAGCTGTCATTGCTGGTCAGTTTATGGCCAGTACACACTGTGTACAGTACAGCAGATTGTCGAGCAGTAATGAGTAGTAGATAGTTAGGAGAACCACAGTATGGTGTGAATGTGAATGTGAATGTAGATGTAATTATGTGAAAATTCACTTGGATCAAAGCTCCAGCATCTAATGATGCCTCACACTTGTCTCGTCGACAATCTGTGCTTTTCATGTCAGCTGTTTGAAATGGTGCCGGTGGTGCTACTGTACCACAGCAATTAGACAACACATTGACACACTTCCACTGTTCCTTAAATGCGTCTCTTGTTAGTCGAGGGGAAAGGAAAATCAGAAATCCCTCTCCGCTCAGAACTGTTCTAGCTGATGGCGGTGTCTCAGAGAGATCATAGTGGAGGATAATGTGGGCATACTGTTAACGGGTCAGGCAGATTTACTCTCACACAATGCTATTTGCATTTTGATGGTTTTCTGGAGTTGTCCTTGTTTGTGTCTGGCCTCTGTAGGCACTGCTTTATTCAGACATGTAGGCCATGGAAAAATCCATGGAAAAATCAGCATTATTAATAAATAGGGAGCGGGAGTTATTTTAAGCCTTATGTCCCCTCAGCAAAAAGGGAAATGTGATTTAAGGAAGCTTGTTTAATTAGCATTTCACCGATCTGGAGGAGGAGAAAAAAACAAGATCTCATCATCTCTTATCATTTTAATTAACACTGAAAGTCGTAGGTGGGTGGTGGGGGGTTTGCTGTGTTCACTCCAAGCACCTTTCTATCAAAACATGGCCTGTAGAATGGAGTGCTGAATGGCTCTTTGTTGCCTAAACAACCCACACTGATAAGATCAGCAGACTGATAGTGGAGTGTAAATTGTCTGTACCTGTTTATATTCTGAGAGTGACTCGCTGCCATTATACCTTTAATGAGGTTAGCGTTGCTACTCAGCCGTAAGATGACGGCTGGGTGAAAGAGCTCTCATTTAACCAAGCCAAACCCGGGCTCAGGAACTTCCCTTTTTGGAGAGATCACAGGGGGATCAGTCCACAACCTTTTACCACAATAACGTCCTGCTCGGGTCCTCCCTGTGCACATATGAGTGTGCATGTGTAGATCCTTGTGTGTCTTCTTTGCTTACCCGACCTTCCGTGTTAATGAGAACTAAAATGCTCCACTTCCCAAATTACCTTAACAGGACTGCTCTGTGGAACTCTGTAATCACTTGCCTAAAAAATGATAGATGTAATATCTCATTTTAATCCCAATTAGAGTGTTCTGCTGACTGGTTAATTGTTTGTTTTTCCCAAGCAAGGGTAATTACAAGTACAATGTGCCAGAGGAAAGCTAATCGTTAAAAAACAAACTCATTACTGGGTCCAGTTGGGAATGTTCTAGGGTGGATAGCTTTTCCCCTCAGGAGCACTGAGTGTGGGCAAGTAGAAGGTCACAGTTGACTCACACAGGCAAATGTCCCCGGTTAAATGTCCACCATTCTGTGATTTTTCTCTCTGCTCGATGACGCATGTCAGGTCTTTCCTCAAAATGCCACAAATTTCAGCAGTTTTGGCACAGGAGAACTTGTCATCCACAGAGTGGGTAATAACGTGAAAGGTAGAGGCTCAATTGGTTTTAACAATGGTGTAAAATACTTCTCAAAACTGCAATGGCAAATACTGTCATAAAGAGAGCAATTAAGCAGCATGATCTCCTCAACTATCTGCTCCCCTGGTGCAATCTGAGCTAAGTATGTCTTTTGTCATAGGAACATTATGCCACAGGGAGGAGGACCAGCTCCACCCCCACTCCCCCAGCACCGCCAGAAACGTATTAGCACCGTCTGTCGGGGATCATGCCACTCAAAAACCATCCGCTATCATGAGTCACCGACAACATTAGCTCTCACAACAGCCCACCCTCCCGTAATTACAACAATTCAAAGGTCACAGAGGCTTGTATTAAGGGAAACTTCAATAAAGCAGAGTCAATATTGAGCAGAAACAAGGAGCTGCAACATACTCAATGAAGGACAAAGCAGGGTGAAGCCATGAAGAGAAGCAACCGTGCCCGTCCACTTTGTTCTCCTGACGCTTCTCCAGCGGCAGGCTTTGAAAAAGTGAAAGTTTCTGTCAGGCACTTCTGTTTTTTCAGCCAGAACAAAGGCAGAAACAAAGTGTTTGAGGTGGAGTTTTATTAGAGGACGGGGTGCACTAATCCATATGGTGAGGCGTCAGATAGGCCCATCATGAATCAGTGTGTGTATGGCTGAATGTTCTGCTGGGGTTTGTATTGGTTCATAATTGAATACTTGATATTTCGTAGCCGGTTGATTCATAAAGATGATGATGAGTGTGTGTGTGTGTGTGTGTGTGTGTGTGTGTGTGTGTGTGTGTGTGTGTGTGTGTGGTTCGCCATCAAAGCTGCTTCCCCTCTTGCTGGATCGACGGTCTCATCACATCCAGGGTTAGGACGCCCAGCAGAGGTTTGATGTTGGCAACCAGACGGAAGCTGGCTAATCCCGCCAAGAGCGCTCCCTTCATGGGTCCGGATAGCCAATGCAGAGCATATTGATTAATTCTGCCTTTGAGGCGCCCTTCAGTATTCATGTCCCCGTATTGACCCACACCTTGAACATCTCCCACCGCCTCCGATTATGATGATGAGGCCAGAAAGGAACCTGACAACAAGCGTATATCTGAGAAACCCTCTGACATGTGCATTCAGTCAAATTACAGTTTGTGTGTGTTTCTGTGTTTATTAGTCAGACCTGACGAAGCAGCAGAATGGTTTCAAGATCACTCTGAAGACGCTGGAGGACAACCTGCTGTCCCGTTTGTCCTCAGCTTCAGGAAACTTCCTGGGGGACACAGAGGTGGTGGAAAACCTGGAGACGACCAAACACACTGCAGCTGAGATCGAAGAGAAGGTCCTTTTTTTAAATCTTTACAGCTCTTTACTCTACTCCTATTAACTCTTTAGATTACAGCCCTCAGATATCAATAAAAGCACCTAAACATGAACAAATATATAAGTACAGTGGCATGTCAGAATGCTTTAGGGAGGAACAACTTTGTGTTTAGGAGGGATTTAGAAATACATTTAGCGGTCCTTTGTTCATAGCTTTTTTACTGTACTTACAGTGCAGGTTTTCTTGATCTTAAACCTGTTCTAATGGGCCAATTCCTGAACACACAAAATATCAGTCCTGAAACTCTACCACTCCTTCTCACTCAGATATACATGCATGGCAGAGATTTGCTAGCCAAGGCCATGAATGTTTAAAGAGACCTGGATACAGTGTTGGAGGAGGTGCCCCGTTCAGTCTTGTGAAAAGTTGCTCAGTGGTGCATGAAGCAAAAAGAATTTGACTTCAGAGTATAAAATGACCCAGATCTTCCAGTGATCTTCCACATTGGGTGGGATCCTCCCAGCCTTGTTCTTCACATGAACGGAGGAAGGAAAGTAGCTTTCAGCTATTCATCTGTTAGTGCTTTTTACAACTTTTAGAACCTAATGATTTAATAAAGTCTATTTAAGTTTTCATATTGGGAAGTTAATTTACCTTAAAATAAACAATGAGTTACAGATGTTTCTTTCCTAATGTAAGTCTATGGGAACATGTTTTTTGGGGCCAATGACATCAGGTGACGGACCAACAACATTCAAAGCATCCTAATATCCACAAGGCAACCGGTCATTGAGGCTCTCCCTGATCTACCATATACCATGTCATTATTATAAGGTATTTTGAGTGGTATTGATATTATTTACAATATGTCAGTTTCTATTGTATTTTCCCATTCGTCATGTTTTATACTAACGTTTGTAATCATTATTTTGGCTCAGTTAAAGTGTCACACATACAGTAGTTTTTCATATAGGTATGGTCAGAAGACAGGAGGCTGGTCTCCTGTCTCTAGCCTGTAATTATTTATTATGTCAATTATTTTTAGGTTCCTTCTAAATGTAAGATGCACTTCTTCCCTTGAACCTACTTGCAGGTAGCCAGTAGGTAAATCATATGTACAAAATATTTAGACTGTAATTCTTTCCCTCTCCCTGATTACTTCCTGATATGTGTGATTAAGTAGCGTACGATGCTGTGAGACTGGGCATTCTGTCAATGAGGAGATGATCACTGCCTTTGCAGATGTTCATTCTTAAGCCGGCATTTTGTATGGTAAAGAAAACGGCACATAATTGACGTGTTCCACGCAGTGTGAGAGCATTTTGGCTGGAACTGTGAAATTGGAATAGCTCTGCTCTTCACTGAGGGTGCTCTTTTGAATGGTGCACAATTTCTTCTTTAGCTGATTGATGAACCCTGAGTGTATGCATATCTGTGCAGATGTATGCTTGTGTCAGTATGAGTGTCATTCTGTTTGTGTGTGCACTGTCTTTACTGTAGGTAAAAGAAGCTAAGGTGACAGAGGCCAAAATCAATGAGGCTCGGGAGCACTACCGACCAGCAGCAGCGCGGGCTTCCTTATTGTACTTCATAATGAACGACCTCAATAAAATCCACCCCATGTACCAGTTCTCTCTCAAGGTAGCTTGTCTACTGACATGCCGTGTTTCCTCCCCGTCTCCCGGGCCCTCACTGAGACCCCTTTTTACACTCACGTCTCTGTTCCTCCTCTCGTTCTTCCATTTGCTCACTGTGTTTTATGCTCTTTGCCCTGCTTTTATTGTGTTTGTGGCTCCCTAATGTGGTTATGTAGAGCGTAATGTCTTCCATATTGTCAGCCAGCGAGCGCTGAGAGGAGGCTGCTTGAGATATGGTTCGCAATCACTCCCGGCTCCGCAGGTAGCTGCCCTGGCCCAAGATATTTCCCGACATAATCAAATGAAAACACATTCAGAATATATATATTTATATATATATATATATATATATATATATATATATATATATATATATATATATATATGTATGTGTGTGTGTATATGTATATATATATATATATATATGTATGTGTGTATATGTATATATACATATATATGTGTATATATATATATGTGTGTATATATATAGGTATATATATATACCTATATATATATGTACGTATATATGTGTATATATATGTACGTATATACGTATATATATGTATATGTATATATATGTATATATATATATATATACGTATATACGTATATATATGTATATGTATATATATGTATATATATATATATATGTATATACGTATATATATGTATGTATATGTATGTATGTATACCTTTGAACTTGAGAATGAAATTAAGCACATAATAATATGTGTTCTTCACACAGTGTTGGAGCAAAGTTTGACAGAAATGACACCAGAATAGAAGATAAATTATTATTAGGATGCAGTTACATTTTCAGCATATATTCAAATAAGACAATTTCATGTTTGTTTTTTTTAAATGTCTTTCTGGCCAGATTTAATTTTTTTCTTTTTAAAACAAGGTTTGATCTTCAAAATAACCAAAAAACGAGTTATGAAAAGAAAGTCAATGTGGCGTATTATAAGCAGGTTAAGTGGCTGTGTCAATCCTGTATGCACAACCTGCTGACACAATGAGAGAACCTCTCAGCAGGGCGCTCTGCGACTGTCCAAAAGACAGTGAAAGGGGCCCAAGACACTGCTTATGTTTAGGGCCCAGAATTTTCTGCTACACCCTTGTTTAAATGCAACAATCTCAGAGCATAATAACACGTTCATGGAGACTTGCTTTACAGTGAAGGGCTTTCTAAGTAGTATTGATGAGTACATATTTTGACCAAACCACATAATCATGTCATTGGTGCATTACATGATGATATCTGATTCATTATTAAAGCCCAATATGAGCCAGTTATTGATGAATATTGTTTGATCGTAGGTTTGTAGTGAATGTTTATTCAACAACATTGTTTCTTGGTAACACTTTGGTGTCAGATACTGAGCCAGTTTTGAGTGTTTGGACCCGCTCTTCTGGTCCCCAGGCATTCAGTGTGGTCTTCCAGAAAGCGGTTCTGAAGGCCGAGCCGGACGAGGCTCTTAAGCAGCAGGTGTCCAACCTAATTGACAGCATCACTTCCTTGGTCTTCCAGTACACCACCAGAGGCCTGTTTGAATGTGACAAGCTCACGTACATCGCTCAGCTTGCCTTCCAGGTAGGGAGGGAGGCCGGGTTCATCTTCTGCATGGTTTGTTTTGAGAGCAAGCTTGCCATTGAATCAGGTGCTCCTGAGACCACCGGCCCTGTTTGGATCTAATCAAGTGGAAAGGAAATGCTGTTTGTGCTGAAAATACAACAATTCAAAGTCATTCCTGTTTGTCGTGTCTCCAGATCCTACTGATGAATAAAGAAATAAATCCTGCAGAGCTGGACTTCCTCCTGAGATACCCAGTCCAACCAGGTGTAATGTCACCAGTGGATTTCTTATCCAACCACTCCTGGGGAGGGATCAAGGTACAGAGAGAGGCAGAGATAGATGTGTTCTTAGCACTACTGAAATGTATTGATGTGAAATTTAAAGGGGAACCACCAGACAGTGTTCATCTTGTTAGCTATTTAGTCTTTGTGTCAAATTCCTTGTTAGTTTTTATCATATTTAGTCAACTACATCTTGGTTCTTTAGTTACGCTTTAGATAGGGATGCATCAATTTTGAAATTCAGGTCCAAGAACACTTTTTAAAACAATTTGGCCAATACCAATGTTGTTGTTATTTATTCCCATTTTGTGCAATGGGAACAAAGATACCTTTATTGTAAAGAAAAAAATAACAATAGCATTCAGCATTTTGTCACACTGTATTTGAATGAGCACAAATTATATCATACAATTTGAAAAGCCTTTTAGCTGCTATACAACTGCCTATAGCTGAACAAAATTGTGGGCTATATATAATATATCTGCTCACCCAGTATGGGTGATGGACTGCTGCATTGGCTGCACAGCATGGAGGATGTTCCCACTGTAACATGCTGGTGCTGTGTCTCCCCTCGTTGGACTGACAGGCTTCTAGTGACACATCACCGCAGTGATTGTTCTTCAGAAATCTTGTGAGTCTTTGTTTTACTGCCACATTTTTCGATGAACATGACAATGTTCATGCCATAGTCGTGTCCAGCCAGCGGCTTCTTCTCCGAATCAGAAGCTGCATACTGTTGTCTGAGACCTACTGTGAATAACCAACATTACAGCGACACATCAGATAAACATCATCTTATTTGTTAGGAAGTCAATGGTAGTCAACAGGACAAATATCAGGCGAGAACGGACAATAAATCGGTGCATTCCTAATTTAAGTTGACTAAATCTCTGGGAATTTCAGTCTTAGTCAAAGAACACCCAAACTATTTTAGTTTAGTTTTAGTTCACAATATATTGTGCATTTCAGTCAATCTAGTCTAAATAAAATGTCACCATCAAGAAAAATGCAAACATTCATCGTTTCGACCAGACAATAGTAAATGGACTTGGAATGTATAGTGCTTTTCTAGTCTTTCAACCACTCAAAACGCTTTTACACCACATGTCATTCACTCATCATCAACTCATTCTACCACTGAGCCACAGTCACCCACAATGATTCAATAAATCCAAAAAATTATCAATACATCAATCGATAATTAAAAATATTGTTAATCATTCTATAACATGTTCCCAGCAGTCAGGGAGTCAGTAATAGACTCCCGCCATTTCACAGTATAGAACAGGGGTCACTAACTGACGGACCGCGGTTGTTTCCGGACCCAGGACCTAAAACCGATAAATAATTGAGAATTATTGAATTTTGATGTAGCGCTTCTATTTTAACCGGCGCAGCTTATACAGCATTTACGGCACTTGTTCAGCGGTGCAGGAAAAACAATGTGTTGTAAATCACATCACGTGATGCAGCTCAGCCAATCAAATATGGGTATTCTGACAAGTTTCCTGACTCGAGTGAGATGTACACACACCGTGACACACGGGGGAGAGACGAGGATACAGATAGCAGAGCAGGACAATTATAATGTTAGGTGTGGAAGTCAAAATTACAGAACTTCCTCCAGAAGAGAAAAATGGCCAGAGAGGTCTATGTCCAAGACTGGACAGACTTGTATAAGTGAATTCATTCCACGGGCAGCTTAAAATGTCTCCTATGGAGCATATGTACCCTCTCACTGAAATGAAGACACAGAAAATAAACTCAAGAGCCCAATATAATCAGAATCTTAGCACATTAATTCACTGTTCCACAATGATGTTAACAGAGAGAATAGAGCTGAAACAAGTGGTTTAATAACCACAGTTAAAGTCCATGCTCACTAATTCCTCTTTTTAGAACATGAGAATATAATATTGTGGCTTTTTGTATTGACATCACTTCACACCTGAATGAAGTGAATTTAAAGCTGCAGGGCAATTCAGTGAAATACATTTTTCTAAAATGAATTACTTTATTTTAAGAGGCACATTTTTCAAAAGCTTTCTGTTATGTAATTTATTCTATAATCCAGCCCTTATTTTACTTGAAATGAGAAGAATATTTATTTATGTATTTCTATGTATTATTTATAATCCATCCAGTTAAATTTGAAAACTGAGAATAATAATTGTTAAAATATAATTGATGTGTACTTTCTTTATTTGATTTGACAGTTGTTTACTACACAGAGACGTTACTACTACTAGACTTCTTGAATAGATATAAATATATATAAATGGCACTAAATAGTGCAAGTTAGATATTATTGTAATGTTCTGGACCTTTGTACGAGGAGATTTTCTCAATCTGGACCTTTTGGAAATTTACTTGAATACCCCTGGTATAGAAGAACACCGACAAAGTTTGTTTTCATATGCTAAGTGAGCATGGTGAAATGCAAGTACGACAACGACTACATGATATATGGATTTTCTTACATTGAGGACAAAAGAGGGCAAAAACCTCAGTGTGTTTTGTGCAGCGAGGTTCTGGCATAAGAAAGCATGAAGCCGTTAAAACTGAAGCGGCATTTGTTGGATCAATCCGCAGCAGATAAACTGAAAACTATACCTCTGTCAAATGACACTATAAGTAGGCGAATTGAAGACATGTCGGATGACATCAAACAACAGACCACAGCTCGAATTTAGGCAAGTGGTAATTTTGCATTACAAATGGACGAATCTACAGACATCATAAACAAAGCAGTTTTACTCGTTTACGTAAAACATGTATGGGACGGGGACTGACAGGAACAATTTCTCTGCACAAGAGAGCTCCCTACTACTACGACTGCTTGTCGTAGTAGTAGGAAATTTGAAAATTTGAAGTTGAAAATTTGGGTCGCGGCTTGTCATTAAGGGGTGATGGTGGGTCCCGCAGCGAGACCAGTTGAGAACCACTGTTCTAGCCAATCCTGGCTGGCAGAATGAGATAGGAGCTTCGGTTGAGGTCACACGGTAGGCGTTCCCAATGTGAGACACTCAATCGTTCTACTCAGAGAACCGGGGGTTACACAAGCAACCTAAAGTTTTCTGTTTCACACATATCTCCACTGTGTCAGCATGTGATTCTCTGAGCTCGGCTTTGCTTTGTGACCCCATGCCTTTTAACATTGAAAGGGCACCAGAAGAACTCTGGATAACAGTATTTCATCTTAAAGAACAGACGTCTGGCCGTGCAGCCCTGTGGACGTCAAGCAGCAGAGGTTCCTTCTCTTGTCAGATCAGTTTAGCGGATAAATAAACCCTAACGGCAGCATGGTTTTTTAGTTGCCCATGCTCATGAATTTTTCAGTCCGTAGAGCCTAGAATATTAACCTTAACCTAAACCCCTCTGAGGGTTTGGAGATGGCTTTGTCCAACTGCACTCAACCCACTGTGGATGTTTAAGGCCCTGCTAATCAAATTCTGTCACCTGATTTTCTTATCGCAATTGGAAACATAATCAGTTGGAAAGCTTTAAAGGCAGGTCAGATCCTGATTGTTTGGCCCTCTTGATAGTAGCAGAGCATAAATCCCATGAGACCCAGTGTATTCTCCTCTCACTGGGGCTCAGAGGTTGCCAACCTCCTGTGGTAATTACACAAACTGAGTTGAAGTGATGGACTGTGTGCTGAGCCACTTCGTCTCACTCTAACACATCACCTCATGCCCAGTGGTGAGCATTTGCGGAAAAGCAGATTTTATGGATTCCAGGACTACTTGTACTCTGTGTTTGAGGGTTTCAGGACCCTGCTCCTAGTATATACAGTACAGGTAGACAGTGTGCACACACAGTGTGTGTCTATACTTGTCAATGTGTGCACCTGCTGGAGGCTGCACTGCGTGAGTCTGCTGTTCTCCACAGATGAGATAAGGTGTCTGTCAGCTCGGGCATCGCAATGGATGCATATTCAGTCCCCACCCCCCCGCCGTCCCCCCGTTCCGTTATGAAAGGGATCGTGTTTACTCAGCATTTGTGTTTGAATAAATAGTATTTATATTGGCGTAAGGAAAGACAATAATTCCTTTTTGTCTTTCTACAGAGTTTTGCAAACAAAGTTTGTCATTTTGCTGTGTATTGTGAAACATTACTGAAGTGGTCAAACTATTAAATGTGCCTCACTGATCACAGAGGAGCAGCACTTTTAAAAATACAGATGTTTTGCTGAATCATCTTTCTTTCCCCAACCACCAGTCCCTGTGCTCCATGGAAGAGTTCAGGAACCTGGACCGAGACATTGAGGGCTCAGCCAAACGCTGGAAGAAGTTTGTGGACTCTGAGTGTCCAGAAAAAGAGAAATTTCCACAGGAATGGAAGAACAAAACCTCTCTCCAGAGACTGTGCATGATGAGGGCCCTGAGGCCTGACCGCATGACGTACGCTGTCAGGTGAGAGGTGGAGGCATAGCTCCCTCTGTAATCTGTGAAAGAACCTGTGCTGCTTGGTGAAAGGGTAAAGGTTAAACATCTTAACCTTTGGCTTATAGTTTGCATTGACAGGGCACCTGTGCTCACTGCTGCTACTGTATGTTTGTCCGTTGCTTAGTAAAGCTAAATTACACAGCTCTAAAAAACACAATTGATGAGCCTCATCATTAGCCCTCAACCTGATGTCTAGACTCGTCATCATCCCAAACTTAGATCCCATTTTCACCTGGTATTAACATGCAATCTTGACTTTGATATCTTATTTGAATATGGAACCCAAAGAGATTAATAAAGCAAAGGGAGCAAAACATATATTTTACTTCATACTTTTAACTGTTGGAGAACTAATATTGAAGTTACACTAATCCAAAATGTTTATGGAATAGCTGATAAAATAACTATGTGTAACCCACAGAGAGTAATCACCACACTCTACATCTTCCTCAGCTCTTCAGAGCATTTGGAATCTTTCAGCACATTGTTTTGGTTTTATGACTCTCAACTTTACTGTTTTGGTTGACTCTCATGGCTCTCATTATCCCTGTACAGACCCACGACAGGAAGCTGTTCAACCAAAACGCTCTGATGAACCCTCTGCACACTACCTGCTCAGCACCAAACAACAGATTAAGTTAGAGGCTAGCTGTTGAACATTGTAGACTGCTGAAAATGAACTAGTTTATACAAATGGATTTACAGGCAGATGCAGCAGTAACAACAGTAAGAAAGCCATAATGTTTTAAAGGCTTAAGGATTTATCCCTGAGAGGTTGAAACGACCCACTGACAACACAGTCGTGACAAGAGTTCATATTTAGTTCTGTAAGCAGCTGTCTATCTAATGCAATGCACTACAGAAGATTCCCACTCTTCAACTCATTCAGCTTGTCGGTCAAAGCTAATAAAAAAGTGTTGAGGAGAACTGAGTGATATTCTCCCCACAGAGACTTTGTAGAGGAGAAACTGGGAAGCAAGTACGTGATTGGCAGATCAGTGGACTTCGCAATCTCCTTTGAAGAGTCGGGTCCAGCCACACCCATGTTCTTCATCCTCTCTCCTGGAGTTGACCCTTTGAAGGATGTGGAGAAACATGGTAATGCTCTCGCTTGTTTTATGTTTCATAAGCCGTCAAATTCAGCCTCTGGACTTTTATCAGAGCATACATATTGCCAATTTATCTGTATTTTCTTCATGTCGTGGGAACATGCAGGCTTTTCGTGGAATAGCCTATTGAAGTGAAGAGAAGGCATACCTGCATGCATGATTTCCACTTGATTTCCTACTGCATAGGATTATCAGTCAGAACAGCAGTCATCCCAACACATCTGTTGTGTCTCTTCTGTGATATTAGCCATCACTGCCAATGCACAACATGCTCTGGGTAGATTGAAGGGATTATACTAAAGGTCACAAATATATGAGACGACACCACTGGTGTATTATGGGCAGCAGAAAATAAATATTGTTGGTTTTAGAGTTACTTTACAACCCTCTATGAATAATGCGGAAAGCAGCAGGACACGCTGTTTTGATTTTTGACCACAAATATGCCAAAAGTTGAAGCTTTTTTACTGACCTCGCCTGACACTTCTGAATCTGCTGCCAAATAATTCAGTCAGTGGGTATTTGAAGTCAGCTCCATTTAATATTTAGATTGCAGGGATTGTATCAGTTTACTGGAACAAAGAGATTTCAACAGTATTTCTACTATAAGGGAGTCCCCATACATTTTCAAATGTCAGTATTTTTGCATTTGTTGTTACTTCACGGTTTCAGTCTGGATTGACTTTCTTGGGTTTCTGTTTCTGCTTAATAGTCTCTTTTAACCAAATTAATACATACCACATATTCATTTCAGCATGACTGTCAAATGACGGCCGTTAGGGGCACCTACACTTTTTATTCAAATAACGATATTTGGAGCCAGTGTATCGATAACGGATTGCAAGTGGATTTAATTATATTCCCGTCTCGATATTTTGTCCCACCCCGATATTTCATGTTAGTGCTGCTAACAAAATAATTACATTGATCTTCTCATCTTATTCTCATCTGTCATCTAAAATAAGCAAATTTTCAGACCACAATTTGAAGACTATGAGTTCAACAATGCCTCAGAAATATTTTTGTTTGAAATGTTACTTTTGTGTTTTCTTTCAGGGAAGAGGCTGGGTTTCACATTTGACAACAAGAACTTCCACAATGTTTCTTTGGGTCAGGGTCAGGAGGTTATAGCAGAACAAGCCCTCGATTTGGCAGCTAGAAACGGCCACTGGGTGATATTACAGGTACAGTATAACCATACACATACACCATACAAACACAGTAAGAAATAGCTCACATGAAGTATAATGCACAATAAATATTGCTGTGTATTTTACTCTCCTCACATAAATCCACCATTCACAAAGAGCCCTAACACTACCTAATTTGTTTTCAGGAGAACATTCATATTGAGTAGATCCAATTATAGTTATGTGAACACTAACATGAATGTGTGATGTGTATGATTGTTAAACATTCTGGCTCTCACTGAATTGTCCATTCAGTGTCCATTGTCCCATACACCTCGGGCAAAAGGTGCCAATTTTTTAAATATGGTAAGGTTGCAATAGAAATTTGTTATACAGACATTGACAAAAAAAACACAGTTAGCAGAATGAATACAGGGTTCATTTTGTGTCGAGGATTTTCTCTTCAGCAGTGGTTTTAGATGGCATTTGTTTTATCTGGTCATGTTGTGAATGTGGAATAGAATCACATTGTTTTTCATGGCACACTCCATGGGATGATTACTTTCCTCCCAGGTTCATCTGCATGGAAAAGTGAATAAAAGTTTCTGCGGAAATTTCCTAACTGAAAGGGCATTATACCGTACAATATCTACGTGGTGTCTGTTCTCCTCTTATCTGGAGGGCAAGGCCAGCGTTTACATTTTAAGTGAAAACCTTGGTGGAATTCTAATGGGATGTATCGACAGATATGAACCGCACACCGGGCACTGTGGGACACCCTTTTCATCTAATTCCCACAGCTGGTAGAAATTCCCCCCCAAAAAACGATTGGGATGCCATCACTCTCTGCTCCAGATCCAGGATAGCAAAGACAAGCAGTTGCTTAATTACCTTTGCATAGGAATCTCAATCGATAGGCTTAAAAAGGCCTTGTCCCCCTGGCAACCAACCTCCCACTCGCTTTATCATCAGCTGTCTGTTTGTCTGCCCGCTGAGAGCCACCCCCGTGGTACTGGCCAGGGAGGGAGAGGAAAACTGGGGGAGGGGAGGTGTCATATTCTCGTGTCTCTCCTGTTTTTACCACCAGTATCTCCTTCTCATATAATGCTCTATCTACTGGTTTCTATTCCTTTTCCCACCCTCTCATTCCAACATCACGTTCATACTTAAGACTCAGTTCTTCATAACACATTGTCACGTCCTCCCACCTTTTTTGCTAACCTGCTATTTCTCCCTCTCCTCCTCACCTTCTCGTTGCAGCTATCCACCTACCAATCCACACACATACACGTCCCTCGTCTCTCGGTGTACCTTTACTCTCCGCTGCCAGGCCCGGCTCCATCAGTGGAGCGCTGGGTCAATAGCAGGTTCCCCCTCATTGACGGGTAATTACACTGCAGAACAGTAGTTCCTGCTCAGATGGGCCTCGGAGACAGAGATGAAGAAACTTTGAAAGCAGCAGCAGCAGCACATTGGGAGGGAGGAGGGGCTGGAGAGGCAATCAATCGGGCAGATTGGAGTTGAATATCCCACATGGGCCAGGCAGTGGGAATCGGGTGGCCTAGACTCACCAGCCTCTTTGCACATTTACTGCTAAAGCCTCCCCATTTGTAGCCGCTGGCAGAAAGAAGTGCAAATAGCAGAGAAATCAGGAGAGACAATGTGACAATGTGACTTTACTTTGGAATGATATCAGGAACTGGGAAGGTTGCGGTTATGTGGCAGGTGCTGTTTTGGAGATTTACCAGCATAAGACAGCCAATATCTTACACATCGCTTAGCCCAACGTTGTTAATTTACATTCTTGTTCCCAGAAGTACAGTAGCACCTCCTTCCCGATGACATCATGATGGTCGTGAAAGATGGGGAGCTATGATTGGTCAGGGAACAACATGTAGATTGTCATGTCTCTGAGTCACGGCAAAAATGTATTCCTCTATTATTGCCTGATGCTGTGACTATTTTGCCAGACAAAATAGTGGTGTAGTCTGAACCCGGCAGAGGAAAGAACCAGTTAGCTTTGGTATTCTTTTGAAACTTGAGCAAGTCCTGCATTTTTTTAGATTTTACATCTATGGCTCAGTAGTAGAGCGGGTCGTCCTTCAATCAGAGGATCGACGGTTCGATCCCCGGCTCCGCTAGTCCATGTTGATGTGTCCTTGGGTGTGCCTATGGTGTATGAATGTGGTATGAATGATTAGTTAGATTCCTGATGGGCAGGTGGCTCCTTGCATGGTGGCCCATGCCATCAGTGTATGAATGGGTGAGAGACATATCGTGTTATAGTGCTTTGAGTGGTCAGAAGCTATACAAGTACAAGTCCATTTACCATTTACTTATTGATGACCCTTTCTTATACCACTGGGATGGCAAGGATTAAATTGAACAACGTTAAAAGTGTGTGGTGGTGTCTGTATCTGCAGAGACCCTGCCTTCTGCTTGGATTTTCTTATTCTACTGATTTCAGGTGATTTTCTGGCCATTAACCCCTAAAACGTAAGCACACATCCAAGAGAAAGCAACAAAAACAGAAGATAGTACCAAAAAAATGCAAATATAGCTATAGGTGAAAAGCCAAGCGGACAAAGTTTGTTCTAAAACGAGACTAAATCTTCTCGAATAGAAGATGGTTGGAGTTGTGACAGAGAGCTGCAGCAGCAAACAGCATTGAGATGAGTGTCAGCTACCAGCCACACAGCTGGTAAATGAGTCAGTAGTCATGCAGCATGAATGAAAAAGCCCAGGCCAATCTGCCTGAGCCTACACTGTACTTCAACTATTTCATCTTTGTTAGTAAGGATTCGTGTTTTTGGGACACGTAGCATAATTTTAAGGTCAGTGATGGGACGTCTCTTACCAAAATAAACCCTTGGAGTATCTAATTTCAACTCTGCTCACATCGCCAACAACTGTCTGCTCTCTCTCTCTCTCTCTGTCTCTGAGTGAAAGGAGTGCGGAGTTGGCGGAGCGTGTTTGAGAGCGATAAATAGCGATTTTTTCGATCTTTTTCTTCACTGGGTAATGTTGTATATGGTAGTGTAGTGGGGTGTGCAGGGTTCACGGGGTTTTTTTGTGTACTTTTAGCTGTTTTTTGGGTCTTTGTTTGTGAGCGGATTGCAGTCGATCAGCGCGTGCTGGTCGGCGTGCTAAACGCCACCATGGGCCTTACCAAATTAACCAGGGAACACGGTGCGAAGATCCCAGATGCTGACACATGCCCCGGTAGTTACTATAGGGTCTGACTTGTCCCGACTCTTATGAACGGGGGAAATGAGCCCTTTGCTCCAGATGTCAGGAAAACATCCTGACTGTAATACGATGTTGAACAACTTCAACACTGCACCCTGCATCTCTGGGGTGCTGCATTTGAGCATTTCATTTTTGATGGTGTCTGGACCACAAGCTTTACTTGGCCGGAGAGATTTTGTCTGTGTGCTCGATTCTTCCCAAGTAATTGGGAAATCAAGGGGGTTTTTGCTGTTTTTAATTGTTTCTTCTAATGTTTGGAGTTTTTCTTTTATAATACATTGATCTGATTAGTTATATTTATTGGTATGTCTTTGTCCAGATGTCACCATGTTGGATGGTTAATGCTTGTGGTTGCTTTGTGTTGAAGTTGTTCCACATATCCCAGAATTGATTTTGATTAATGGTGTTCTCAATATATTCAAGTTTCATGTGGGTAAAATTTAGTTTTTTGTTCCTAATTGTACATTTATATGTGTTTAAAAGTCCATTGTACCTAATGCGTAAGGCTGGCTTGTTTGGTTGGCGATGTTTTTAATTTGCTATTTTTCTCAGGTCTTTTCTGATCAAACCATTTGTCGGTGTTTTGCCTTTTAAAACAGGCTTCCGTTTTTGTTTTATAAGGTCAGCTTTTCATATTGATATCATCAATGGCCTTGTTTACACCATCTCTGCTGTGGATATATTGATTTTGGTCATATATTGATACAGTATGTCATCTATCAGATCAGGTGAGTTCAAGGCCATGATGAATTTGTCTCCACTGTCGGGCCCATCGGTAAGTAGGATTTAATTTAAACAGCTTACTGGGTTCTTTTTTTGTGTCATTCATTTGACCTGAGAGTTAAAGAACATATTTATTTGGATGTGGTCTGAGAGGGGGGATTGTTGTCTGACAGTGAATGCACTGATAGTGGAGGGGTCCATGTCAGTGATTGCATAGTCTACTACACTAGATCCAAGAGCTGAGGAGTATGTGAATCTTCCTAAAGAGTCCCCTCTGAACCTACCGTTAACTATGTACAGGCCTAAGGCCCGCAGAGATACACTAGCTCCTTGCCACTTTTATTTATTTGAAAGTCCAGGTTGTTCCGGTGGGTGATGGTTGGTGTGGTAAATAAGGGAGTTTGACCAAACACATGGTTGTTGCCCTGTGGGTCGATGACATCATGTTCAATTCCTGTTCGTCCATTTAGATCTCCAGTTAGAAGCACGTTTCCTTGGGCCTGGAAATAGGCGATTTCTGAATAAAGAGTTTCAAAAATGTATTTTTCAAAATAAGGAGAATCTACTAGGGGTATATAAATAGCACAGAGATATAGATCCCTATCAGTTATGCCCAGGGTTTGATCTAACCTTAACCAAATGTGTGATTTACCCTGTTTTACTGGTGAGATCTTATGGCAAAGGTCTCCTTTATACCACACCAACATCCCCCCGATGTTCTGCCTTTGCGTATGTTTTTAAATTTGATAGAGGGCACTATGACTTCATTATATCCTGGAGGACAGCAAGTGAGCAGATCATTTTGACACTATGTTTCTGTTAACATAATTATATCAACATCTTTGATAGATTTCATGAATTCACGGTTTCCACTTTTCAGTTCAAAAGTTGAGTGGAGACCCTGAATATTCCAGCAGCTTATATGAAATGAACGCATTTAAAAACAATCAAAATTAACCTGTATAGCGAGACAAATATAAAAAACACCTACAACTATCTATACATTTACAATACTGATAATAATAATAATTTTGACATTAATTTCATGGAGGCATGTACTATTTTCACTAATATTACCTTTGTAGTGACTGCTACTATTGCTATTATTACTACTACTAATTAACAATATATTTCCATGTTGTTCTGTTATTCAAGTGGGAAGGTGTTCTGGGTATGTTCATCTTAGCTGAGCAGAAGCCGGGTGCACAGGGTGCGCAGCATCTCTCTGATGTCTCCCAGCTCAGAGGTAGCAGGGGGAGGGACTGTGGCAGTAGGCTGGGCTACAACTGCAGCATCGCTCCCCTGTTGTGGGTGGGGAGGGGATAAGTGGCAGGTGCTGCTGCATGTCTCTGCTGTTGTGGGTGGGGAGGGGGAT
>NW_022280106.1:510548-538636 GCF_004355925.1 Anarrhichthys ocellatus | reverse complement strand
GGGGGGAGTTCTGGGAGATCTGGGCGGTCTGGGAGGTCTGGGATAGTCTCTGAAGCTCCTAGTAACGGAGGGGGTGGAAGGATTGTGTCCCAGGGCCGTGTCTTTGAAGATATTTGCAAATATCCCCATCCTTTCTTTGTGTAGATGGAGTCCATCATAGAGGTCCCAGGTGCCAACGGTTGGGTGGAGGGCCAGGTGGACATTGGGTAAGGGGGCACATCCTCTTCTGATTTCCATATTTATGTCATGGATGACATGAGGAGGGGTGTCTGTCCTAGGCAGCAGGGTGGAGATCACAATGCGGGTGTCAGGGAATTCCTTACTGGCCTGCTCTGCCATCTTCCTCACTGCCTCAGCAGTGTTCTTACGGAGGCTGTGCAGGTCATTTGTTCCTGTGTGGATCACCATGTATTGAGGGCTCTTGAGGGTCTCCTTTTTCAACAGCTTCATTGCCTGGCCTGTGGTGCTACAGTGTTTAGAAAGCACTTTTTTTAACAGGAAAAAGCTTATTTGTGTCCAGGAATTTCCCATTAGTGTCAGCCAGCAGGACCACTTGTGGGGCTTGCTCTTCCGGCTGAGTGGAGGAAAGCTGGGATGGGCAGAGCTGGCTGTTGGTAGCTGGCTGTGTGGATGTATCAGGAGGTGCCAGGGTGTTGCTGGGCTGGGTGTAGAGCAGAGGGGATGGGACAGAGACAAGGCAGGGGTTTGGGACACTGGCAGGGAGAGTTTGTGTGTCTGTACTTGTCATTATGGGGACGGATGAGAGTTGGTCTGTCAGGCGTTGGATTTGTCTGGTGAAGCTCCTTTCTTTATTCTCAGCATCCTCCTTCACTTTGGCTAACTGAGTACAGAGCACAATGTTCTCCTGTTTGAGTGTCTCTAGACTTCCTCTGAGGTCAGATGCCAAGGCCTGGTTGTCTCTCTTGAGCTGCTGGAGCTCCTCTTTAAGCTGTTGCAGAGTGTTGTCTGGGGGGGTCAGACAGTCTGGCCTGGGTCAGCTCTTTGAATTCAGCAAAGTCCAGCTCCAGCAGGGCCATATTCTCCTTCAGCTTGTTGGTGGAGCTGGCAGAGATGGACAAGGTGGTGAGGTTCTCTACTGGGTTCTCATCGTCTTCACTGTCAGAGGGGACATGGATCCTCTTGGTGTCCATCTCAGCTTTCAACAGTGGGAATACCTCTTCAAAGGACTCCAGGTTGTTTTCATTCCCTTGGACCATGACCTTTCCTTTGGTGTAGTATGTGATGGTAAGCAGAGGGTCATCCTTGTCAAGGTGTTCATCTTTAATCTGCCTACTGAGCCAATGCCCTCACTGGATACGTATGCATAATTGCTGCACAGAGATGTAAATCGAATCAGTGAAGAAAATGAGGTTGTTCTTCTTCCTTCCTTCTTTTTGTTGGGCGTAGTCAGTGAAGAGGACCTCTGGGTTTTCACGTAGTGTCTTCTCCTTGTGTTTCTCGCTGGCTGTTACACTTTTACATTTAGCAGGGTACTCCATCTCTCTGCTCTCTGCTATCACAGCTGTGCTGTGATATATATGTATCTATATACAGTGGGTATGGAAAGTATTCAGACCCCTTTAAATTTTTCACTCTTTGTTTCATTGCAGCCATTTGCTAAAATCAAAAAAGTTCATTTTATTTCTCATTAATGTACACTCAGCACCCCATCTTGACAGAAAAAAACAGAAATGTAGAAATTTTTGCAAATTTTAAAAAAAAGAAAAACTGAAATATCACATGGTCATAAGTATTCAGACCCTTTGCTCAGTATTGAGTAGAAGCACCCTTTTGAGCTAGTACAGCCATGAGTCTTCTTGGGAATGATGCAACAAGTTTTTCACACCTGGATTTGGGGATCCTCTGCCATTCTTCCTTGCAGATCCTCTCCAGTTCCGTCAGGTTGGATGCTGAACGTTGGTGGACAGCCATTTTCAGGTCTCTCCAGAGATGCTCAATTGGGTTTAGGTCAGGGCTCTGGTTGGGCCAGTCAAGAATGGTCACAGAGTTGTTCCGAAGCCACTCCTTTGTTATTTTAGCTGTGTGCTTAGGGTCATTGTCTTGTTGGAAGGTGAACCTTCGGCCCAGTCTGAGGTCCAGAGCACTCTGGAAGAGGTTTTCTTCCAGGATATCTCTGTACTTGGCCGCATTCATCTTTCCTTCAATTGCAACCAGTCGTCCTGTCCCTGCAGCTGGAAAACACCCCCATAGCATGATGCTGCCACCACCATGTTTCACTGTTGGGATTGTATTGGGCAGGTGATGAGCAGTGCCTGGTTTTCTCCACACATACCGCTTAGAATTAATGCCAAAAAGTTCAATCTTGGTCTCATCAGACCAGAGAATCTTATTTCTCATAGTCTGGGAGTCCTTCATGTGTTTTTTGGCAAACTCTATGCGGGCTTTCATATGTCTTGCACTGAGGAGAGACTTCCGTCGGGCCACTCTGCCATAAAGCCCCGACTGGTGGAGGGCTGCAGTGATAGTTGACTTTGTGGAACTTTCTTCCATCTCCCTACTGCATCTCTGGAGCTCAGCCACAGTGATCTTTGGGTTCTTCTTTACCTCTCTCACCAAGGCTCTTCTTCCACGATTGCTCAGTTTGGCTGGACGGCCAGGTCTAGGAAGAGTTCTGGTCGTCCCAAACTTCTTCCATTTAAGGATTATGGAGGCCACTGTGCTCTTAGGAACCTTGAGTGCTGCAGAAATTCTTTAGTAACCTTGGCCAGATCTGTGCCTTGCCACAATTCTGTCTCTGAGCTCCTTGGGCAGTTCCTTCGACCTCATGATTCTCATTTGCTCTGACATGCACTGTGAGCTGTAAGGTCTTATATAGACAGGTGTGTGCCTTTCCTAATCAAGTCCAATCAGTTTAATTAAACACAGCTGGACTCCAATGAAGGAGTAGAACCATCTCAAGGAGGATGAGAAGAAATGGACAGCATGTGAGTTAAATATGAGTGTCACAGCAAAGGGTCTGAATACTTATGACCATGTGATATTTCAGTTTTTCTTTTTTAATAAATTTGCAAAAATTTCTACATCTGTTTTTTCTGTCAAGATGGGGTGCTGAGTGTACATTAATGAGAAATAAAATGAACTTTTTTGATTTTAGCAAATGGCTGCAATGAAAAAAAGAGTGAAAAATGTAAAGGGGTCTGAACACTTTTCGTACCCACTGTATATATAGATATATATATAGATACTTCTATATCCCTTTTGAAAACCATCCGAAGGTTATCTTGCAATTTGTCTCACTTTGTCAGGTCCAAGTCTTAGATGAATTTAGAAGCTCATTTCTGGTGCAGCTACTCTTCTCGGAATCTTCTCTCTCTCGCTCGCTCTCTCTCTCTCTCTCTCTGTCTCTCTCTGTCTCTGTCTCTCTCTCTCTCTGTCTCTCTCTGTCTGTCTCTCTCTCTTGTCTCTCTCTCTCTGTCTCTCTCTGTCTGTCTCTGTCTCTCTCTATGTCTCTCTCTCTCTGTCTCTCTCTGTCTGTCTCTGTCTCTCTCTATGTCTCTCTCTCTCTGTCTCTCTGCTACACTCACACAGAGCACTGGGCTATTCCTTAAAGCAGTTACACTACTCTTATTGTATCTGTGCAGGCTAATAAGAAGCAAAAGGCTTTTGGGGGGAGTGTTCCGATGTGAGGGTCCTGGGACAGAAGATGTCGTTTGCTGTACACATTGTAAAGCCCTCTGAGGTAAATTTGTGATTTTGGGTTATACAAATAACTTGAATTGTATTAAATTGACAGACCACAGCAAACTTTATCCCATTTTTTATGACAAACTGTGTGAATATATTTTCAAATCTGGACTCATTCAGCGTGTGTCTTGCTGTCAGAGCCTACTGAGTGTCGGCAGTCTGTTTGTCCCTCAGTCCTGTTGGCCTTGTTCCTGCGTCAGTCTGGAGTCTGACTGCTTCTCCTCTGCAGGGCTGCCTCCTCAGACCGGGAGCCCAGCTGTGCAGCTGTCCTCGGCGCTGCTCCTTGACGAATGTTTCTGCTTGTGAGAAAGAATTGTGTGCGTGCACCTGCGTGTGTTTATATTTGCTCGAGCCAGTGTGTGTGTGCGTGTGTGCGTGCATGACAGGCAGCTCCATGTGCCATTGTCCTTTCCCTCAGGTTGTGTTTGATAGCAATGCATCAGAGACCTTGCCAGTGGTGTCATCTAATGGGTTTTAGATTCAACTTTTATATTATTATGTAAATAGGTGACTCTTTGATGTAGTATCAGTGCAGTCATCACAGGGGCTGGAAGGCCCTTGTCAAGAAGACATTGAAGGAACAACAATGTTGCACCTGAAAGTTAATTAAAAAGCCATAAAATAGTGTCTGATACTCTATCTTGTTTGTTTGTCTGTGGGCCGGTCTGTCTCTCTCTCTCTCCATACCTCCCCCTCCTCTCCCCCTGCAGCCACAGGATGAATGGTTTCATTACAGTGACAAGTTCTGAGGCAGTCTCTGACTTCCTCTGCTGGCTCTCTTTATTGCCAAACTATTTACATGCCAAGAGGAAAACTTGTACTGACTTGATGAAAAAGCGCTTGAATTGAAACTTTTAATTTGTATACCATTCATTATTCTCTAAGGCATTAAGAGGCAAACTAACTTATCCCATTCTCAGCTTCGAGCTCCTTCCAGCACAGAGTGTAAAACTTTTCTCTCTTTTTGTTTTTTTTCAACGACTCTCCTAAAAATTGACGTTCCTCTCCCTGACATGTCCCGTCGCTTGGAAAGAAGGCTAGCTTAAAGATTAAATATGGAGAGCAAAGGGAAATGAGAAAGTAAAGAGGCTTATGAATTAATGACTAGAGTTATTAGTGCTCTAATTAGATTTAGGGAATGGGCAGTGCTGCATAGTGAGATGTGGGGGGGGGTTGGCTGACTCCTTATCATTCACAGGATATCCTGTAAGTGTCAGGACAGTTGAGATGGAAAATTGAGCTCATCCATGCTTGTGTGATAGTACAAGTCAGCTCCACTGCCCGCACCGCACTGAGAGATGAATGTGCAGAAAAGTCAGGCTGAAGTTACGCCGGAGAACGGACGCTTAATGTCAGCAACCTAGAAATGGGTTTCAAGTGCTATGTACCATTTAATTTGGTGCCACATCAAAGTCACAGTGAAGAGAGAAGAATATGCAACATTTTAATTGCTCCTTTTTGCTAGTTGTCATTACAAACATAAATTATATGGCCAATTCCAGCATCAAGTACCGTATTAAGCTATTATGTGTTATCCATTAAAGCCCAGACTTTCACAGATATCCAACAGAAAACATTATCCGGGTGTAGATTAGGCTCTCTAGCCTCTCAGAGGAGAATTCATCTTGCCTCACAACTAGCCTGTTGCCTACTGATAACATACCATTTTCTTTCTTAACCCTTTACTTGCTGATCCTGTTTCCTGTAGAATATCCACTTGGTGGCTCGCTGGCTGGGTTCTTTAGAGAAACATCTGGAGCAGCACGCAGAAGGAAGCCACAATAACTTCAGGGTGTTTGTCAGTGCAGAGCCCTCCTCCACCCCTGAGGGCCACATCATCCCACAGGGCATTCTGGAGAACTCCATCAAGATCACCAATGAACCGCCTACTGGTATGCACGCCAACCTACACAAGGCCCTGGACAACTTCACGCAGGTAATACACCTCGAGGTTGGATGTCACTCCTGGATGTCATGTGATAATGATAAAGTAAATAACTGGAACCATTTACCAACTGGCCAAAACAATCTATTAAAGCAGCTTTAAAACTAGCCTCACCTCAGACAGATACAACTTTAACGTGCTGCCAACAAGTCATTCATAATTACATTCCAATTCTAAACTATATGAAGTATGTATTCAAATACCACTCTGAAAGTGGCTTTTTGATTGTAAAGGTCCCATCAAAAGATATCATTACTTCTTGAACATGACTATTTCCTTTTGAAATCTGTCCAGTCTTAGTCATAAACCAGTTTGATTTGATAGACCTCTGTGGAAGGATAGTTGCAAAAGCAGTGATCATTTTATTAATTGGACTCTTAAGTTACACGCACTATGTAGCACAAGGTCACAACTCCAGATGCATTGTTTTCTAAGAAGTGATTCCATTATCACTTAAAGTGCCCATTTCATGAATCTTTAGAATGAAAGGGCTACAGATACTTGAAGAACTTATTTTCATGTTTGCCATGAGTGGCAGCTGAGGCAACATGTGGCAATTTTCACTCCAGATTTCTCATCAAGTTGCCAATTTGCAGAAATGTAGGAGCGAGCAGATGGGGGGGAGTCACCTTTCACTCACTGTGGAATTGCCTCCGACCCATGGAGGACAGATGTGAAGGTCATCAAACCTGTGTGTGGTTCCATTCTGCAGGGAGGTATTGATACGTTACATGAGGACTGAGATCACAATGAAGTCTGTCGGACACTTTTTGTGTTTGTTATTGGAGAGAGTCCAGACAATGTGCTCCTGGCCGTTCTGCAGTCTCTAAATTTAGAATGGATCAGTGTGCTGCAGTGGCCTCTCCCTTTTCTCCACCTTATCACTTCTCCTCTCCATCTTAGCCCTACAATTACCTCAGTGCTTTGCTGCCAATGCATCTTCCTCTGCACCATTACCTGAGTGCTCAGCTTCCTCCCGGTCCATTTCCACGATCCTTAGTTTTCCGATGTCTATCTGCCTTATAAGCGCTACGTGCTTGTGAGCCCTACCTTATGCAGACCCACAGTGAGGTCCATTGAGGTAAGGACGGGGCAATATTCCAGTCATGTGTACTGTGACGGCCCTCACAGTACACAGACGTGGCTGATTGCCTGATGCAGAGCACCTGGTCCTGGAGCATAAAGCCCTGCTCCAGTGTTGCTCTGCCCCCGGGTCTTTCTCCGGCTTACGTGGAGTGAGCTCTGCCAGTAGCTGCCGGTTATATTTTGGCTGTGGTCTTCTTTGGTTTCACTGACACCCCACACTTCATCACACACGCATTCACATTACTGATGTTATTGACTGACACACTTCACAACGGTAATTACTTCTTTATTTAGTTAAAATAAACTTTACTTACTTTACTTTAGCACCATCTCTTGTGTCTTGTCAATATTTGTCATGGCCTAAGAGCCGGGTTGTGACAGTCCTCAGTGAAAGCTAATCAATGTTAGGCTAACTCTCTGTAGTAGCCCACCCGCGTGGCTAAAGCCAGCACTAAGCCAGAGAAATGACAGTTTCTTCCCTCTTGACCTTTTCACTTTTCTACTGCTGATCTACGATGGAGTCTGGGAGGGCTACAGTTAAAGTCTGGGACAATGGTTTAGGTTTTTACTAAGAAAACATTTGCACAATAGCTATGTGAAATAAGCTGTAAAGGATTTTCAATTCCCCGTTGGCTGAAACTAATCGTTTAGTTTATCATATCATTTTTTCTGGTAATTCAGACTCATGCATATCCTGATGCTAATCTTTCACATCTGTCAGTTCAGAGATATTGAGGTGTGTTTTTCAGCGTATGTGCATGCCTGTGTGTCCTCTCTGCAGTCTCACTGGATGCCTTTTCTCTCCAGTCCACAGGTCATGAATAGGGAGGCTATGCATCTCTTTCAGCTGGGTTGAGCAGAGGAGTATTGAGCAGAATATTAACTAAATATGTGTGTGTGTGTGTGTGTGTGTGTGTGTGTGTGTGTGAGAGAGCGGTAGTCAGTCTAAACTCTACTTTTCTGCACATGCGTGTGCATCATAGGAGTCAGCTCCCCCAGGGCACTGAGAGGGTCTTCACCGTGGCACTCACCATGACACATGCTGGAATAAAGAGAATTTAGCCTTTCTATTTCCATAGGGGTTTTTGGCATTCTTATTTAACCGTCTCTCCCCCAGAGATTACAGTGCCATTTACATCCATTCTGTTTTTTTGCTTGTCTGGAATAATGAGCGCAGGAGACGGTTGGAGGCTGAAAGCGCGTGACAACTTGTGACAATTAAAAGGGAATCTCATAGTTTATAGCCATCGAGTCATCTCATTGTCTGTCTGTCAGTGTGGGGAAACACTGGGGATTTGACGAAATACAAACAATTACAGGGCTGCCTGCCACTACTTTTTACCTGTAACATGCCACGGCCGTGCATCTTAATGTTAATGCAGTGGTACAGTTTAGGATGCTCTTTGTTTTTTTGTGTTCCAGGACACGCTGGAGATGTGTGCGCGGGAGAATGAGTTTAAGAGCATTTTGTTCGCCCTGTGCTACTTCCATGCAGTGGTGGCAGAGAGGAGAAAGTTTGGTCCTCAGGGCTGGAACAGATCTTACCCTTTTAACACTGGAGACCTCACCATTTCTATCAATGTCCTCTACAATTACTTGGAGGCCAATCCTAAGGTAGATGTTTCTGTTTTTCTTTTATTTCTGGGCAATAGATTACAAAGACCCCTATTTGTAATCTTAAATGGAAATCTAAACACCACAAGCCACTCTCTAGCAAAGCAGCAACCCCACTCTAATTACCAGGTGCCATATGATGACCTGCGATACTTGTTCGGCGAGATCATGTATGGTGGTCACATCACGGACGACTGGGACCGCCGTCTGTGTCGGACCTACCTTGAGGAATTTATCAAGCCCGAGATGATGGAGGGAGAGCTGCACCTAGCACCTGGCTTCCCCTTACCTGGAAACATGGACTACAACGGCTACCACCAGGTGAGGCAGACTCAGACCAATTCATAGCCTTTCCATTCCATGAAAAGTAAATTCAAATTTAAAACAAGCAGAGTGCAGATCTGTACCAGGTGAGTCTGCAACCACTACAGCTGTATTGGTTACAGCTTGACTGCAAGTGTATTAGATGTGTTTTTCACTCTCACGTCTCACACAACAGATAAGCTCCCATTTTGATATATGCAGATGTCTGCACCGGCTCTGTGCAGGTGTGCGTCTCATCTTCGTCTCACGGGAGTGCAACTTGAGTGTTTCATTTGATAATATGTGTGTAAAAGTAAGGTTGATGCCCAATAAAAAGACATGAAATAACTTTCCACAGAGCAGCTGCAGTGTGTGTCGTTCCGTTAGCTGTTAGTTGCCAAACAGACCGTCCAAAACAGTGAAAGTGAGTAAAGTGTTTCCCCCCTGGGGTTCTGTCCGCAGAGCAGCAGCGGAGTCAGCTCTGAGCTCTGACTCTGAAAATCTCCAAGTAGAACCCACAACACAACACATGTATTCATATAGACGCACCACAAAATGTTGCCATCAGCAGTCCCACTTTAATGTTTAAGCTGCACACTACCTGCACCGCACTAAACAGCAGATTGCTTTTATGTCCCAGATTCCTCTGAGCATAATATCCTTGGATGAATAAAGACAGGAAGAACATACAAGACCAAATCCATTCTTTTCAGTATCATCAATACTACCTAGCTGTGCATTTGCCTACAGTTAAACTTGACATGCAAATTTACAGCGCTTTGTGTGAACAGAGTCAACTTTAAATTGGAGGAAGTTATCATATTAGTTGTGTTGCTTTAATGACATTTTCTATAACCCTACTCTGCCAAACAAGAAGCAATGCTAACTGTAGTTACTGTGAATAATCTGTACTTCAGATCTGGAGCCATCTCCATGACAACTGAGCTACCCCTTGATGAAGACCATTCATATACCATATATTGAAAATCTCCTGAAAAAGTTAGTGACAGGAATGACAATGTCTTGTAGTCTATCGTGGCTCTATACATTACAAAACATTGCCATAGAATGCAAGACTTTGAAGGTCAAAGGTGAAATCCTCCAATATAGACATCATTCCTGGGATCCTGGGTTAAGTCACTATGTCACCACCTATTTAATGAAGATGCACAAATGCATTTAGCTTTGCCACTCTCTGGTGTGTCTGGGTGGAGGCAGACTCCAGGAGCTGCCCTGGTAGTTAAACATTTGAAAGCTTAGAATGAACATAGCCCATTCATCAGCTTTATCCCCAGTGTGATCACCATTAGTATTGTTGACATGTTCCAGCCTGACCTTCCACTGCTTCACCCCACCGTGCTGTTGTATATTGCTATTCATCATTGAACCTTGATTGACAGGATGAAATCAGAAATGAGGTAGGTTGTTGTGTCAACGGCTGCAGTGCACCATTTAGATATTATGTATCATTCTCAAAGATGTATAAATAAGCAAGGCCAAGCATATTGTGGCCATTTCAGTTTTTTTAAAGCTTCATTCTCTGATAGCTGGAACCAGCATGAATATGAATAAGAATATGAATAACAGTGGTTCAGAAAATGTGACAGTCCAGATTTCTCCCACGTGGTCCCTGGGGAGGCAGAGGGAGCGGGCTGTGCCACTTGTATTTCATTTTGCCCCAGTCTGAGTGATGCTCAACGGGCAAATGTGGGCTGCCATAGTGGCTCCGGTGGTAAGGACTGGAGCCTTTTACATTTGACTGTCACCACACAGTTGGGCCGAGGGCGCGGTGGTTGAGATTTGGCCTAAGAACAGGGTTGTAGAGGCCTGTGGGTCCCCGGGGGTCTGCTAGGCCGCTGCCTCCCTCAAAACCATCTGAGCAAACTTACAGTATATTTAGGAGGGGAGAGTTGTGGGAGAGGCACAGAGTAGGAAGGTGACTCAGCAGTTTTAATCCTCTTTCAACAACATACAGGTGTATGCAATCAGCAAAAGTTAAGCAGCAAATACAGAGGAGATCAAACAAGCTGACTACAAAGTGTTTCTGTAATAAAGGCCAATATATTTTCCATCAGGACATTATGATTAGAAGAGCTTTTTTATATGTTAGTCCCCCTCAAAAAGGAGCCTTTTTCACTTGAGCTTCCACTTTCATCTGCACTAACTTAAAAGCATATTGATATTCATTATGGACCAGCAGATGGAAAATGCCTTCTTGTTATGCTCATTAACAGTCTGTCAATTGATCCTGTGTGTTTGAATCTCACCCAAAGATATTTCCTCATTCATATGGTTCCATTCTTGTCCTTTGTCAGCAGAACATTAGAAGAAACATGAGAAATACAAAGGCTGTACTTTTCTTTTCAGAAGTAATTGCCAATCTTATGCTGTTAGTAGAAAATATTCTAGGCCAAATGTTTAAATGTTGTCCTGTTCAAGTGAAAAACAGGGATTTATAAGTCTTCATTTTCAAGAACAAAAGAAAGACTTTACTTACTTGACTTTATATTGATAAGTTAAGACCAAAATCTTTAAAATCCTGCATTTGAGGTTCGGGCAAAATTCCATAAATTGTGAGGTAAATGGATTGACATGGATTTCTTCCGTCCCAGTACATTGACCAAACATTACCTGCCGAGTCGCCCTACCTGTACGGCCTTCATCCCAATGCTGAGATCGGCTTCCTCACACAGACCTCTGAGAAGCTCTTTCGCACGGTGCTGGAGATGCAGCCCAGGGACGGAGGAGTTTGTGAGGGTGATGGCACCACACGTGAGGAAAAGGTCAGTATTATTGTATACTACATGTCCAAAAGTATGTGAACAGCCAAACATTTCCCCTAGAAGTGATTGTGAACACATTAAGATTTCACTTAGTTGAGTCTGTGACGCCGAGCAAACCAAGGAACAACATGACAATATTCATCATCTTGTTAATCGACCAATATTTTTCTCAATCAATAGATTCCTCATCTGTCTATTCATCTCAGAAAACATTTCCATTTCAATATCACGCAGCCCTAAGTGATGCATTAAGATGTCTTGTTTTATCCAACCAACAGTCCACAGCCCAGAGATAAGACAGTTTCTTTTACATTTGACAAAGAAAAGCTGTTAATGCTCATTTTCTGTCAATGAACTAATACATTTATGTTTCAGCCCTAACAGTATCAGCCCTAACAGTATCAGCCCTAACAGCATCGATCAAACATATTTTATACGGCCAAAAGTGTTTTGGCCGTATAAAATATGTTTGATCGATGCTCTAGGGCAGGGGTCACTAATAGGCCGACCACTGTCCGGATCCGGACCCAGATGCCTTTGTATCTGGACCATGGACCTAAAACCGATAATTGAGAATTATAAAATTTTGACGGAGCGCTTCTATTTTAAACAGCTTTTCCAGCCTTTATGGCACTCGTTCAGCAGTCCAGGAAACACACCCACCAATTAAATGCGTTGTAAATCATCTCACATGATGCTGCTCAGCCAATCAAATATGTGTATTCTGATAAGTTTCCTGACTCGAGTGAGTTTCACACACACAGAGGAGAGACGAGGAAAGAGAACGAAGAGCAGGAGCATTAAGAGAGTCGGTGAAGTTATTTCACATGACGTTCACCAAAACGAGAAAAGTGGTCAGAGAGGCCAGAGTCTTTAACCAAAAATGAACAGACTCTTAAAGGTTAATTCTTCACACGGACAGTTTAAAACCAGTGTGTTTCACATGTTCAGAGACCGTGACGATCAGTAAAAGCGTTAATGTGAAACGCCACTATGAGACAAAGCACAGCAAACGTACCCACTCACATCTGAAATGAAGTCACAGAAAATAAACGATCTAAGAGTCCAATATGATCAGAATCCTAACATGTTAATTCACTTCACAACAACGATGTCAACAGAGAGGAGTAGAGCTGAAACAAGTGGTTTAATAACCACAGATAAAGTCCCTGCTCACACATTTCTCTTTTTAGAAGATGAGAAAAATATAATATGTTTTTTTGGTTGACATCACTTCACACCTGAATGAACTGAATTTAAAAGTGAACGGCAGTTCAGCTAAATTCATTTTTCTAAAATGTAGTTCTTTATTTTAAGATGCACATTTTTCAAAAGCTTTCTGTAATTTAATTTATTCTTTAATCCAGCCCTTATTTTACTTGAAGCGAGAGAAGAACATGTCTTTATTATATGAGTTTGTATTATTTATAATTCAATCATCCAGTTCATTTTGAAAACTGACAATAAATATTGTTCAGACATTATTCAATTGAACTTTCTTTATTTTATTTGACATCAGTTGTTGACCACATACAGAAGTTAATACAACTGTTGGCTAATTCAATATATATGGAACTAAATCATAGAACAAGTTCGACATTATTGTGATGTTCTGGACCGTTAATGAGGAAACTCTCTAACTGGACCTCGCTGAACTTGAATCGAATAACCCTTCTATAGGGAAAGGCTTGACCTGATTTCAATTACAATATAATTAGATTCAATTTTGCTTACCTTTGAATTATTTTCTTCATATTGCTCTGGGATCTAAATGCTGCTTAGAACTATTTAGAAATGGTAACAAAGTAACTAAAGTTCTTATTTGCATTAAAAGTGTGCATGGAAGAAAAGAGAGCAGGCCCCTTGAAGTTGAAAGTGAAATATCACATACTTTTATTCAATTAATCAAATATGACATGTGTTACAGTTCTATATTTAATTTACCAAAACAAAACAACAACGACAACTAGAACCATTCTAGATGTCGTGTGCATCCTTGTTTTTTTTCAGTCTAACATGTTTCTACCTTATATAACTTTGGGGTGGCAGGATTTAAAGTTCAGTACTGTGGGTTTGAACAATGTTTGGCTGCACAGCATTACATCTGTTATGACAGACCCACTAGCAGGTAAGTAAGCTGGTGGCATTTGAACTAAAGTTATGATTCTGATGTGACATTCAGTCTTGAAAAGCCAAACCCTCATTCAGACATGGCAGATACCTGGACACGTACACCAAAGGCTTTCACAAAGCCCACTGTCTCACTAAACTCTGGGCTAGAGCAACACATCCTAGATGCATGGTGACAACAGGTGACATTCTCTGTAGCTGCTGCACACTGAATCGAAAAGAAAATTGAAGACCAACTGTTTGGGGCCTCTGACAGCACCCAGGGTGATTTTTTTTTTACAGGGATGGCATTTTCTGGTTCACTACTGCTCTGAAATAAAGCTTATTTGAGGGTAAAAGCTAAAACAAATATTCTGTCAGAGAGAGTGCAGCCTCGCGCACTCCCTCAATTGAGCAAGTGTCTCTTTTTAATATCACAAATACGGGTGGTGGTTGTCTGAGTGTTCGTTTTGTTAAAACGTTATTTATATTTACTGTGGCTATAAACAAGCAGCAAATTGTGAGTTATGTTACATTTTTTGTTTACTTTGATCACCATCAGCCAGATTTCTCCTCTGAAATGAATGACTGCATGGCTACTTTGATGCTTATTAAAGCTGAGGTGGCTCTTTACTGTAAGCAACTCTGCAACACCCTAATGATTGCATTTTGTTCAGTGTAAATAAAAAGCTGTAAATAACTAGTGATAAGGTTACATATCCTTAGGTTAAGCTGCAGTTTGGTCACACGTTCTAGTCACAGCGGTAATCATCTGTTTCTCTGATAGAGAAATGCACTCCAGCTGTGTGCAGCAGTAAAGAGGAAGTGACAGATGACTGTAAACTGGTTGAATGTGAGGTGAAGCTAAGCCTGACACTAGCCACCTGACCAGAGGGCTGCTTCATACAGCAAGATTACCCATACCAGCTTTACTTCTGTAAGTCAGGCTTATTGTCAAGAACATCTGTTTCATAAAGGAAGTTTGAATAAGCCTGGCCTAAGTTATTGTTTGTATCCCACCAGACTAGCCTGGTCCTGGTCAAGCTAGCTACCTCAGGCTTAACCAATGTTACAATCAAACCAACAGACGCAAACACTTCCCAAAGTTCCTCTATACCGCTGCACTGAGAACATCAGTCCAATCGATGACATTTTGACCGGTTGCAGTTCAATCTGAGCTCGTAACCTGCACAATTATCCACTCAACACTGTTAAATGCACTGCAATTTAAAACAAAGGCTGATTTTTTTATTGTAAGAAGTAATTTCACCGTTAGTTCTCTTTAAAAGTCACTGAAATAAAATGAGAGAAACTGTCTCTAACAGTAAATACCAGAGGAGCAGACAGCCAGCTGAAGCTAAATGAATTTTTCAGACTTGAACCTGTGATGTCATGATTACAAGCTGAGCGCTGCAACAACCTGATCTTACAGAGTTAGGCTCGATTCTCTTATTCTTTACTTCTTCTTTCATGAATGTATACTATATGTTTAATATGAGCTGCTCTCTGGCTGTGAATGTTCCAGTTTCGACTGTGTTTTAAAACATACTATGGTATACTACTGATTAGCTGCGAGTCAGATTTTAACTTAATCCTGGTTCAGTTAGTTAGGCTTACTCAAGACAGGTTTTTTACAATACGTTTCCATGGTAGGTTAGGTCAGACTTAAAAGTCCTTGATGAAACTTCCTGAACATAAGCCTGATTCACTAAGCTTAGTTACACCGCTCCAGTGTGTGTGTCTGTGTGTCTGGCTCAGAAGTCTGGATACTCGTCTTAACCGATGACAGCCATGCACAGCTTACAATGAGGTTCACTTAGTATTCAGCATGCTCAGTAGCTGCCAAAGCCAGATCAGATATTTCAACTGAAAAATCCATAGATATGATGACCTCATATCCTTTGTTCGGCACCTAATCCGTTGATTGATCGCTAATGCTGGTTGCCTTGGGAAAGTGTTGACACGGGTATTAGCTTTCATCACTTACCCTCAAAAATATGATGTGAGCATTGATTTTGTGGAGGGATTAGACTGTTATTGAAAACAAAGAGCTGCCTTGCAAAATATATCTTCATGAATATTTATGGAACTGTCTATTTCAAACTGTAACACTTTCTCAGACTGTCAGCGTTTGCACTATACTGAGTTTATCTGACACAGATAACTGTAACCCTCTGATTGCTTTTACTTCAGTATCTTCCTCAGTGTCTTTAATTGTAACTGTAAGATGGACCAAACTGCATTTTGTACTGACAATACACTCACTCACTCACTGACACATTATCAGGTGCGTGCTGTGCTGGAGGAGATCATGGAGAAGCTCCCGGAGGAGTTCAACATGGCCGAGCTGCTGGGAAAGGCAGAGGAGAGGACTCCCTACCAGGTGGTGGCGCTGCAGGAGTGTGAGCGCATGAACCTCCTCACACAGGAGATCAGACGCTCCCTCTGCGAGCTCAGCCTGGGACTCAAGGTGAGGGACTGAGGGTCCACTACTACTCCACCAGAGAAAGGTCTTAAAAATGAATTCAATTTTATGTCGTATAACTATGTTTTTTCTTTGTTCCTACCCCGTTCATCATCTCATGACACCTCTGATTTTTCTTGTGACCCTTTGTGAGGGACCTGACCCGTAGCAAGATAAGCACTGGAATATACCAACTGTAAATCCAGTAGTTAAAACTAGTTCCGTTTCCAGCAGCTGTGACTGTAAAATGCTCCTCACACACATGTTGAAGTAGCATTAGATGATAATACTTCTGTGCTTGAACTTACGTAGGACTTTTATTTGTAATGGATTGTTTTTACATTGTTCTACTTAAGTAAAGGCTCTGAGTATTCCTTCCACCACTTGCATACAGCTGAAAATATCAAAGTATACATAAGCTATCATACGTTGTGACAGCCAACAATTGAACAAGTTCATAAGTTTTGGACTAGCAAACTATCAACGCCTGTTTCTAACAGTCATAATCATGGTGAGGTTCTTCAACCTCACTAGAATTGTTTTTGTTTTGTAGTGTGAAGCGGCTCCTGCCCCGTTTCTAGGCGGGGAAGTCTTTCACACCTAACACGGTGGTTACTCCGTCGGCTGTCCCACCTGCGAGGATATACGTTCCTCTTGGAGGTGTCGGAACAATACCTTCGGCCTTTTATCTCACCCCGTAGCTAAATCGTTAGGATTTCGGAATTAATTGTCTTTTTGAAAGTCTTTTACGGCTATATGCCCTAGGCGCTCTCAATGGGATGTAACCCTAACACCCTGTATGTAATAGTTACGTATGTACATCGTCTATACTTTACTATTGCCTATTGTAAACATTCTCACCATTTATGACTAACACTGCCAAGTCTTCACCCAGGGAACTTACCTTAAGCTCCTCTGCATGTTTCAGTCGTCACATCTTATCGCACCATTAACGGACAGGGGAAGAGGGGTACATTGTTTTAAAGGACCAGAATACTTTGTTTGGCTTCAGACACTTACAAAATGTAAGGCTGTGTTTTTATTTAAGTTTTCCACACAACAATCACATAAAACAATTTCAATTCAATGTGAATTCACTGTGCTACAAGAACTCATTTTAACACTCCTACTATGATGGGGTTTTCCTCTTAATCAGCTTTCACTGATTTGCTATGAGGTATAATGTCCAGGATCTCTCCTGGAAATCTCCCCCTTTTTCTTCTCTCTGCTCTGCTCTGCTGTTCTCCAGTCACTGCAGGCTCTCAGTCAGCTCTAGAGGGTTTGTGCTGTCTTCTGATAGTAAAAGGGTCTTCTGTCCTCCTATAAGATAGGAGGACAGAAGACCCTGTCCTCCTATCTTATAGGAGGACTAAGATATATACTAATATATCTTAATATATCGTAAGATATATATGATATCTTACCCACTATCATATAAGATAGTGGGTAAGATAGAAAAAGGGTCTTCTTTTACCCATCTCTGAGGGGGTAAGACCCCTAAAGGGTCTTCTGTTCCCTTTAGAGTGGGTAAGAACTCTATCCCATTCTCTAGTTGGGGGAGAAGCCCAAATCTCTCAGTTTTTCTGCTGTTTTTTCTGCTGCTCTAAGGCTGGCACCTCCTTCATTTCCTGTGTCACTCACACATGAGTCCTCCTCTTTCTTAGAGCTGACACAGAATGTAACTGGTTTGATCCTGTTAGAACCAGAAGCACTGTGTAAGGCTCAAGTGACTATGTTACACAAAGTGTCTAAGCAGTTTATATGCCTAATCACTTCTATTATAAAATAAAACAAGTTATATTATGATGGTTATAAAAAGTGTAAACAAGCTATAAGTTGTGCTGGTTATACTTTGAACTCAAAAGGGTTACAGGTTATAATAGTTATACTTTTATGCTTTCATATTGTTCTACGATCTTTCTACAGTTTTTACTTCAAAAGGAAAGCTTGATCCTTACTAATCTCAGTAACTCTTAATAATTATTCTCAATTGAGTAAAACTAATTTAATTTTTAAATATGTACAGCCTTTTGTTGTTGTTCATTTCATTCATGGCCATTTAGTGGCAGCTGCCTATTTCCACATCCAGCAACATCTGGAGTCGTGCTGGCCACTGGACAGATGTTATTTCCAATAATCACTCTTTTAGCTCTGTTCAAGCATGAAATTGCCTCGGGGGCACAAGGGGTTCACGTCTCCTAATATATGAAATCTAGAAATTTGTACCCTTCTCATATTTGGTCATATCATCAGATCCACCAAAAGATAAAAGATGCCTGTTTGTTCCCCTTCATATAAAGTGTTAAACCGACTCCAAAACTCACTGTTCTGTATCCTCCGCCAGCCATACGCAGATCTCTGATGCCCAAGTTGATCACTGGCATGTTACATATGAACCAGTATGTGTCAAGAAACTGTCAATTAGATTTATATACTAACAATCAAAGGTGCCGGACCATTCCGGCCAGCTGATACCTGCTTACTGCTCTTGATGAGCACATCTGGCAAGCTGTTTGTGAGTGTAACAGTCTGCAGAATGATCTGACCTACATTTGTGACTCAAATGAGAGCAGGGTCATCCTTCAGTCAAAGGATCGGCGGTTCGACCCCCGGCTCCGCTGGTCCATGTCGATGTGTCCTTGAGCAAAACACTTAACCCCAAATTGCTCCTGTAACTGTGTCTGTAGTGCATGAATGTAGTATGAATGATTAGTTAGAGTCCTGATGGTAGCCCTGTCATCAGTGTATGAATGGATGTGAATGGGTGAATGATGACATGTTGGTGTTAAAGCGCTTTGAGTTGTCGAAAGGCTAGAATTTACCATTTACTTGTCTTTTGAAGACTGGGTCTGTAGTCTGATTGTCAGTTGTGCTGTGAAGCAACCAGGTCATCATTTTGTTGTTGGTCAAAACGCACACAGGCTCACGCACTTGCACATTATTACCAGTGTTGTAATAATAGTTGTGACCAAAAGTTGAAAATTAATTTATATCCCAGATTCACTGCATGATATTTGGTTTTGAAAATTTGATTAATTCCAATTTAGTTCGGCGTCATGTAAACCGGTTCATGCTGGATTAGCTAAATTTGAGTTTGGAATTAAAACCCGAAGTTTAATTTACAACCACGAAAAAGCAAGCAGACTTGTCTCTGTGTCTATGAATATCAACTCTGTTTCAGTACTACGGACAGGGCCTCACACACGCACGCACGCACGCACGCACGCACACACACACACACCACAAACAGCACTCTCCATTATCCTGTAGCATCAGCTAAGCAACAGTATTGAGTATCTCAGCCAAAAATTTTGTTTTTACTACTTTTCTGTAGATACATAAAACTTAAACATCGGGATCCATGAGCAAGAAAAAAAAAAGAGATGAATCGACTTGACCAATCAGATTCGACCCTTGTAGAAATTTTGAAGACCATTATAATGTCAGTATATTACAGAGCCCCTCTAGGCTCACACGGTAGAAAACTTCAGATTCTCAATATTAATAAGAAAGTATCCAACTGCAAACGATTGTTGCTACTCTTTGATTTTCACCACTGTGACACTTGATCACATTTTATAACCAAGATGTTAACAGAGTTAGTACTCTTTATTTATTATGTTATATATGGCTCTTACTTGCCAGAAAAAGGTTCAAATGAAATTTCTGTAAAATGATATTGATGCATTTTAAGGCTCAATAGATATTTACACGTTCATATTTTACCTGAGGTAAGATAGGCTATTAGGGTGCTGGTTCTGAGAGCTCATAGTAAACACAGAAATCAGACTTAAGTCGACAGGTTCCATTTCAAGAGATCCAGTGACTCTGTGAATCTGTGTTCATCTAACAGAAATGGATTTATCTTTCTAACGATACCAAAACATGAATATAGAGAGCCTTAAATCGCTGGATGGTATTGGTTTAGATGTTGGTGCCTATTATTATAGGTGCGGCTGTGTTTTTTATGGACAAATGTCCAGGACCCAGTCAGAAGGACACCACGACGAATCTGTGCCCACAGAATGAGAATCCGATTCCCACATCAAGGGTGTTTTTCTACCATGTGACCCCAGAAGGGTGCCATAGAATAAAGAGCTTCCATGGTGCATGTCTGCAAACAAAAAACAAAACTAAAAAGGAGTACTAGTGCCAGTTAGTACAAGGTTACAAGTTACAAGGCTGCAGGGTTGCACAACCAAATATGATAGTACTATATACTATTATGGTGTCTATTAGACAGGCATAGGAGTTCTGGTTGGTGTCTGGACATAAACTAAAGCAGCAGTCTACTATGTCCACTGTGTCTCATAAGAACTTGGTGCCAGGGTTCATACTCAATGCTCAGAGGATGCTGGGTAGCACCTTTTGTTGTGTGATCTTATTTGAGTTATTTGAGCCTGTAACTCGTATGTGTGTAAACTTTTCACCACAGCCATTACAGCCGCAATTGTTTTTCAGAAAACTAGTTTTTTTGTGTGGGAAGAGCTCTCTTTTTCTTTTTTTTTCATCAGCACACTGTGAAGTTTGACTTCTGTTGTGAAAATGAAATCAACAATTTTCAAAGAAATCTGCTAGATGCTAACTTGCAAACACCAACATATAGGCCTCGGAACAAATACGACGACAGAAAGAAACAAAGCCCCTTAAAGCTCATCAAATGTGCTGCTGTAAGTTTATTGTCTGATGAACCACGTATTCTTAGCCTATATTTTTTAACATTTTGGCAAAATTGTCTCCATTGAAAGTATGCTGAATAACTTATTACTATTTCTTGTTTGCATTGTACCCACGGATCTACTAAAAACAATCAGTGGATTACTTTGACAGTGAGGAAATGATAAAACATGATTCTCAGGCAAGTTTTGAAAGTCTTTTTCTATGATTTCCAAGATTTACGATTATGATATCTGGATGTTAATTTGTAATGGACATCAGAGGTTATGACATACTCAAGAAGTCTCAGTCACACTGAATGATATCCATATGTGTTTAGTGTTAGAGAAGGAGTATGATTTTTGACTCAAATTCACTGCCTGCAGTATCTCTTCCTCTTCAGAAGGCTTCTGGCTTTCTCTTTTGTCTTTGTTCTGCTGAATGTCCACTTGTATTGCAGACCGTATGCCGTAGTTCCACGATGGTTAAATTGCCACTTGGAAATTGATTTAAAAAACAGATGAGCACAGTGAATATTTAATATTGAATTCCCCCTGTAATGTTAATCATATCCGAATGGGGTTTATTTCTCATTTGATTGGGACTCCACTGATCCCTTCTTGGGAAGCACTGGCCCAGCAGGGATAGTGCTGAAGCTAAATATTTGTAATGTAAAACAAATTAACTCTCAAAATCCACCACAAAACCCTCAGTTATCCTCAACACCTATGTTTCACACTACGCTGGCTCGGCTGTGGTTGACTGCTGCATTAGTGTTCCTGCATAATTAAACCGTCTTCTCCGTTGTTTTTTCAGTCTCAGTCGTCAGAATGACTCAGAGATTTGGCTTACACAGGAGCAGAGAGGAATGAGATGTCTGCGCTCTGTGTGTCAGGCCTGACTGAATCATGTGTTAACAACAAACAGAAAGAGAAGGAGGGCGTAAGAGCGTTCCTCAGGAGTTATGAGGCTTCGATCTCCTGACACTACAAGCGTCAATAAATCGGCTCAGTGATTTAAAAGCGATGTAGACTATTGTACCAGCAAATGGAATCATATTTGGTTTTCATAGTGTAATAAATAGGAGCTATCAGAATGTTAGCCTTGGTGGACGGTGCAGCTTCATAGTGCCACAGTGTGTCAAAGTATGCTGCAGCTATACTGAGATCAGGATCAGGTGTTGTGAAGGTGAAAGGTTCACTGTAACAGATGTAGATACATGTACAGAATCTTATCAGCATCATAAAGAACTGTTATGACTGTCACATATGAGTATCTATACATCAGCAATACATCAGCTCCAGTATCAGTGGGTGAAGGACACCAGTGTTGTCTCATTACTCTTGTCTTGGCTATCTTACAGCGTGTTTCCTTATCTGGCATGGCATCCTAGTCTCAGTGTTTGTGTGTACATCAGTAGGGCTTGGTACCATTCCACACCTGATGTGGCTGGTGGTATCACCTACAATGTTTATCTGTTAAGACAAACGGCAAGTGACCTCATTGCACTTATGGTTCCTTCCTGAAATGAAATTTACAAACCAATGACGAATTATATTACCAAAAGAGGCAGCATCTGTCAGCACCAGGCTGCAACCGCCGGTTATGAAAAAAGGAGCCAATGAGGAAGTGCTTTAAACTTGTATTCTCTCTACTGACCATCGGGGGGAAACTCCTCTGGTTGTATCAAAGTCAATGAGAAAATGAGTTTCAAGTCTTCTTCAATACAGCATGATGTTCATTTAGCAAATGATGGTCAATTTAGAGTCAAACAGACCATAAAGCAGGGAATGATTTAGGGCAGGGCTACCTTGTGATTGACAGGTCACTAACGCGAAAAGAGCCGTATACGGCGTCTCTACGTCACTCCTCCACAGTCCTAATATAGTCACTTCTGTTCACTGTTTGCAAAAATCCAAGATGGCGACAGACAAAATCCAAGATGGCGATGACCAAAATGCTGAGCTTGAGGCTTTAAAACTGCAGACCACAAACCAATGGGTGACGTCACGGTGACTACGTCCACTTCTTATATTCAGTCTGTAGTCAGCACTGAGAAGAGTTGTTAATAAGTTGCTAAATAGATATTTTCCAGAAAGATGATGAAAGGCGAAAGCCAAGTTTTTCTTATATCCACAAGCCGCCTGTTCATTAAAGTACAGCAAAGACACTGGAAAACTCAAATAATAGCAGCAATAAAGTTTATGTCCACACAATGTTTTCCTGCTACAACACATAGCTCTTTAATTTACTCTTCATGCCCTGTGCTCTCCTTTTATGTATGAAATGTATCTACCCAAAAGGATGTTGTGTTTATTTTATATGACACAACAAGAAAGTCTACAAACATGAGGCCTCTCATTACAGAGTAGCCTACTCCAAGTTCCAACTCCATCCTTGAACTTAGGAGTCCAAGCTCCCATTAACTGAAGGCTGCAGTATACGCAATTGACCCTGTGCTAAATCCCACCCTCAAATGCAGACTGGCATTGGCCAACTTCGACCAGGGTCCAACAACTATACGACTGTGCTCCAGAGCCCTCATACAATCCTTTCAGATTTTCAGAGCTGGCCTTCTAGGCAGGAACAGAAGTACAGACAAGAACACAGATTGAGGAAGGTATTTTGTTTCTGAATGAACTTGATGTGAACAAGATATACCAGGAATCAAACCACAGACCTTGTGGTTAAAGGACAACCCACTCTATCCACTGGGCCACAGCCACCCCCAACTTCCAGATACAAGGGAAATAGACACAATATCTAATTAGCCAATCAGCCATGAGAAATAAAAAATAATAAACACATAGCTCATACTGTATGTCAAAGTGAATTCCTTTAGATGCTAAATGGATGTTGAATGGTGTGGTCCTTATTGCTCAGCACCAATGCTAATAAAATGCTGTTTGTAGATGGATTTTGTTTGGTTAGTGTTTATATCCATGAAAATCTTTTAACTTTGTTGACAGTTTGATGGAACAAAATCCTGGAGAGTTTGAACTGTTGTAGCTTAGCCTTGTGCTACCATTAGCTTAGCCTTGTGCTTGCTTGTTCCAGGCTGCTAGGCTTGCCAATGCCTAGCCTAGCAGTTAGCTCATCCATTTGCCCTGTACGGGTAGTCACAACTTTGCTAAGCTGCTAACACAGTCTTTATCGCAAGGACACATGGATGGAATTCATTGTATCACTTTCTGGAGTGACCATGGCTTAAAGGAGCATCACTGATGGATCTTGTTTTTCTTCCTTTCAGCTATAAAAAATATGACCAATAAACCTTTTTATTGTTCGGACAGTGATGTTTGAGTGCAAAATGGATGGTTTCAGTTGGTTGTTGAATGTCCCCCTTTCCTGTGGCCCCAACCCTTCAGGGAGAGTTAACCATGACCAGTGACATGGAAAGCCTTCAGAATGCTATCTTCCTGGACATGGTGCCGGACAGTTGGACCAAGCGGGCTTACCCCTCCATGTCTGGCCTGGCCCTGTGGTTCATTGACCTGCTGGCCCGGATCAAGGAGCTGGAGGCCTGGTCAACGGACTTCGTCTTACCCTCTGTGGTGTGGCTTGCTGGCTTCTTCAACCCACAGTCTTTCCTCACAGCCATCATGCAGGCTATGGCTAGAAGGTAGGGTTGTTTTACATGAGGACATCAAGGGTGTAAATGTGATAGAAGCCACTTGGTGTGACACAGCCTGTGTTTGAATGACAGGAACGAGTGGCCTCTGGACAGGATGTGTCTGCAGTGCGATGTCACCAAGAAAAACCGCGAGGACTTCTCTTTACCGCCCCGTGAAGGGGCCTACGTACACGGGCTATGCATGGAGGGTGCACGCTGGGACACACAGGTACATGAGTTTTTAACTGATTGATTTGTTCAGCTGACTGTCACAGCGGTGAAGAATAGCTGATTGTGAGGTCTAGTCTCTAGGGAAGGTGAAGAAACAAAATAAAAAACAGCACACTTACCTTATACAGAAAGCTTCCTTTACACACTTATTGCGAAGATGGATGACACATGAACATAAGGTGAGCTAACAGCAAATTACATCTTTAAACTGAGTCAAGTAAAGTAACTTCGATATTTGACCCGTGAAGGGCCTCCACATTCCCTTTGTGGCTTCATTTTCTAATTTGCATCCTGCATGCGTTCAGCTCTCAGAATGCAGTGCAGCTTCCCAGGGCTCTATCTATCTACATACACACAGCTACTGTATATGCACCCAGCTTTCAAGGAGCATCCCTGTAGACTTCTTAATTAGGGAATGTGCAGAGTGTGCACTTGAACACTTTAGAGGAGTGTCTCCTTTTTTCTTCATTAAAGTTGGAGACGCAGACAAAAAGACAGGCGGACAGATGGCGTCTCCCGACAACTCCTCTAGTCTGCCTCTTCTACTTCTCTCTTCACGTCCTCCTCTCAGCCCCAAGGCCAGTTCTGTGCCACTTGTGGAGAGTAGCAGAGAGTGAAAAGGAGAGGAAGCAGCACTCCTTCAGGACACAGCTCTGAGCAGCAATAAAAGTCAAAGATTTATGATAAACCTCCTCATCTATGTTATTGAAGCTGGCATTCAGAGGGGTTTCACACACCAAAGACAGCTAGATACTTTATGTGATAAACACATTGTGTGCTGAATGGATACGGTAGAAATGCAGACATTACACACGGGACACTTGTATTCATGAAATGACACCAATGAACGGCGATGAATAATCTATCTTTGTAATAAATTGTTATTCTCTCAGTATATTGTGAGATTATACAATAAAAATAGACACGTTACCATATTAACAGTGTTTATACAGTGTTAATCTAATTTACAATGAACCATAGTGAGCCCACATGGCCTGCTTTACCATACCCATCATTTATATTTACCCTAACAGACAAAAAGTTATTGGTGTTTAAGAGCTCTTTAAAGTTTTGTAGTTAATGTAGAGGCAATTAGGGCATTGTCCTTTGTGCTTTCCAAAGTCATCCGGATTTACATTCATTCCTGAGAGTCACTGGGCATGCATGGTGAAACTTGTGTTTGTCAGGCACTAAGTGTTGGAGGATTAATTAATGAGACAGACCGCTCTGTTTCAGTGTGTTTACAGAGTGTGTATTCTTAGGCAGGGCAGCTTGACTTCGACTCAAACTCAGCCGGCTTTCACCACTTTTCAAGGTCACCACAGTATTGTTTTATGCAAACTGGATGTCTAACACTATTTGTGCCAATAAAGATTAGTCAAACATCTACTTTTTCTTCAACCAAAGAACAATATTAAATACTGCCTCAATGGCAAGTACAGTCGGGACGAGGATCTCACTGCTCCTCGAACTAATTTCTTACTCTGTCTGTGGTTGACTGGCTTGTCCCCCACATCCCCCTCCCTCCCCTCTTCCCTCTCCTGTCTTCTCCAAACTTCCTTACTCTTTCAGATTGGCATGATTGTAGAAGCCCGCCTGAAAGAGCTCACTCCGACCGTGCCGGTCATCTTCATCAGGGCCATTCCTGTGGACAAACAGGACAGAAGGAATGTTTACCAGTGTCCTGTCTATAAGATCCGCCAGAGGGGACCCACCTACGTATGGACCTTCAACCTGAAGTCCAAAGAAAATCCCTCCAAGTGGGCTTTAGCTGGAGTGGCTTTGCTTCTGCAGATCTAGCAGGAGTTGATTGTGCTGGTTATGGTGCCAACAGGGTCAAGGGTTCAATTGACTTTGGACCGAATTGTTTAGGTAACTTTTGAAAGATGAAATATTGCAGTCTTCCTCTGCAAATGAAAAGTTGAGTTCATAAGAAATAGAGATGCATCCTTACTCAATTCAATACAGTCAACTACAGTCTTATTTAGTGATGGATTACTAAGTCAGTTTACTGACTTTAAACACTTGTGTTTACTTGTGCTATTGTTACTCTAAGTTTTAGCATGTCAACAAAATAAAACAAGACGTAAACTCTGTAACTTTGTATATCAAGGACACATGTTTCTTGTTTACAGCTTGTGGTCACATTCCACATCGGAGACATTTTAGGACTGGCGGGACCTGCAAGGCGAGGGTCACATGACAGACAGACAGCTGAAATTAGTAAAACTCACTACACCAAAAAGCAGTACCTTATCACTTTGTTTCAAACCTATGCAAAACATTTTCAAATATAAAGACTACATTTCTTTCTCCACAATATGACATTATACCCTTCATGCAATCCTGGCATCGAAATAATCAGACAGAAGAAAAGGATATAGTGAAGAGGGCACCGCTCAGTGCCACACTGTGGTGGTCCCTGGAGAGTCTTTCCATTCACCTGGTTGTTATCTTTAAACCACCTGACTCCAGAAAACCTTTGGAAACTAGAAAAGTGCACTCAGTAGAGTGCAGATCTGCATGTGGGTGCAACAGGGAGAGCATGGCAGGATGTGTGTCCTGTAGTGGAATGAAGAGGAGACAATGTGCAGGTGACAACATCAAGGCGTAACCAGAGTAGACAGGCAATCTGGAGGCAAACCTCAGAAAGCAGATAGTGTTGTTGCTTAGCTTGTTGTGTTTGAAAAATAAAACAATTTTATCCCTCTCAAAGAATGGGAACTGTCCCAAAATCAGTGTTTACTTTGTTGTTATCATCTATTAGTGGCTTAATAAAAACACCATTCAAATGTTAATACTAATATATGTTAATAATAATTAGTGCTGGGCAACGATTCAAATATTTAATCACGATTAATCGCATGGATTTTTTTGTGATTAATCGTGATTAATCGCATTGTTATGGCAAAGTTCAATAATGAATTCAAAAGTAGTGTATTGCGCACTTTTATTTTAAAAGTACTGCTATATGAACAAAAGTGCAACATTTGGTTCACGAGATGCAGGTAGCATGTTTTATACTTAATGTGAATATAATTCATACTTTGTTGGTATCTTATTCTGAAAACCGGATGTTCGTCTGAATAAACCGGATGTTGTCTCACGTTAATGTTTCCGCTAACTTTCAAAGTCCTTCGCCCCGATCTGTGCAGTTTAAATGCGTTTACCGTGAATTTCAGCATATAGGTGCACTAAAATGTCAGTGTCTGCTGAGTTGACCACAGAGATCTGTGTGTCTGCTGACTTTACCGCAGCGATGTCCAGTAGTCTCCAGGGAGAGCAACAGCTGGTGCAGCTTCTCTCTTTATTTCTGCTCCCCCCCTCGACCAGAAGTGGAAGTCGCCTTTTCTCTATGCCAACCCTGAAGGGACATCATATCTCCAATACAAAACGATAAACATGAGACAGTCTGTTACAATAATAATAAATTAAAAATACTTACCTGTTTTTTTTTGTTTTTTTTGTTGTTTTTTTTTAATAATAATTAATTTTATTTTTTTCCCATCTCAAAAGGCTCAAGGACATACACACACACACACACACACACACACACACACACACACACACACACACACA
>NW_022280106.1:497819-510538 GCF_004355925.1 Anarrhichthys ocellatus | reverse complement strand
ACACACACACACACACACACACACACACACACACACACACACACACAACTGACTATAGGATGTTTGCTGGCTTTTATCCCAGTGTTCTTGTCATCCTCTTGTTGTTATGTCTATGTATTGTCTCTTGTCTTTTAATTAAAAAAAAATGAATAATAATAATAAATTTAAAAAATGCGTTAACGGGCGATAAAATAATTGTCGGCGTTAATTAATGAATGCGTTAACGCGAAAATAACGCGTTAACTTGCCCAGCACTAATAATAATATATCTGAGTTAACTGCTACTTTAATCTCAGAGAAATTCAGTAAAATGCTGACACTGACAATTTCTACCAAACACATTTTCTATTGTCCCGGGACAACGAGACACCATTAGTCTCGAGCCCTGTTTTAATAAAGGACCACTGCTGTAATGTTTAATTGAATTAATAAAAAACACAATTGTCATACCATGTAAATCCGGACAGAAACAATTCCTAATCCCTGGTGGATACAAAATTCCAAACTGAAGCATTTGATGATTTGCGCAGAGCCTCGAAGGGGATTAACCAACAGCGAAGGGTGCAACACCTAAATAGAACCAATTTCAATGTCGATGATGATGATGTCAAGGTAAGTAGGTCCTCCCTTTTCAATAAAATGATTGGATACAACTCGTGGTAATCTAGTATTTCTCAATACTATGACAACAATATGAGTGAGTAGACACAATGAAGTTAACTACATTTTGTATTTGTGTTTTTGACCATAAAATGATAGCTTGTTTGGTAATATTTTTTTCTAAATATCTTCAAAAACCTGCCAAATGTTGAGAAAAGCAGCCAAATGCTATCCCCCCCAACATCATCAATAGAAGCCCAATCTGGTAACACTGGTTTCAAATGTGTGTTGGGCATTGTTAAGAGAGGTGGATAATAATAAAAGCAAAGTAGGGGTTAAAACAATTAACGGGAGCCAAAACATTGTTTAAATACTAGCTAACGGTACTTGTGGACTTATAGCATTCTAGCATTTCTTCAAACACACTGCTGTATTGCTGGGGTAAAATAAACCATTACATGACATGAAATGTTTAACTCACAGTGGCAATTAATAATCCAAGCAACCTTGACTTTAATCAATTTATCATTTGTAAGCATATAGAAATTATTTCATAGATAAGTTGTAGCAATAGACTGCATATCGTACAGAAGAATTGTATTTTCAAAGAAATAGTGAATCACCACAACCAGAAGAGGTTTGCATATTGTCGCAAATGAGCAACAAAAAAAGTAGCATGCAGAGATAATTGGAAATTGAATGTGCCATTTCCTGTAATTACGGCCCCCCCAAAAAAAGTGCACAATCTCACTTAAAGCCACACTGAGCAAAATTCTGGTGAAACTATACATCTCACTTGTAGTTTCAGATCTTGTAGATTGTTTGCCCATATTAACTGATGATATTCATCAGATATTCATCAGATATTTTCACCCTTTACACCCATGACTGCACACCCATCCACTCCTCTAACACTATAGTGAAGTTCGCTGATGACACCACTATAGTAGGAATGATATCAAACAACGAGGAGGCGCATTACAGAGAGGAGGTACAACATCTGGTTGAGTGGTGTACTGACAATAACCTGGTCCTAAGCACTATAAAAACCAAAGAGATCATCGTGGATTTCCGCAAGAACCAGGAAGACCACACCTCCCCCTCTCCACATAAACGGTGAGGAGGTGGGGAGTGTAAGTGACATCAAATTCCTGGGAATCCACATCACAAAGGATCTGACATGGGCCCTTAACACCTCCCACCTGGGGAAGAAAGCCCAACAGAGGCTCTTCTTCTTGAGAAAACTCGAAAAAGCCAAAGTCCCCTCTCAACTCCTAGTCAACTTCTACAGGAGCACCATATACAATTCTCTGCCACTGTGCCACCGTGTGGTACACCAGCTGCACAGCAGAGAACCGGAGAGATCTGGCCCGGGTAGTTAAAACAGCGCAGAGGATCGTAGGAACCAAGCTCCCAACTCTGGACACGGTGTATGCTAGCCGACTACACAAGAAAGTTAGCAATCAGCAAGAACCCAACCCACCCAGGTCACAGTCCGTCTGTTCCCCTGACATCAGAAGGTACAGAACAATACAGACACGCACAAACAGACTGAGGAACAGCTACCCCCCAGAGCTGTAGCCTCCATCACCCCCCCCCCAAACAGCTAGCCCCCCCCCCCCATCAAGCTGCTGAAAATTCTACTGACTTTACTGATACACTTTATACTCTGTTTGCACTGTCAAAACAAATGTTCACACTGCACTGTTTGCACAAACTTTATTTTATTATTACTTTAGTAACGTTTTTATTCTTTTTGTGTATTTTTATCTTGTATATTGTTTGTTATCGTTGTTGTTTGCTGCTGCTGGCTGAGGGCTACCAAACGGAATGTCGTATCACTACAATGACAATAAAAACCTCTTTATCTTTATCTTTATTGTGTCATGGCAGGGAATCTCTCTCCATCGAACCTCAGGAAATGGTGACACATCTCAAAGGTAAAAATGCAAGGAGTCTCAGGCCATGTCCACATTACTCCGTTTTTACTCCGTTTTTGCCACGTTTACACAGCGGCCACACTACGCCGGAGTTTTGGAGCACCCTAAACGGAGGAGTCTGAAAACTCCCCGAGATTGGAGGTGTTTGAGCATTCCGGGGTTGCTTTTGAGTGTGGACGGTCGGAAACTGATGTGCTTAGAAAAAATTACGCCCACACCCGTGTTCGCTACTGGATTGGTTCTTAGCAACCATCACGTCTCCGTCCCTGATTCGTCACACTCACTATCACGTGACCCGTACCCGGAAGAAAACAAACAGGCAGAGCGACCAGCGATTCATTTCAACATGGATAACTAATTTCAAGCGTTGCTGCTAGCAGCAATGCAGTAAAAGTCTGCATTTCTGTGGCGGAAGCAGCTGTTATTGGAGCGATTAGCGAGCCAAGCCACAGTTAGCCGTAAATGTTATTTAGAGCTACGAGTGAGAACAACAACAGTTAGTGCCTCGTTGTTTTTAGATTCTAATGAGAAGACACGCTGCTTCGTTTTACTTCTTCCGTTTTGTAGCCTTGAGAGACCTTAGTCTGTAAGTATTTTTATGAAGCATGAAAAGATGTACGAAGATATATAAATGCTAATCGCGGTTAGCATTTCTCAATTGGCGGTAATGTTAAAATTAGCTTAGAAGCTAGCTAGTCGGACATGTTACATGATGTTCAGAGCTACGAGTGAGAACAGACAACAACAACACGGAGGAAACGAGTGAGAGACATGTGTTGACCACATTTATGGACCCATAATCTAGTAAACTTTTACGTGTAAGTGTTGATTTTATAGTAAATTTGATGTGAGAGAGACAGAGAGAGATAGACCCGCAGCGTTGTAACTACGTCTGAAAAATAAAAATTCTAAAACAATCCACGAACTGTCTGTTTGAGTTTATAGAGGAATATTTTAGAGGAAGATCTTAAGTATCAAACACAACCTTTCATTATTAAAGACTACTTTATTACTCTTTAAACTCAACTTTATCTTTTTTTAAACTCAGCAACCAATCTACTTCCTGTTTACACCGTCACGCGCATGCCCAGTGTACGTTAATGGTGACGTGCTGCCCGTCTGCGAAGGTTGCCGTGTGGACGCAGATCAACTCGAGAATGATGCTGAAACGGCCGTGTGGACAGAGATCGTTTTTATTTGACAAATCTGCTTCCAAATAGAAACGGAGTAATGAGGATGTAGCATCAGAAAGAGAAAGTACCAGCATAAGATCTTGTGCCTCCCTCATCAGGTACTTACTTTCTGGTGTTGCCATACAGCGATTCTAATGTAAAATTGTCATGAAGTGAAACTGTCTGCACGTTTGTAGACTTTGAACTACTATGTTTTTAAAATGATAATTATCTGTGTTTAAGCAGAAATGTTTCACTTTATGAGGAGGTGTGTAAAGCTACAGCAGGTTGGGGAATATCACAGAATAAATGTAACTATTTCACACATTTTATCCAAACCACTAAAACTACCTCCACTATGAACACCTTATCTAATAATATAACAATTTCTCAATTGATCAAATGCAGTATTTTTGTAAACAACGTATTTAACATTAATTTCCACATTTTTTCCAAAAACCTGAAGAGTAAAGAGGCTTTATCTTGTCTTTGCAGATTGTGCATTTGGTTTTATTTTCACATACTCTATAATATATCCCATTTTAGCGCCAACATGCAGTCAGTCTCCTATCTCCCGTTTCCAGTCTCCCAGTCCTGCCTCCTCTCCTCTAAGACTTCAACTCTCTCCTACTCCTTCCACTTCACTCCTTTCTTCTTCCCTCCTCCCCATTTAAGATTAAACACCCTCTCCAAAGTGGGGAGCCTCAGATTTATCCCCAACAGTTGTACAGTAGATGCAAACACCCACACTAAGCCAGCTCTTTCTTTCTTCCTTGTTCTCCCTCTGTCTCAGCCCAGGTTCCCTAGCGTCTCCTTTATCTGCTTATTAGAGAGCCTTAACAATGCACAGAGAGACAGAGGTTTGAGGAGGAGCAGCAGGTGATGGGAAGTAGAAGGAGGAAATCAATAATTCAGGGTGAGGCATTTATGTAGAAATAGATTCTGCTTGTGTACACATGTGCATCAAACATGCAACCGTAGTGTGGCTTTGCACAGGAGACGTAATGTATTCTTGCCTGCAGTGCAGCAGAGGTGCTGCAAAATGTTCTAATGTGTTAAAGTATTACAAACTCATCCAATTGACCCTTGCTAAGCTCTGACTCCCTTAGTCCCTGTTCCTATGCCTGTCAAGCTTCCCGTTAGCATGGCACCTGCAGTTTACAATGATAATGGTGGCAGATTTACCTCTCAAACAATGAGTCTGAGATTTACCACAGAAGTTAACAAAAGCAGCTTTTAAAATCCAGCCGAAGGCCATCGTGCATTAGCTATTTGTCTCACACCTTCTGCAACAATTTTTTTTATTGTTTCCAGGTTTCAAGATCTAAAGCACATATATGCACAGCTGCAAACATGGGATCATGTTAAAAGTGTAAAGCTGCATGTCCCAGCAGGCAAAACGTCAGCACCATCACCAGTTAATGAACCATGTTAGGGTATGGAAATAAAGCAGCAGCCTTGCTCTTGTGTTGCAGAGTACAGTCAGTTAGCCCTGTGTTATACATGTAATGCTGTTTGTTATAACCTAGCTCTGTTTGGTTGCTTACTGTAGGGCAGCACTAAACAGGGAATTCCAACTGTCTGGTCCATCAGGGGATGCCATTGGGCCCAAACATTTTTTTTCCTACAGATAGCTATATTGGGCAAGAGACGTCTGTTATTCAGCGGATACATTAGTTTAGGTAAATCAACTCCCCAGTAGGAACTCCTGAATAGCTCTTATTTAAATCATTAGGTCTTAAAAACTGTAAAATGCATTAATAGCTAATTCCAGAGTTATTTTCCTTCCTCCTTTCATGTGAATGAGAATGAGGCTAGACCAAGAGCTGGGAGGTGGGGCTTAAGGAATCACTAGCGCACATGATCTATGGGCTCCAGGATGCAAGAGATCGCTGGAAGATTTGTTATTTCATCATTAAGAACCCTAGACTGTAGGTGGTTTGAGATAAATGCTAACATACGTAATCACAACTAGCATGTCAACATGTGGATGTTTAGCAGGTAAAACGTTTACCATGTTCACCATCTTAGTTTAGTGTGTTAGCATGCTACTTTTGCTAACAGCCCTAAACACAAAGTACAGCTGGGGCTGATGGGATTGTCATTAGTTTTGCAGGAATGTATTCTCAATCTTAGAAAACTTAAACCTTTGACCTGATTGTGGAGGTAAATGAAAAGTCATGGAATGCTGCAGGACCAGAATATGAGCCTCTTTTGGACCAAAGAGTCCTCCAACCGCCCCTGCAGACCAACCACTGTCCTGGTGTAACATGAAAAGCCAGATCCATAAGAGCTCCTCAGAGCACTTAATGACGGGGCATTGCAGACTGCTGCAGAGACGCAGCCTGGTCTCAAAAAGTAAAAACCAGTGTGGCGATTCCTAGCTCATATTTGTAGATAATACAAGTGTTCTTGGCATGCAACTGAGCAGAGAATACTGGAGTCGAAGGGGTGGGTGAAATCTATCAAAGGGTTCATGCTCGGAATGGAAAAGAAGGTACTTTTAATCATCTGCTTGGGTGAGACGTCAGGCGGTTGCTAGGTTACAGGTCAGTGCAGAGAAGCTTCTCATGTGAATGCTGTAGAGATTCCTTGATGTGTATAATATTTAAGCATGCAGAGATCTAAATTTAGCGAGATGCGATAATGTGATTGCAGAGCTCAACAATAACTAATAACCATGGAGATAATGCCTGGAAATCCTACCTTCGTTTTCTGACTCCATGTGTGATCCACCACATCATTCTTCACATGTTCTACAAACTCATCAACCTACACAGTGATCATCTACCTGAAGGGAGTCTAAATATGGCTGCCTTCATGAGGTGGAAGACAGACTAATAACCACTTTGTCACTTTTTTCTTCCTCCCAGCTGAATCTTTCCTACTAGGCGATCATTTCTTTGCTGTTTTTTCACTCCACTTCCCAGAGATCACTTGTCAGCCAAACAATCTGTCCTCCAAGCCTCCTAAAATCCACATGACACTCCCTCTGAGCACTGAGAAATGTGCTGTCGTGACAACCAAAAGTGCTGCCGAGACACCTCGCTAGCAGTCATTTTCACAACAGGTGTGAAATGCTGATAAATAGCACAATGTTGTCTCAGCTTGTAATTCTATCTAACACATTCACTGCTCTGACCCACAAGAGTCAACTTTGGCAAAATGGCTGGATTAGCTGCTCTCTATTCTGGGACAGTAGGGCCTCAGCTCTGTGCAGCCGGCTCCTCGTGTAGCGCTGCAGCCAGCAGAGTCGGCTGCTGTGCAGACCAACTGTGAGAGCAGCAGTTTTTGGCTAGGGCTGGAGACTGGGGTAATTAGCTTTGACAGAGCTGATGAGTTGCTAATTAAATGTTTATCTGAATATGGCATCTGTCGTAAAACAAATGCCTGTTAGCTGCCTACAATCTGTGGATTATCACAAATAAGTGGGGTTGGGTCCTGCATGCAGGGAGATAAGCGGGTCGGAGAGAACAGCTGTCAGGCAGGAACTAGTCACAGCAACAGCACCTACTGTGTGCACGGCAGGAGCTTACTATGACTCATAATGCCAATGATTATCTCCATCCACATTCAAGCTGCTACTCAACACACTGACATCTTTTGTGACGAGTAGAGTTGCAGTTATCATCATATTTCATTCATCATTTCGAACTTTCAATCTGTTAAGCTACTCATTTTAGGAAGTTTAAAGCCAGTAATCAAAAAATCTGTTTAGATTTTAGATGTGTTTAAAGAATTAGTTCAAGGCCAGTGAATAATAAGGCCCGGGGTCAGCATGTGTTGCACTAAAAAGAAGCAGTTTTACTGCCAGCCATTCTGAAGTGCAGCAGGTACCAAGCACTTGAAATCCTGGTTCAAGAGACTGGAGAAATTATGCAGATTCACATAATGTGGTTGTTTGTATGTCTGCTCAATACAAATCAATCCCCTCGTTTTTCTTCTCAGAGTTCATTTTACAAGAATTGGGTTTTGGACCTGAAACCCTTTTCAACCTTCTTGAGTTTGCAGGCCAGAAGTGAAAAAATGTCGGGGGTATTATCTAAAAAGAACTGAGTGTTAAGAGTTATGACTGTATCAATCCATGTGTGTAAAATCAGATTTGTAAAACTGTGATTTTTGAATGTGTACATGAATTGCCAACTGTGTATTCCGAATCTGTGTGTAATCCGATTTGTAAATGTTTAAAAAATCTCCAAATCTGTCTTTAGATTTGCAAGTGTAGTGAGATTTGTAAATGTATAAAATGCATAAATAGATCTGTAAATGCATACATAAATCTCTTAATTCGTACATAGATGTGTAAATGTTTCGAAGAATCAGTAAATGCACATAGAAGTGTAATATGTAGACAAATCTGTAAATGCGTACATAGATATTAAAACCTCTTCTCACTCCTGCATAATTTGCCTAAAACGCCTATCAACCGCGTACCCAAAGTAAACTGACAGCTCTTATTGAACCATTGGGAGTACATGTATGGTTTTAGTCTTTATTGAACGGCAACACTCTGAAGTTTCTTCACAATCAGTCAGAATCACTGTAAGTGCTACTAGCATTGAGCTAATGCGTTTTCAGCACAGTGAAAGAGAAGCATTTTATTTCCGCCTAGATTTGTTTTGGCCAACAGATGGCAGCAGTTATCTATGGCTGGGACTTACAGGCTTGAAAAGACTCTCATTACAGCCAACAGTCATGACACCAAGTATAAGTTAAAATTTGATAACAATATGACAGAAAATTAGTATTTTACATGTGGTTTACTAAGAGTGCGGCCGTGTAAAAACACATTTAGAGGCTCGCGTCACCACATCAAAATGCATATACTATGATAAACTACGTTTCCGAAATTTGAACTATAGTTTATTTATGTCAATGTATGGTTAACTATATCATATTTAATTATTATCAACGTCCACAGATTCTTGAAAATTGTCATGAACCAGACTTTAGTCTTCATACTCTGTCCCAGAAACTTGACTCATGGTTTCCAGTTCAGGTTAGAAAACTTTCCCAGCATTCAATCTGATAAATCTGCATATCCTTGGCTTCGTAATTTCATTGGCTATATGGAGCCTGAGTTTGAACTGGATCTGTTGCGATTGGCTCGAGCTATACCCAAAGAAGTGAGGCGGGCATTGTCTTTCAAAGAGGACTCTCGTTGGCTGTTCCAGACTGTGGCCGGGCTATAGAAGCTCCTATTGGGTCAAATGAGGTGTCAATCTAACCGGCGGAATGCAGGCTCCATTTTGCGATGAAAATCCCCGCTCTGTTGACACGGAATGTGAAGTTATGCCCGAAATATGATCGCGAGTTATCATATCTGCTGGCTAATTTGAAATGATGCAACAGCCCCCCGTGGGTCTTTATGGACGTACTAATGTGTTTTGGACTAAATCTTTTACTGGATTCGATCGAGTGGACCCTTAGCCACCTAGCAAGACCGTTTTTGCTGGACTAGCATGCACAAGGGGGACGTTATGAATCATAATCGGTGAGTCACGGCGATATTTTATCGGCTATTTTTGGAGTGCTTGTTTGACAGACGTTAACTGTACCTGCTGTTGTTATTGTATCTTGAAATGGTTTGCATAAATCGAATTACAAGAACCGTAGCTTTCTAATGAGATATCACATTAATACGCATCATTACAGGGCAGTTGTGTGCATAACACAAATATGCAGTTATCACTCACTCACTCTGACGGCCCGCCCGCGGGCCGTCAGAGTGAGAAGAGGTTTTAATGGTTAAAAGTATTTTGTTGAAGAGCTAGAAACAACTCAGTGACCCCTCTCCATTGTCTTACACATCATTTTTGTTACACTTCTGCAAATGTCTGTACTGCTCCACCCTAGTATGGATGCGCCCACGGTCACTTCCGTATTACGAAAGCCTTAAAGGTTCTGTTCCAATGGAAACCGCACTAATGTGGGTCCTGCAAAACATCAAAGCTACAGTCGCAGCCGGACACCCCAATCAGACTGCAATTTTCGCAAATTCTGGCTTGCATGCCAAATTTCCAAAAATTCCCAGTATCCCAAGCACCTTCTTTCGAAAGACACGGAGGAATAATAATAATAAACATTAGAATAACAATAGGTCCTCCGCTCCGACTATGTCGGTGCTCGGGCCCTAATAATAAATATTAGAAGAACAATAAGTCCTACGCCACAAACTACGTCGGTGCTCGGGCCCTAATAATTAATATTAGAAGAACAATAAGTCCTACGCTACAAACCAGGTCGGTGCTCGGGCCCTAATAATAAATATTAGAAGAACAATAGGTCCTCCACTCCGACTACGTCGGTGCTCGGGCCCTAACAAGGCATCTTTTACACATCAACACTTCTCATTGGGATGGGACGGTAGAAAAACTACATGTTTAAAATCTGACACTATTAACAGTTTACAGACCATCTTTTAATTAAATCTATAAACTATATGCATTCAGATGCACTATACAGTTTTGTATTTCAAGAACTTATGGTCCAAATACAACTGTTGAACAATGTTAGCTTTACGAAACAATGAACTGTTGGGAATTTCATTGTCTTTGTCGTGTTTTTAAATAAACATATAAGCAGGTGAGAACAAACTGCTCTTAATTGCAACTCTATTAGTCTAACTCCACATGCACCTTACCGTCACGATACAGCTCCTAGCTTGCCATGCTTCACTTACATTCCCCTGGGTCCTAAGTCCCGACATGTACAGCTCCTTATAGCCATCTATGTATCAACATACATTTATAACAAATACCACAGTCTTACCTTGTTATCCATGTCAAGCGATGATGTATTTGTGAAAATGCAATCAGGCATATTAACGATCGTAGTTTTTCCATAGTTCACTCGGTGAAGCTCTGTGTAGATCTGTTCACTGTGCCCCTGTTGTTCATAATGTGACTGTAGAATGTAGAGCACTGTAGAATAAACCGTAGAATCATAGCAAACCCCAATGCCACAAATCCACCTGTAGAACTGCAGAGCTGTCTATTAGCATACACACACACACACACAGTGACATGCTGTATGGTGAGTAGTAAGCAGCTACCCTAATGGCCACATAGGAGACAGAAAGCAAAGTTGAGTTCACAAAACAAACCGGTTGCCAAAAAAAGCAGGAGCTTGTACAAATGGATTTTCAGTTTTCAGTGTAAAATGAACTGCTGAAGGGCTGCCTCCTTTTCTTCAGAGAATGTATCTGAAACACAACTGTTGATTTTGTGATTCAAAGTTGATGCTGTTCAACAATCTTTTTCCACAGTGATATCAGAGGAAACTGCTTCAACGATTTCTGTGTTGTTCCGCACAAAACTCTTTAAATTTAAAGATGAACTTTGGTGAACTCTGTTGATTCAACAGCTATTGTGCATAATTTGTATATTTTTTCAAAACTGAACTAAACCATTTTAGGACACAGTTGTGTGACAGTAATTGGGGAAATCAACAGCTCTAAGCCAGCATTGCTAACATTAAAATTGTATGTCCTATCTCCTAAACCCGACCAACATGTCCTCTGCAGAGGAGGCAGCGCCTGAGGACCTAGGGGGAGGCTCACCCATATCCCTGGCAGAGGTCGCTGAGGTAGTTAAAAAGCTCCTTGGTGGAGACACCGGGGGTGGATGAGATCCGCCCTGAGATGCTGAAGGCGCTGGACATAGTTGGGCTGTCCTGGCTGACACGCCTCTTCAATGCCGCATGGGGGTCGGGATCAGTGCCCGTGGAATGGCAGACCGGGGTGGTGGTTCCCATCTTCAAAAAGGGGGACTGGAGAGTGTGCTCGAATTACCGGGGTATCACACTACTCAGCCTCCGGGGGAAGGCTTATGCCAGGGTGCTGGAAAGGAGGCTCCGACCGCTTGTCGAACCTCAGATTCAAGAGGAGCAGGGCGGATTCCGTCCCGGCCGTGGACAGTGGACCAGCTCTTTACCCTCGCAAGACTACTGGAGGGGCTCTGGGAGTTTGCCCAACCAGTCTACATGTGCTTTGTGGACTTGGAGAAGGCCTTCGACCGGGTCCCTCGGGGGGTCTTGTGGGGGGTGCTGCGGGAGTATGGGGTGCCGGACCCGTTACAACAGGCGATCCGGTCTCTGTACGACTGCAGTAGGAGCTGTGTCCACATTCTCGGCAATAAGTCAGACACGTTCCCGGTGGGTGTTGGCCTCCGCCAGGGCTGCCCTTTGTCTCCGGTCCTGTTCGTGACTTTCATGCACAGGATATCTAGGCGCAGCCTGGGGGCGGAGAACGTCAGTTTCGGGGGTCTCGGGATCACCTCTCTGCTGTTTGCAGATGATGTGGTCCTGTTAGCCTCCTCGGATCATGACCTCCAGCATTCACTGGGGCGGTTTGCAGCCGAGTGTGAAGCGGCGGGGATGAGAGTTAGCACCTCCAAATCTGAGGCCATGGTTCTCTGACGGAAACCGGTGGATTGCTCCCTCCAGGTGGGGACGGAGTGCCTACCTCAAGCGAAGGAGTTTAAGTATCTCGGGGTCTTGTTCACGAGTGAGGGTAAGATGGAGCGGGAGATGGACAGGCGGATCGGTGCGGCTGCAGCAGTAAAGCAGGCGCTGCACCGGACCGTCTTGGTGAAGAGGGAGCTGAGCCGGAAGGCAAAGCTCTCAATTTACCACTCGGTCTACGTTCCTACCCTCACCTATGGTCACGAACTCTGGGTCGTGACCGAAAGGACAAGGTCGCGGCTACAAGCGGCCAAAATGAGTTTCCTCCGTAGGGTGGCCGGGCTCAGCCTTAGAGATAGGGTAAGGAGCTCGGTCATCAGGAGGGAGCTTGGAGTCGAGTCGCTACTCCTTCGCGTCGAAAGGAGTCAGCTGAGGTGGTTCGGGCATCTAATTAGGATGCCTCCTGGACGCCTCCCACTGGAGGTTTTCCAGGCACGTCCAACTGGGAAGAGACCCCGGGGAAGACCCAGAACACGCTGGAGAGATTACATCTCCCAGCTGGCCTGGGAACGCCTCGGGATCCCCCAGAATGAGCTGGAACATG
>NW_022280106.1:461350-497419 GCF_004355925.1 Anarrhichthys ocellatus | reverse complement strand
GGCCTGGGAACGCCTCGGGATCCCCCAGAATGAGCTGGAACATGTTGAGAGGGAGGTCTGGGTCGGCCTGCTTAGCCTGCTGCCACCGCGACCCGACCCCGGATAAGTGGTGGAAAATGGATGGATGGATGGATGTCCTATCGGAGGACTCTGCGGTTATTAAAAGTGAAAACTATCTTTCTAGCTTGCTGGTTAACTGCTTTTGTGATCTTTTGTGATACATTGTGGTTCGATCCTCCTGGAACAAACTGATGAAGGATGCTCTATCACTGCAGACACATAACATTTTCATTTCTGCTTTTTGGTAAATTATTATACAATAAGAACACAAGTCATAACATACACCAAGGATATATAGTGTGTACACATTTGTTAGCAAAATTTTATTTTCATTTCAGTTTAATTTTAAAGCTGTTGAAACAAGCCTGGAGTCTGTCCTTGTCTGATGATGTCACCTCCTTCTCCCCAGAACTCCTTCATCAACAAGGTCAGGAGGCTCTCAGCGTGGGGTGCCACATAGCAGTGCTAAAGCAGTCAGCTGGAGAAAATGAGAGGTTTTTGGGAAGTGGACCTTCAGCATGACCCTGGATGCCAGGTGGAAAAGCAGACTAAAATATGAATCAGCCGTCACTGATACCAATAAAATCAATATATGCCTACCACCTCAGGAGATCCTTTAAACAGAAATCAAAGCAGAAAAGCTGTAATCCTTGCTCTTTCATTGCTCCATGTCCCCGTATGTTATGTATAAGAGCTGCTAGAGACAACCTCTCTTTGATGAGACATTATCTGTGGCAAAGCGTTCTTCACATCCTCATATACAGTGCAGTCACAAGCATCTTAAGAATGCCATTAGGAACACACACAATGCAGGGAACAATCAGTGGGGCGTACAGTACAGATCATATGTGCTTTGGAGCACTTTATACATCATCATAATACATATAGGTTTGTTTCTTTGAAACTGCCCTCCTGTCCAGCGTAGGTTGCATTAATAATTCATACATTTCCAGTGCTCCTTATATATTTATACTGTGGGTATGCCAGCATGATGCTTGGGAGTGAAAAGTTTGCAGCCCATTTTTGTTCTGCAAAAAGGCCACCAAGTGCTTTTCCAGCCTCACACATTATTGTTTGACAGTCTGCTCTAAAAAAGGGTTTTGTTAGGATCCATTAGCGCGTTTTGTACCCTGCAGCTTCTACAGTGAAAACCCCTCAGAAACCCCTGCCGTGATGCATACAACCCACATGCATGCACAGACGTAGGCATACATTCAGCACCATGCCCATCCCATCCCCCACAGCACACAGGCACACTCAGTGGGGGGAAAGAGGTGGGAGGTCAGGCTCGCAAAAGGATGCGAGTCGGTGTTAGTTACTATGGTAGCTGGTCAGACCCTGCTTCCCTAAAAGCACAGCGTAGAGGAGGGCATCACTGTCAGAAAATAGATTTCTCCATTGGAACACATTTTAACAGAATGTGTCATCGGCTTATCAGATCAACACAAGCAACACTGAATGATCAAATGTGTTGCACAAAATGTGTTGCAAAAAATGCTGTGCAGCCCACACAGTGTCAGCCGACTGCAGCCGTTATTCCTATCTTGGTGAGGCCACCTGGTAACTGGTGAAATATGGGACAGGTCATCCAGTGAGCTAGCACTTGCCAGGGGGGTTGCAAGTAATACACATTGAACACTGCATGACTTTATCCAGACTGACAGTGTTTCTGCTGTCATGACTTTTTAATCTATGAGCTTCCTTTTCCTTAAAGGGTTTGAACACCCTCAACTCAAATGACCAAATAAAACATGTTGCCTTGCTTACCTCTGGTGGTATCTTCATGCAGATACTTGTTTCATTTGGACAGATTTTCAAATAGAAACTATTTCTTTTATAGAAAGTAGTTCCATTCAAATCTCTTAACTAAGTTTTATTCACCTCTCTTGTGTTGGGATGAAGCCAGAAATCACTGAGACGGATAGCTCATAACTGTTGGACTTCAACATATGGTTGGAAAAAAGGGAGTTGGGCCTACATGAGCCTGCATAGTAATCAACAGCCTGATTTGGGTTAAAACACACCAAACCTGTGAGACGTTAAATCTCACCTACGTGTGATTTTTGGTCCAAACTCAATACTGAGGTCTCATTGGACGATGGCCACAGGCCCCACAGGGGGCTCCCTGTGCTGCAGCCCTGCCATCACTGAGGCCAAGTCCGCACTACTCCGTATCCATTTGAAAACGCATATGTTTTGCTACGTTTACACTGAGCGACTACGCTGGAGTTTCAGAGCACCGAAAACGGATAAGTTTGAAAACGCTCCCGAGGACGGATAAATTTCAAAACTCCGGGGTTACCTATTTGGTTGGATGATTGTAAACGCATAAGTTTAGAAATGATGACGTAGACACCAGCATTAGCGACTTCATTGGTTCTTAGCACGTGTCACGACGTGTCCTTCCCTGATTCGTCACACCCCTATCAGGTGACCCTTTTCCAGAAGAAAACCAACAATAACAGCCTTGATTACGGATCAACTACCAGGTTAATTCAACATGGACAACTAATTACAGGTGGTGCTGACCTTATTGTCTTTACTAACAGCTGTTCAGTTAAATTCTGCATTTATTTCTTTTCAAATGTTTTTATTGATTTTGCAAATACTTTAGACAGAGGTAGAACAGGACTACCCCCAAAAAGTTGGGATATACAGGATATTACATTCATTTGCAAGTCTCTTGGAGGTAGTGTAACTGTGACAAACTGCCACTGAATACAGAAATTACAAATTCAATGAACACTCCAGTGAAGCCCCTGTGGGGCCTGTGGCCATCGTCCAATGAGACCTCACTCTGAGGAGGTGTGGTATAAAGAGTGATTCAACCAGAGACAAAAAATCCGCAGAACAACAACCACCATAACAACAAAAAATAAACAGAAATTAAGACAAAGAAAACAAAAATAAATAAACGACAAAAGGAAAATAAAAAGGGAGGCGGAGGGGGGGGGGGGGGCATCTGCTAGTTCACTTTTTGGATTGCAGCATCGTTCAAATAGTTTATGAAAGGTTTCCAGGTCTCTTCGAAGGCTTCACTGGAGTCTCTCAGTGAGAATCTGATCTTTTCAAGTTTTATATGATTTAAGATCTCTATTAACCAACTGTTATGTGAAGGCGGGAGGACGTGTTTCCACTTGAATAATATGAGGCGTCTAGCTAGAAGTGTCGTAAAGGCCAGGATGCGTCGTCCTGTCGATGGCAGATCAAGTACTTCAGGCGGCTGAGTTCCAAATAGTGCTGTAAGGGGTTCGGGGTCAAGTTTTATACCTAGTACTGTCCCAAGTGTATTGAATATGTGATCCCAGAAATCTTTTAAATTTGGACACGACCAAAACATATGGGTATGGTTTACAGGTGACTGTTTGCACCTATTGCAGCTGTCATTCAGATTTGGGTAGATTTTAGCCAGACGGGCATTTGTGTATTGCACACGAAACAAAACCTTGCATTGCAGCAGCCCGTGTCTCGCACAAATAGAGGAGGAGTGGGATAAGGCCAGAATGCGCACCCAACGGTTATCGGATATTGATTTACCAATTTCTCTTTCCCAGGTCTGCTTCAGGTGAGATGTCTGGTCTGGGTTAAGGGAGTCAATGAGACCATAGTTGAGATGGAGCGTTTTTGCGCAGTATCTAGAGTAAGCAAGGAGTCAATCAGAGATCCAGGAGGATGATTAGGAAAGTGAGGATATTCGGATTTAATGAAGTGCCTAATCTGTAGAAAGCGGAAAAAATTTGATTTAGGCAGGTCGAATCTAGAAGACAGTCCTGCAAAATCAATAAAGTCTCCATCTTTATAAAAGTCTTTAATTTTACGTAAGCCTTTGTCGCGCCACATACAAACGGTAGGGTCAGACACAGAAGGTGAGAATAAGTGGTTTCTAAAGACTGGGGCCAAAGTAGAAGGTTTGTCCAGTCCAAAATGTTTACGGAATTGTATCCAGATGTTGAGAGAGTTAGTAACTATTGGGTTTTCTGAGATCCCGTGGGTTTTAAGTGGCAGACGTGCCGTGATGAGGGATTGAAGGGAAATCTTGGAGGATAGTTCCATTTGGGCCCACAGGGGGCCATTTCTTAGCCCATCATCCATCCAGTGACGTAGCTTTTCGATGTTACAGGCCCAGTAATATTGGATTAAATTGGGTAGAGCTAAGCCGCCTGACTTTTTAGGAAGTTGTAAGATTGCTTTCTTAATGCGAGGGGGTTTATTAACCCACAGAAATGAAGAGATAGTCTGATCTAGTTGGCAAAAAAATGATTTTTTCATAAAGATTGGAATATGTTGAAACAGATATAGGAATTTGGGAAGAATTACCATTTTTATGAGGTTGACGCGGCCAATGATGGACAGGGGAAGAGCAGACCAGCGGGTTATATTGGATTTACAATTGTCAACAAGAGGACGAAAGTTCTTGGCGAAGAGATCTTTAAATGATGGTGTAATGACTACCCCTAGGTATCTAAATCCTTCCGTGGTCACCTTGAATGGAAAAAGAGATTGTGGTAGTGCCTTGGCTAACGCATTTATGGGGAGAAGTTCACTTTTATGAAAGTTTAATTTGTAACCAGAATATTTTCCAAATTTGAGTAGAATATCTTTGACAACTGAAAGGGATGAGACAGGATTGGAGACGTATAACAAGAGATCATCCGCATAAAGTGACAGTTTGTGTGTGATTCCCATCCTGGAAATACCCTCGAATCCCCCTTCCCCCCGGAGCCAGATGGCTAAAGGCTCAATGGCCAAAGCGAACAGAAGGGGTGAGATGGGACAACCTTGTCTGGTGCCACGGCACAAAGTGAAAGGGTGGGATTTTACACCGTTAGTGAGAATGGAAGCAGTCGGAGAATTATAGAGCAACTCGATCCAGGCTATAAAGTCTGAGCTAAAGCCAAATCTTCCCAAAATATAGTATAGATATTTCCATTCGACCCTGTCGAAGGCCTTCTCAGCATCTAAAGATAATATTGCCTCAGGGGTGTCGTGATTTGGGGAGCTAATTATGTTAAGCAGCCGCCTAGTGTTAAATGAGGAATTCTGTCCTGCCATGAAGCCTGTTTGGTCTGCAGAAATCAGAGATGGTAGAGCTTTCTGCAGACGTGTAGATAGAACCTTGGCTAAGATCTTCTGGTCAACATTCAGAAGGGATATTGGCCTGTAGTTGTTGCATAATAGAGGGTCTTTGTCTTTTTTCAGTAGGAGACAAATGGTGGGTGGCTTCAGATAGTGTTGGGGGTAGCCGTCCTTTTGTAAAGGATTCATTATATACTTTTGTCAGCAGTGGGGAGACTAGGTTGGAGTATGTTTTGTAAAATTCTACTATGAACCCATCCAGGCCTGGTGATTTGCCATTCTGTAGGAGTTTAATTTCCTCTTGTACTTCTGTAGTCGAGATCAGAGCTCCAAGATTATTAGGTATGTCCTCACTGATTTTGGGGAACGGGATTGATTCTAAAGGGATTATGTCCCCTCCACACTTCAGGTGAGCAGTCTGATGAGTAAAGATCTGAATAATAACTCAAAAAAACATCATTCACCATCTTAGGATCAGTAACCACATTTCCTGAGGAGGACTCAATCCTAGGGATCAGTCTCGACAGCGCCCTAGCCCTGGTCTGGTGAGCCAAAAGTTTACCTGCCTTATCTCCTTTTCAAAGTAGTGTTGCTTTGAGTGTAGCAATTGCTTTTCGATCTTAGCTGTTGACAGGAGGTCATATTCAGCCTGGAGCTTGAGGCGTTGATTGTAAAGTGCAGGGGTAGGAGTGTTAGCATATTCCACATCAACCTCCTGAAGTCTGTCTGATATCTCTACCAACTTAGCCGATTGTGATCTTCTCAGGTATGAGGTGTAAGAGATAGCTTAAGATCAGAGCTTAAGTTTGGAGGACAACTTGCCTCTAATTACCGAACACAGTTATAATAACAAAACTCTTACCGCCATAACCGGGCTTCATTGAGTGTAGCAACGCTAACTTTCACCGGCTAACTAGCTGCTCCAGCGAACCAAGGTCTGAGCCTCTTTCTGCTGGGTTTTTACCATCATTATGAGTCCAGTCGTGTTCTGACGAAGGTGGTGGCTTCTTCGGCTGATGAGAAACGTCTCTTGTTACCCTCTTTGCCAGTAATTTGAAGTCTTGCCGGGTACAGCAGAGCTGGTCGCAGGCCCAAGTTGTATAGCTCCGCCATGATGTCGCGGCAGGCCGCTCTCTGTTCCAGGACGTCGGGGCAGTAGTCCTCATAGATACGTACCGGAGTATCCTTGTATTTGAGGTCGTTCCTTTGCTTTCGGGCTTCTCGGATCACCAGGTCCTTGGTTTGATGTCGATGAAAGCACACAATCACCGGTCTGGGTCTGTTTCCTTGCCGTGGTGCAGCTGCAAATGTGCGGTGGGCCCGGTCCAACTCTGAGGGGGAATCAAGCACTTTGTCACCGAATATTTCCACCAGGGCATCAGAAAAGAAGTTTGTGGGTCTGGGACCCTCAATGGATTCCGGCAGCCCGATAATTCTGAGGTTGTTTCGTCGGCTTCTTCCCTCCAAGTCGGTATTTTTAGCTTTGAGCTTAGCACATAGCTCGGTTAGCGTAGAGCACGATGTTTCGAGGGCCTGAAAGCGATCCTCGTTTAAGTTGGCGTTGGTCTCAAGACTTGCGATTCGCTCGCCATTTTCAGTCACTGTGGCTTGTATCACATCTAGTTTGGTTTCGAGAGATGCGAACGCAGTTTTGAGTTCGGTAGAGAGTGCCGATGATATGGACTTGCGGTGTTCCTCCAGCAGGCTAGTCAGGTCAGACATGCTAACCTGACTAGCTTGGGGCGCCGGCTCGTCTTTTTTAGCATCTTCCCTCTTGTTCAGTTTAGTTTTGCTGGTCATGGTGCAGTTGAAGGACAGTACCTGCTTTTGCGCAAGCTGTTAATTTACTTTTTGGGTCTAAAAAGAATGATAGTTGAAAAAGTTACGGGAGAGTGCGACGCGTGCGTCTACTCCATATCCTTCTCCACCGGAAGTCCCAAATTCTGCATTTCTGTGGAGGAAGCAGCTGTTACTGGAGCAATTAGCGAGCGGCGTGTCCAGTGGCGTTATCAGCCCTACGGAGCGGTGATAAGTCCCGGTTTGCGGCTTTGAGGAGGACGACGGACACAAAACAAATGAGAGACGTGTGTTGACCACATTTATGGACCCATAATCTAGTAAACCATAATGTGCAAGTGTTAATATTAAAGTAAATTTGATGTGACAGATAGTTACAACGCTCTAAGTCTGAAAAATAAAACTTCTAAAACTTTCCACAAAATGTGTCTGTTTGAGTTTATAGAGGAAGATTTTAGAGAACGATCTTAAGTATCAAGCACGACTTCATTGTTAAAGACTACGTCGTATTTTTTAAACTAGGCAACCGATCTACTTCCTATTTACACCGGCACCCACCCGCATACCCAGTGTACGTGAATAGTCAAGTGATATTCGTTTTCAGGTGTGTTAGTATGGAGGGAGATCATTGCAAAAACGATGCTGAAACTCCTGTGTGGACAGAGATCGTTTTTGTTTTAAAAGTCTGTTTTAAAACAATGACGTATTAGTGTGGATGTAGCCTGAGACTATAAAAATCCGCATCCCCTCCAGGTCTGAGCCATTAGATTAGAACGTAATAGTTCTACATTTGCTGGATGAACAATATACTGTTTTTGTTCCCAAAAAAGAAGCGGACAATTTTAACCTGCAGAAGGAAGCCCATTCTTCAGAGAAAGAGAAGGACAAATAATTAAATTCTATTGATGTCAATAATTTAGTTTTTCATACTTGCTGATAGTATACTTGTCTTCCTGCCAGATCCCAACATAACCTATACAAACAGTCTCTAATCGCTTCTTGATTGCTATACTTAAATGTTGACAAGCATCTATCTCCTAAGATGACGTTAATATAGAACAAAATTGGTTTCCTAATTATGTTGTGGTAACATAATTACATGTATACCCTGGGCCAGAGCGACATTGAGTCCTATTTAAAAGTACTGGCGAAAGATAATCGTTTATACAGTAAGATTGTTATTCACGTCAGCGGTAATGACACCCGACTTCGGCTCTTGGAGATCAATAAAGTTAATGTGGAATCTGTGTGTACATACCCAAAAACCAAGTCGGACTCCATAGTTTTCTCTGGCCCCCTCCCGAATCTGACCAATGATGAAATGTTTAGCCGCATGTCATCGTTCTACCACTGGCTGTCTTGGTGGTGTCCAGCAAAGAATGTGGGCTTCGTAGACAACTGGGAGACTTTCTGGGGAAAACCTGGTCTGCTTAGGAGTGATGGCATTCATCCCACTTTGGATGGAGCAGATCTTATTTCTGCAAATCTGACCCAGTTTCTTTGTGGACCTAATACATGACAACCCAGAGTTCAGACCAGGAAGCAGAGTTGCAGTCTTACACACTTCTCTGCGGTTCCATTAGAGCAGTTACCCACCCAAACCATATAGAGACTGTGTCTGCCCCATGGCCACTTAAATGACTTAGATCAAAAGTAAACAGTCGAGGAGTTAAACAAAATAACCGAATCCAAGTTAACACTAACGCAACAGTGCAACAAAATAGGATTATTATATGTGGACTCTTAAACATCAGATCTTTGTCATCTAAAGCTCTATTAGTAAATTAGCTAATACCAGATAATCATATTGATTTATTTTGTCTTACTGAAACCTGGCTGTGTAATGAAGAATATGTCAGCCTAAATGAATCAACTCCTCCAAGTCATATCAATACTCACATTCCTCGAGGCACCGGCCGAGGAGGTGGAGTAGCAGCCATCTTTGACTCAAGCCTATTATTAAACCCTAAACCTAAACTAGATTATAATTCATTTGAAAGCTTGGTTCTTAGTCTTTTACACCCAACGTGGAAAACAATACAGCCAGTTCTATTTGTTATAGTGTACCGGGCCCCAGGTCCGTATTCTGAATTCCTATCGGAATTTTCTCAGTTTTTATCAAATCTAGTCCTTAAAACAGATAAAGTAATTGTTGTAGGTGACTTTAATATTCATGTGGATGTCAAGAATAATAGCCTTAGTACTGCGTTTATCTTATTATTAGATTGGCTTCTGTCAGAGTGTACAGAAACCCACTCACTGTTTCAACCCTCGACCTGGTTCTGACTTATGGCATTAAAATAGAAGATATAATAGTCTTTCCACAGAACCCTCTTTTATCGGACCATTATCTAATAACTTTTGAATTCCTACTAATGGAGTCTACAGCATTAAGCAAAAGTTACTACACTAGATGTCTATCTGATGGTGCCGTAGCTCAATTTAAAGAAGTGATTCATCTATATTTAACTCAATACCATGCTTCAATATAACAGAGGATTCCTGTGATAACTTTAGTCCGACCCAGGTTGATCATCTTGTCGATAGTGCTACAAGCTCACTGAGATGGACACTAGACTGTGGCTAAGGGGACTGTGCCTAAGGGGGCGACTGTGGCAAGGGATAGCAGGGCCGCCTTTCAATCAGAGGGTCGGCGGTTCAATCCCAGGCTCCGGCTCTGCTAGTCGCATGTTGATATGTCCTTGAGCAAGACACTTCATTTAACCCAAAATTGCTCCTGTAGTTGTGCCTACGGTGTAAAAATGTGATAGACTCTGAATTGTAAGTCGCTTTGGATAAAAGCGTCTGCTAAATGACTGTAATGTAGACTCTATTGCTCCTCTAAAATATAGTAAAAGAAAGGTATAACCCTCAAACCCGCAAATTAAAGAAAACATCGCGAATACTTGAAAGAACATGGCGTTCCACTAACTTGGAAGAATCTCGGTTAGTCTGGCGAGAGTCTTAAAACATATAAGAAGGCCCTCTGTAATGCTAGAGCAGCCTATTTATTACTCATCGTTAATAGAGAAAAATAAGAATAACGCCAGGTTTCTCTTCAGCACTGTAGCCAGCCTGACAGAGACTCACAGCTCTGTTGAGCCGAGTATTCCTATAGACCTCAGTAGTAATGACTTCATGATAAGATTACAACTATTAGAGAGAACATTAATAATCTACTTCCCTGGACTAGTACCGATCTTTCCTCAAATAGAGTAACCTTAGAAACAGCTGTAAACCCTGATATATATTTAGATGTCTTTACTCCCATTGACCTTGACAAATTGACTTTAACAATTTCTACCTCTAAACCTTCTACCTGTCTTTTAGACCCTATACCGACTAGGCTGCTTAAAGAAGTGCTACCGTTAATTAGCACGTCTTTACTAGATATGATCAACCTGTCTTCACTAACAGGCCATGTACCACAGTCCTTCAAAGTAGCTGTAATTAAACCTCTTCTTAAGAAGCCCACTTTTGATCATGAGGTTTTGGCTAACTATAGACTGATCTCTACCCTTCCCTCGATCCTTGAGAAAGCAGTTGCGAATCAGTTGTGTGACTTTCTACAAAACAATCGCTTATTTGAGGATTTTCAGTCAGGATTTAGAAAGCATCATAGCACAGAGACAGCTCTGGTAAAAATAACTAATGCCCTTCTAATTGTATCAGACAAAGGACTTGTCTCTGTTCTTGTCTTGTTAGACCTTAGTGCTGCGTTCGACACTATAGACCACTACATCCTGTTGCAGAGACAAGAACATTATATTGGCATCAAAGGAACCACTCTAAACTGCTATAAATCCTATTTATCAGATCGATCTCAGTTTGTATATGTAAACGATGACACCTTGATGAAGACCAACGTAAGTCAGGGAGTTCCACAAGGTTCTGTGCTTGGACCAATCTTGTTCACCTTATATATGCTTCCTTTAGGCAATATTATCAGAAAACACTCTATAAACTTTCATTGTTATGCAGATGATACTCAATTATATCTATCGATCAAACCAGATGAAACCAACCAGCTCGCTAAACTGCAAACATGTCTTAAGGACATAAAAACCTGGATGACCTGCAACTTCCTGATGTTAAACTCAGACAAAACTGAAGTTATTCTATTAGACACAGAACACCTCCGAAATCAGTTATCTGATGATATAGTTTCTCTAGATGGCATTGCACTGGCCTCCAGCAGCACCGTAAAGAATCTCAGTGTTACCTTTGATCAGAATATGTCTTTTAACTCTCAGATAAAACAAATTTCTAGGACTGCCTTTTGTCACCTATGTAACGTTTCAAAAATCAGGCACATCCTGTCTCAAAGCGATGCAGAGAATTTAGTTCATGCATTTGTTACCTCTAGACTAGATTACTGTAATTCCTTATTATCAGGCTGCTCTAATAAGTCTCTTAAATCTCTCCAGTTGATTCAGAATGCTGCAGCTCATGTACTAACAAAAACTAAGAAAAGAGATCATATTACTCCTGTATTAGCTTCTCTGCACTGGCTCCCTGTAAAATCAAGAATAGAATTAAAAATAATTTTACTTACCTACAAAGCCCTAATTGGTCAGGCACCATCATATCTTAAAGAGCTTATAGTACCATATTATCCTACTAGAGAGTTGCGCTCCCTAAATTCAGAGTTACTTGTGGTTCCCAGAGTCTTAAAAAGTAGGATGGGAGCCAGAGCCTTCAGTTATCAAGCTCCTCTTTTTTGGAACAAACTTCCCGTTTCAGTCCGGGGGGCAGACACACTCACCACATTTAAGGGTAGGCTTAATACTTTCCTTTTTGATAGTGCTGATAGTTAGGGCTGGCTCAGGTTTCCCTTAGACCAGCCCTTAGATAAGCTGGTATAGGCTTAGACTACTGGGGGACTTCCTAGGATACACTGAGCTCCTCTCTCCTCTTCTTCATCTCTTTCTGTATGAATTCATGTCCCATTAATGGACATTACTAACTTTACTTCTTCCCCTGAGTCTTTGTGCTTTCTCGCCTCACAGGTTCCATGATCGTGGTTTTATCTGGACCCTGGTCCTTCCTCCCGCCATGGCCCTGCTGACTCCCACTGCTAATATCACTTTTATTATTACTCACATTACTATTTTATATTACGATACCATTAATGCAAATTACTGACTTTGAGTCTCTCTGCTTTCTCACCTCACAGGTTCCTGTGGATCCTGGTTATACCTAGACCCTGGTCTTGCCTCCTGCCGTGGTTCTGTCATATACATTGAATGTGTTGTAACTCTGTTATGCTGTTCATTCTGTACACATGACATCTATTGCAATTCTGTCCATCCTGGGAGAGGGATCCCTCTGTTGCTCTCCCACATGTCTCTCCCTCTTTTCTCCCCGTTATAGGGTTTTTTGGGGGAGTTTTTCCTGTACTGATGTGAGGGTTCTGGGACAGAGGATGTCGCATGTGTACAGATTGTAAAGCCCTCTGAGGCAAATTTGGAATTTGTGATTTTGTGCTATACAAAAATGAATTGAATTGAATTGAATTGACTATGTAATCGATTATCTTCAGGGACGATGTTTTTTGGGGTGAAAGAAGCGCTACATTTATCTGTATTTCTGGACTACAAAGTACACCAGAGACTGGGGTTGTTTGACATACAGACTCCATCTGTATTCAGGTTTAGGCTGCGGGAAAGATCATGGTTCTGGTTAAATGTTAATAAATATATTGTGTTTCTAGTCAAGGTTGACTAGTTCAGTTAGAACATGATCTTTACCAATCCTTAACCACGTGATTAAACATAACCATACAAATGTGGCAGTCACTACAAGCAGCTGTTTTGCAAGAAGTGAACTTTTTTGCAGAAAAGTGAGCATTTTAATGAAATATTCAGTATTTTCACAACTTGCTTTTACAAATTAGTTGTATTTAAACTGTAATTTCAAGGAGACAAGGTTGCTCAGAACAGGAGTAAATGGCAACATGTCATTTCTTTCCTATAGCACCCAAAGTAAAATACACATGGTGCCACTCTACTGTTGATGTTGAGATTGCAGCAGTAAAAGCACCAGATGTGCCGGTGTAGATTCTATGTTAGGGTTTTATTCATGAGTTTCTCTAAAAAAATCTTTACATCCCGACCAAATGCTCCTACTGTTCATGTGCTTCATTGCATCTGACAGGTGTCTAGCCTTAACAAGAGTTCACAAGCTTCAGGAGCTGTGACTCACAGCGTGAGAGACTCCTCGCCTCTGATTAGTTGTTGTACTTCGGGCGCAGTAGAAACTTGATGCCTAAAAGGAGGCAGAGGAACCCGATACTCTCCACACATTATCTGTGTCATATACTACTATCATATATTGACAGTTTGAACAAATATAAATCAGCATTACTAACTAATATATAGCATGCTAACCTAAGACACAGTCAACTAAGAACTTGGTGAAAATTATTACTGCTGACCATCAGCCTGTTAGCATTGTCATTGTGAGCATGTTAGCATGCTGATATTCGCTTTTAGCTCAAAGCATCGTTGTACAACCCCTCAGTCAACAACAAAGCTGTAGACTCACAAGCACCCCAACTTCATGTAGGTGCAATACTACACCTTTAAGACGCAATAGGTGCTCTGAAGGAATGCAGGAGGGACAGGGTAGCCATCACAAGAACATTTTAAAAAAATCATTGCTGGTGCCAGCAAACCAAACTTCAATGAATGAATAAAACAGTCCCGACTGCTTGTAATTTAGAAATGAAGCGCTTGTTAGCTCCAAACATGTTCTCAGCAGTTTATTCAACCTCTGCAGTGTTTAGGCTACTCTCTCACTTTAGATTAGTTATGGCCAAGTAAAATCAATTCCAACGTCACTGAGGGCAAGGAGCGCAGAAAAGTTCGTCATGGCCAGTTGAAATAAGTCCATCACAAAATCTCAACCCATGCAGGAATACACGTCAATCCGTCTTTTTTTCTCTTTTTCTCGTAATTTCGTAGTAATCTCCAAATTCTAAAATACAAGTTAACTTTTTTCCTGTGGTTTAAGACCAAAGATATCCAACTTTAGGCTTCACCTTAAATACTTTAGTGCTGTTTCTTGGAATTTCTATCACTTGTTTGCAAAGGAAGCTCTGCTACGAGCCACATTTTGACTTATCCCTCTTCACAAGACACAACAAAAATATATTTTCTTGGAGACCAGTTCCAGTACAACTGATGCACTTATCTGTAAGCTTTGTTCCACGTTGGAAAGACTCAGAAACAACCACAAAGGCCCCAGAGACAGTACAAACTCAGACCGACAAAGAAAGGCTCTTTAAAGTGGTTGTGCTGCACTTCCACCCTGCTCTAAGCTGTTAGAGGCCTCCCTATGAGTCACCTGGGCACTTCTATTTATCACTGTCTCGCTGTTGCAACAAAGTCATTCCTCAGCTGGGACAGGAGGATATGTGCAAAATGTTTTTTGAGGCTTGGGGAAGCAGTTGGCTGCTGTCTAAGCTCACCTTGTCCACGTGATGTTTCTGAGTGGGTCTCTCGTCAGTGTCAATATACCAGTCACCCTCCCACGATGTAGGCCTACACTGTAAGTAGATGAGATACAGCAGCTTTTATGGCACAGCTTCGGCTACACTAGCGCTGTAACTTCATGGATGGCAACGTGGTCTGTTGATCTTACATTTTGGTGAAAGTATGTTTTTTGTACAAACACTATCGCTGAAAAGTGACAGAATCCTTTCAATATTTACAGTAGAAATAAATAAAGAGCTACTGAATGACATCAGTGGTGAATGAAATTAGCATTAGCATGCTAATGTTAGTAATATGTTTTGTATCATGTAAATGTAACCTAGGCATAATGTTAACAGCTATTGAATTTTGATGACATTAATCGTGGAATTTTACAAATTATCATGATAATGTTTAGATAATGGTTGGATTTGTACGTGCTAAAATGGTAACTGTGAGGACGTTTCAGTTTTAATAATCTTGTCGCTGTGAAATCTCTGTGCATAGGAGGTACCAAATGAAACTTAAAGCAATATGTCCACATTTTGGGGAATTTACTTGCTTTCTTTTTGAGACTGAGATGGAATGATTGATACCACTCTCATGCCTCTGCCTTATGGTGCTGGAGTTAAGACGTGGTTAGCCTAGCTTAGCATTGATACAAGGACAAACAGTTAACAGCTTTCAAACACTACTAACACCTCTAAAACTCACTAATTAACACATTTTGTTTGCCAAGAAAAAAGATAAATACTACCACATATTTTTTTATATTTCTGTTTGTGATCTGATTAAACAGACAAGATATATGTAGTGAGCTGAAGAGATGAAGGTATTAGTGAGGCTAAAAACACTGCATTCACGTTCTGTCAGAAGCACAGGCAACTATTCTCTTTTTGCAGACACACTTGTCTTTATCTTACAAAGTTTAGAAAGTAGAAAAGGGAATATATACGTTTTGTTTCCTTCACCCCTGGACAGCAACAATAGAATTTAAGAATGACAGCAATGGAAACACCAATGAGAGGATCATGAAAAAAGATGAAATGGATTCATCCTGTTATCAAGCCACTGCAGGCAATCTCTGCTAAGTGATAGGGGGGGGGGGCATTCAAAGAGGAGGACTACACCATCACCCTGCAATCTGCTGTCCACCGCCTCTGTGTGTGTGAGCTGTATTTGGGCTCTACAACCGTAACTATAGATTCAATTCAACTGGGAAGAGGATTACTGATGAAATGCTGCAGTTTAGCAGTGTCCATGTGTACAGGCTTACTCTGTTATACTTTGAACATTCTAAAAAATGTGATAGCTTTCAGTATAGACTTTTTATTCTGTTTACTGGGATGTGTGATTGCAATTGTGTGTAACTGCTGTATTTACCCTCTTTTAGAAAAAAAAAAAATCATACAGCTGACAGTAGGCCCTCTTTCGAGTTGCAATTGTTAAAAATGTGATGTTTTCTGTATAATTAATTAAAATAGTAACAAGTGGCTGCAGTTGCAATCTTGTTTGCTATTTTCACCCTAAATCAATCTAGATTAGTTTAACGAAAAAATCTTGCAAATAGAGGAAGACTAAGAGATATAATTGAAGAAAGATTGTAAGTAAGTGTTGAGTTAAGAGGATATTTGTCAAATTATTGATACTCAGAGCAACTGGCAATCCAATCACTCTGTCCGAGGAGGGAGGAGGTCTATTTGGATGGGTCAATCAAACACAGGACTTTCACCCTGCTTGTCCTGTTCTGTGTGAAACCAAACTCAAAGTTGACTCATTACCTATGAAAGTTATCATATAACATACTTAAAGGAGCTGTATTTAACATTCTGAACATTAATATAGTGCACGGATGTGATGAGGTGAATGAGAATGGGTTGGGATTAACTGGCCCAGACTTCCAGGGTTCCTAAAGCCCAAGGCTAGCTGTGTGTCAGTTGTTTGTGATAATCATACGATGTGCAAAGTGGCTTGGGGATATGCATTGTATGTATTTTGTTGATTTTTTAAAAATGTAAACAGAACAACAAAACTTCACAAACTTCCTTGAAATAAATTCACTATCACAGTGGAGCCGTGTTTTGGTCCCAAGAAGCATTTTGAATTAGCTACAGCTCTGATAATCCATCAACAAAAACTCACAGAAAATATTTCCTCAAACAAAATTGTAATCATTAAAACTGATAGCCATGACATAAATCTATAGCGTTATTAGCTTATGCAGGAAACTTTCACATTTCTATGTTGAGTTACACTGAAATGGGAATTTACTGTAAAACGTGATTTAGGGCTCCAGCCAAAATGAAATGAAGCTGCCGTCTGCTGTGTGCATGATGGGCACTTGAAGACAACCATGCACAATACCACATGTAGTGAAATTGTTTTGTGCCTAACTCCAAAAAGAAACTAACAAATAGGAAACATAGAAGAGAATGCAATTCAAAATATAATCGTTTTTCATTACAATGTTAAGAAGCAATAAAACAATATATCAGGAAGTTTCAAGAAACAAAACAGTGGAATAATGAAACATGATAACCATGAATGAGTTTCAGAAAATTTAAACAATATAAAGATTTTTTTATATTATATGCAATGTATAATGGATGAATTATACTGGTGAAGGTGTATGAAATATAAGGGTAAAGAAAATAAAAGGCACTGGTCTAGCACTTGTATGGCCTGAGGGAAGAAACTTCATTGACCACTGCAGAGAGTCTTTTGTTGGGGTGATGGAGGTCTTTTATGATCCTCGTCCTGGACCTCATGGTGTAAATGTCTAGTAGGGCTGAGAGTTGACATTGGAAGTGATATGTTCAGCTGACCGCACTACCATCTGCAGGGCCAGGTAGTCCCTCTTGGTGATTTTCCCCGAACCAGGCGGAGATGCTGCCCGTCAGGACGCTCTCTACTGTACAGGTGTAGAAAGTCTTTAGCACCTTGAGGGGCAGCCTGAAGTCCCCAAAGCTTTGTTTGTACTCGCTCATGGAACTGTGGCGCCGGCTTCCGCAGATGGCGCGGCAACTATTAGACACAATATTCGTTATTAGTTAGTTATAAAGTTCTAAAATGTTCAAAGAGACATACCACCTTTTCTCTTGATTTTCCAGAGTTCACTGTTGGGCTCCACTGGTTGGATGGCGTGGTCTGGTATTAAGAGGGTCAGCCATGTTTCCGTGAGGCAGATGATGTCAGATTCCCATTTGTCTCTCTGGTGCTTTATGCTGGCGTTGAGGTCATCCGGCTTGTTCTCTAGAGACTAGACGATGGTTAGTAGGATACTGCGCGAGGGTAGACCATGTCCTCAGCCTGTTCCTGAAGCCTGATTGTTTCCACCCATGCCTTCCGTCAGGCCGGCATGTTCTTTGTTGTTGTTTGTTGTTGTCCGGATCGTGCTGGTCCAAAGAGATGAGTAGGAGGAAATCAATTTTGCATGTCAAAAGTGTCTATCCGTTGTATGTGACAAGAACACCAAGTGATGGGTGAAAAATTGTCTGAAGTAAAGTAATATAGTCTGAGCGGAGCAGGCACGTTGCCCCTTGTGGCCCCGGGGGGGTTAATCCGGCCATAATCATTTTGGTTTTTAAAGTCACGTAAGCCAGAAATTATTTTTAAGCAATGTTCGAAATTATTGGGCACGGTGGGTCAAATCAGAATTTGGGCAGAGATGAGATCCGTCAAACTGACATCCAGGCTCAGTCCCTCATGGTCTACCACTATGAAGCTTAGATCATACTTTAAAATGCCCCCCTACCTCCATGTAAGACCTCTTCCACCTTCTGCGTGCTGGCTTATCTCTATGAGGCCACACATCATAGGGACTCCTTGGCAACCAAATACGCTCTCTCTCTCTCTCTCTGTTTCATTCATATTTTGCTGTGACCCAATTTTTATGGTTTAGGCAGCATAAAAAGATGAGGCACAAAGGCAATTTTTCACAGGGCTTAGAGCCTTTTCATATGAGACAAATTGTGCAAGTGGAAAAGGGTCACACAATTGCTGTAATGTAATCACCAGTGCCATGTGAATTGAGCCCAGTTGTATCACACAATCATGTAAGAGTTGATTGTGGTAATCCACAGTGGCTGTATTTCTCAGGTACTGTAGCCTACTGCACGTACAGTCACATGTACCCAAGGTGAATGACTAACTGGAAAAGCAAGGGATTTGCAAATCCTAGCTAACTGTGGTGAGGGTAGAGTTTACAAAGTCACAAATTATTTCAATATCAAAACTAAAAGGAGGATTTCCATCTATGCATGCACCACCAAGACTCTTGGACTTGGAGAGTCATATGAACACATAATGTATACTCATACTGATCCAAATGCAGTTTTTTGGGAAAACTACAAAGCAGATGGGCAGAGAGCAATGTGTTCTGAAGCATTTCATCACACTGATTGTAGATTCATTTGAAGTCCCTCCTGAGACCTCGCTTAATGATCTGTGTACCTATTGAAATCAGCCTGGAGGATATTGATGCCTGTCTCTGATAAACTAAGGAGAGCTGGAATATTGGATCTCGTCCAGGTGAGCTGACTTCACTTTGTGGCTCAGTTGGCTGGAGAATTAAAATGAGGCCCCTCTCTGTTTTGCTGTGGCATGGCCCTGAAACAAAATGATTATTCCTCACATTTCAGCTAATGACTTTGGCACATCAGCATATCCCACTCTCTAACACATATCAATTAGTTGGGACTGCATGAATGCCCGAAACACTTATGTGGGCAGAGTGCTGACACCAGCAATGTGACCGAGTCATCCTCGCTTGACTCTTAAGTTGTGAACACTCTGGTTTCAATACAAAGTCAAAAGGTCCCAATTTAGAGAGCAATAATAAGTCGAGTTCACTCGACAAGTCCACTCAATTAGTGACAAATTATTACTAGTTCTACACCGGGACAGTGATAAACATCCAATGTTTGGGTAAAACGTTATAATAACTACACACTATGAAGCATTAGTTAAGTATGCGTAAACGCTTAATTCATCATTTATAAAGCATTGTTCCTACATTAATAATTCATTAGTATGCAGTTCATAACAACAGTTATACATGTTTTATTCTTGATTAATAAGCTTGTCTATTATGTGTTTCATGATTGTGTTTTCATACTTTATAAATGATGGATTCCCCATTTGTAAATGAAGTATTATATATTTTACAAACCAATTATTAAGGAGTTGTAGATAATTAATAAGATCATTTCTAAAGTGTTAGTAAGTGATTAATAACTTATTTAGATGTACATTATTCATGCATTTTTATATATAATGATTTAGATATGCACTAATGTTTAGGGACTATGTTGATATATGCTTTATAAACGCGTATTAATACTGCAATTCATGATTAATTCATGATTTAAGGTAGTTACTAATCCTTAGTAAAGTATTTTGTGTGACCTCATCTAAAGTGAGGACTATTTATGCCTTACAAAGCATTTATAAATGACATTGAAAGGCCAGCAGTGCCTCAAAACCCATAGTTTTTTAACAGAACAGGCAAATAGACCCAACAAAGTGATCAAGAACATATCAATATTTATTGCAAGATGCAAACAATATACTGTTAAATACAAACCTCTGAGCCATTCATTCATGTGAGAAACAAACAAACAAAGACATTCTCCTTCAGGAGAACATGGCTGGATATAAAACATTTGTAAATATACGACTAGAGCTAACCAGGAGCTTTGTATATTAGTTTACATTTACTTAATTAATTATTCATTTTAACCGAGCATATCGATCTCCACTGTTCACACTTTTCTTCAGTTGCATGTCCCGATGGCAGCTGGCCGAATCTGCTCATTGTTTGCAATAAGCCAAATCGAGCGAAATCCCGCTTTTTTAAAACTTAATCTTTAGGTGAAATTCCTAAGGTGGCGTTGTTGTGCTCTGACTATTAATGTCCACGTAAACTTTAAACCACATGAATGTGGTTTTCCTGCGGAAGGTTTATTCAGTCTCCATCTGATACAGAAATTACACACAGAGTTGGGGAAAAAAGAGAATAATATGAAAATAAATAAAATAAAATAAAGGTGAAACATTTGGAAATGATAAAAGACATAGAATGAATGAAATGAGCAGCCTGATGCCAAGGTCTTACCTCCAATAATAAAATACATGTGGGACAAAGATAATCAGAAGGCCAAACAATTGGAAGAACGGATAAAATTGGGGTTCCCTGAAAAAGTCAGTTTTAGCCTATGACAAAAATCTGATCAACTCAAACCGTGTCTGGAGGAGAGAGGAAAAGGCAAAGCAGAAACAGATGAAGTAATGTCCAAAAGGTAAAGAAAGAAACAGATGTATTTGAATAAGACATATGCAACTGATAGAAAAGGAAAATATACTGCTGAACTTTGTTTTTTGTTTTTGTTTTATATTGTTTTTTACATGGTCGAGTGGATCCTGATCTGGTCTCCGCAACGCCACTGCTGTATGCTCCCCAGGCACAATTAACATGACAAGCAACACCACCCACCACACAGGATGAGGAAAAAGAACGAGACTCATTAAATCTACAGGCACCATGTCAACGTTCAAAACTACAGCCCCGTCAAGGATGACAATATAAATCTGGATTATCTGAACGCGAGACAAAGAGGACATTGGAAGATGTGGAGAAGAAGAAGCCATGACTCATTTGGAACTTCACAGAATTCAAGAGAACCTTGACCTCCTTTGTGCGTTATCATAAAATATCTGCGGCATTCACACCAGCCGTAATCAACCTGGAATGTGTTGACTATAATGTATACAACAGCATGGTTATGCAGTGAAAGCCCTGACTGAACTTTATAAGAAGGCTTTTCTGCCATCCATGAGCCTGGAAAACATCACACTAAAGAGAGTTGTGTGATATGGAAGACTGCAACATGCTGAGGAGCAGTACAACGACAGAGAACAAGAAAAGACTTTCGTCACCGCAAACTCGAAGATGCCCAGCTGACAATGTATCTGGCCATGACAGGAAGAGGAAAATTGAGGGGCAGAGACTTTGAGACACACACCAGCTGAAAACTTTGTGTGCCATCAATGTGGCAACTTGGACATTGGAGAAGAGACTGCCCACAATCTCCATGGAAACAGGACTGGTGGGAGGGCTCAAGATCAGCCATCAGACTGAGGGGAGGAGCATGCGGCGGGGCGGACCTCAGTGATGGACCAACGGATGCACACACATTACAACAGAGGGTGAGCTAACTTTAGACTCTGCCTATGACAAACTTGTACATTCAATACACACATTAGAAACCATACAAACACCGCTCACACACACATACCAGATGTACTCGAACAAAAATTAAGGTTTTAGAAAGTTACCACAAGACACGATAACTATTAAAGGTTAAATGTTACATACCAATTAGTGAAACGTACACAAATCCCTTGTCCTGTATATTAGATAACATCACACACAAACATTAATTTCTGCTGTCTGATCACTGCCCTATAAATTTAGTATTGGTTAGAGAAATTATGTATCATGGACATTTATTGGACAGAAAATACTGCTGCTGTCTCTGTTTCTCTGTCTCCCACATTCTGAGTTGTTTAAGGGGGAGTTCACACGTGTGTCCTATGCACAGGCCTATAATTGGAGGTGGAAGGACATGTCTGACTGGCTGTACAGTAAGACTTAACTCATTTCAGTAATAAGGGAGATGTATACAGAATATGATGTGCATATGTAAACCATTTTGGGTATTATGTGTTAATGTTTTGATATGCCCCAGATATGCCCCAGATATTTATTCTCTGCGCAGAGAATAAATACTAAAAAAGACAACCTGGTTTTCGGTATTATTTATTTCAGCAGTAAAAGACTCACACAAAGCGGGTATAGGATTTTTTTCCACAACAGGGTTGAGAGGATCCATTTTGTTAGATTGTTTCAGTAAAGGACAGTAAGTCGTTGGGCTGGGTTCCCCACGCTGACCCGACGCCATCAGCCATTGTGATCAGGTCACATGCTTTTTCATATAACTAGGCAGCTGTTGTCTGCAGCTCTTCATCTACAGCAACAGCTCAATGTAACAGTTTCTTCTTGTACTGCTCTGGAACTGTTGGTCAAAATTGGTCTGCAACAATTTTGCCTATCCATTAATCATTCAAGTAATTTTTGATGAAAACACGCCAAACGTTAACGGTTTCCAGCTTCTAAAATCTGAATACTTCCTGTTTTTTTGTTTCCTTCTATGAATAATGGGATAATATTTGGGGTTTGGACTGTTAAGTCCAACAAAACAAGCAATTTTAATATGTCAACTTGGGCTTTGGGAAATCATGATGAACATGTTAATTAATTAGTTGAGCAATCAAGAAAATAATCGGTAGATTCTAAAAAGAATCATTATGCACCCCTAGAGTTAACCAACAATAACACTGGCAATAGTACAACTAATCTTGGTGACGAATAGATTGAATATCGTGTGGCTGCTTCACAATAGAAGCCACTCCATCGTTTGACAGTTGAACGTTGTGGCTCAGGAGGAAGAGTGGGTTGTCCACTAAATGGAAGATCGGTGGTTTGTTCACAGTTCCTCAAGTGCGCATGTCGAAGTGTGCTTGGGCAAGATACTGAATCCCAAATTGCTCCTGAAGACTGTGCCATTGGTGTGTGTGTGTGAATACGCATTAGTTTATCTCCTGATGAACAGGTGGCACTTTGTATGGCAGCCTCTATCATCAGTGTATGAATGTGCATGTTAATGGTTGAATGTTGACATAGTGTTGATGCTTTGAGTGGTCGGAGGACGAGAAAGGCCCTCTGAAGTATATTGCCTGTCCGTCCTTTTAAATGTGAAGCAGCAGCAAGAGTGTTGTTTGGTTTGCATTAGCTAGAGCTATCAGTAAACAGGGAGGCTGTTATTTAGCAAATGGGTTTCAAACTCTGGAGTACATACATTGTTTCCTGTGAATCCCTTGTGCGTGCATTGTTAGTGGTGGACTCCGCCACTATCAATGAAAACTACTTTTGAATTTAAATACATTAAATGGCTATTGCATAAACATTACAATGGGGTTTGATATAATGCAAATCTAAACATTATTACTTGCAGCTCTAAATTATATTTGAATAAAACTGACATTTGCATGTCCAGTCAGCTCTTCCAAATAAAACCATCCACTAAAATTATCAATGGCCATGGATGATATGTTTATTGTCCATTTTCATGTGTATGCATTACTACCTGTCAGGACTGCTGTTTCCCGACATTTCCATGGTACTCGTTCGTACACTCTCTCTTCCCCTCCTCAGGCCAGCCACCTTACGCTGCTTGCCCTCCGCTGGTGCCCTTAATTCCCAATGACAAGAACAGGTAGGTTAAAAGCAGCAAGAGTGAAGACAAGTGACAAGACTCAGCTCTGACCTGAAAATAGCAACCAGGTTTTAAAGAGGCCAGTCCTGCTCTTGTCTCTATCTATTAGAAGAAATGTGAGAAACTAGTAACTACCTGAATTAATCAAGAATTGCAGTATTAATACGTGTTTATAAAGCATATATTAACATAGTCCCCAACACTTGGTGCATATCTAAATCATTTACTTACACTTTCTGCACTTTATGGGGTGGCTGTGGCTCAATGGGTAGAGAGGGTTGTCCGGTAACCGCAAAGTCGGCGGTTCGATCCTTGGCTGCTACATGTCCTATGCCGAAGTGTCCCTGAGGAAGACACTGAACCCCTAACTGCTCCCCAGGTGCTTCTCAGCAGCACACTGCTCCCAATAAGCTAGGGATGGGTTAAATGCAGAAGTCAAATTTTGTATATGATAATAAAAACCTAACATTATAAATGATTTTATTAATCATCTACAACTCCTTAATAATTGTTTTTTAATATATATAATACTTAATTTACAAATGGGAAAGTCATATTTTATAAAGTATGAAAACACAATGATGAAACACATAATAGACAAGCTTATTAATCAAGAATTAAACATTTATAACTGCATACTAATGAGTGTTAATGTAGGAACAATGTTTTATAAATGATGAATTAAGTGTTTACTCATACAATATTGCTTTATAGTGTGTAGTTATTATAAAGTGTTACCGCAATGTGTCATGACAATAATTCAGATGACTCAAATGGTTTCACCTTTATGGCAGAAATTAGGAGAAATTTTAGTCCAGTCTTTCCATTTTGCTATTTTTCTCAATCAGTGTTAAGCTACTGACAGTAAAACCTCAAATAAAATAAAACTCAAGGCAGACTTTCTTTTTTTACTTTAATGGTGCACAATATGAGATTGGGAGCATTTCGATAGACTCTCAATGGCTCTCAATAGGGCAAAGGCGAACTAGTGGCTCACAGCTAACGTTGCTAACAGCACTATCAGTGCAAACTATAGTGAAAGTGCTGACGGAGCTAACAGTGTTTACCTGAGGGGGAAGCAGAGGGTGGGTGCTATGCTTCTGCGACGACGCTGTATGAGAGCAGTGCAGAGTGGCGGTTGTTTGCTAACCAGTGGGGCACGCTCACATGCACTGAAAGCATGCGAGGCCTGCCAGGCTCGGCTATGGCAACAAATCAAGGAGAAGCTCTGATATCAACACACACAGATGGAGAAAGACCTCACTCTCTGCTCAGGTAGACATTACTCCTCTATAGCTTTACATAGATGATAGCTGCTTGCTGCTATATTAATGATCCAAATGTTGAATACAGCTCTTTTTGGCAATGGGAAGGTTGGGAGAATTTTATTGGAAAAAAATCTGTAGGAAATGGGAGTTCTGTTCACAGTATTTCACTATAACACTGTTCAAGAGAGGCTGTTCATTTAAATGCAGGTGGCAACTTCCGGTTCTGCCCAGTGAAGCCAATGCGGAAATGTCTTAAAACTTGAAAATTACTCTACTTCTCTCTTGATTTATTACCTCAATAAACATTGTAAACATGAGTTTATGTTCTCAATCTCTAGTTTCAAGTCTTCTGTTCATTTAGTAAATGATGGTCCATTTACAGTCAAATAGACCATAAAGCAGAGTATGCTTTAGGGCGGGCTTACTATGATTGACAGGTCGCTGCTGCTACCAGAGCTGTATATGGCGTCTACATCACTCCTCTACATTCCAAATGTGGTAACTTCCGTTCACCGGTTGCAAAAAGTCAAGATGGCGACGGCAAAATCACCGAACTAGGGGCTTCATAACAGCAGTTCACTAACCAATGGGTGACGTCACTGTTGGGAAAAATCTAAATGACTAATTATTATGCATTTAATAATTAGTGAATGTTATACATTTAACAGAAGCTCATGTCCTCTGTAGTGTTTAAGGCCTGTGTCCTTGTGTGAACTATCTGGGACACAGTGGTGTATAAAGTACCCAAAAGCCATACTTGAGTAAAAGTAAAGATACTTTACTGGAAAATGACTCCAGTAAAAGTAAAAGTCACCTATTAGACTACTACTTGAGTAAAAGTCTTAAAGTATCTGATATTTATTGTACTTAAGTATCAAAAGTAATTTTCTGATATTAAATGTACTTAAGTATTGAAAGTAAAAGGACAAGTAAATGCTGTTAATAAAAAAGCAAATCGTCAGAATTTTGAGAATTATGAAGTTTATTCTTTTAAGTGCTGTGGCCACCATGACCAAGGACATGGAGCTGTGTTGAAAATAATTGGGTTGGCTGTGATCCATCCAGGAGCAACAATGTTCAACATAATATATTGTACATAAGTATACTTTTGCATCTACTATGAACTTATCATCATAATTCTCCGAAAAGCAATATGACACTATGAAGGAGTTGTAACAGTGCGTTTATAAGTATGCTCATTCCGACTAGAGGATGTAGAGGGCAAATGCATAATATTGTGTTCAGCAAAAAATATCAACTTGATGCATCAGGTCAGTGTTTTGAGAAAGGATACCTGCCTTGTGTCCTCCTATGGGCCCGATTTGAACACAATAGGCAAAGGTTTTGCTCAAGCTGAATCTGCAATTGGGCGACTGCTACCATCATAACAACTTTAGCTAGCCCCACTTGCTACACACTTGCATGCATCTTCAACTCCGACGCGGTTCAAATCATAATGCTGCGCTCTCGTGGCTCCTGTCAATCCTATGGTGTGGTGGCTAGCTAACGTTAAGTTAGCTAACGTTAGCCAACTAGTGCTGCAATGATTATAGCTAAGATGACTCAAATCAACAAAATCTCACAACTGTCAACACTTCCTCAGCTCACTAACTCGCCAGCGATCTGTCTCCTACACTAATTGTCTCATTTGATTTACGATAGCTAGCGAACGATAGCCTAACATACACCATGTATATCTAAATTAGAAGATCAGACACCCGTCTCCCCTGCCAAAGATATACTCCAATCCTGTGGGAAACACTGGTAGATATCTTAACAGGTTTATGCTAATTATGATAACTAATGATTGATAATGTAGCGAGTAACGAAGGTTTCAGGGGAAATGTATCGGAGTAAAAGTATCAGTTTTCTTTGCAAAATGTAGTGAAGTAAAAGTAAAAGTCAACAGAAATATCAATAGTAATGTAAAGTACAGATATCCAAAAAAACGACTTAAGTACAGTAACGAAGTATTTCTACTTCGTTACTATACACCACTACTGAGACACCAGGCATCTTCAGCAGATGTTTAGTCTATTAAGAAGCAGTTGATTGCCGAAAGAACACTTCAGCTGTTTGTCCGGAATAAGAATGATAATAAACTTGTAGAAAGCGTCAATACTTACGTAGGGCTGATTTGCGACCATGATTTACGAGAAAGTGACCTTTGTACTAGAACGAATTGTTAAAGTGTCCAGATACGTAGACGCCTGTGTGAAACGCAAAATGTGTGTGTGTTACCCTGTGCCAGCCCACTGCATGTTGTTTACTTAGTATAAATACCAGAGACCCGGAGACAGATCTTCGAGCGGTCTTGATGTACATTCTGTATGTGAATCAACCCTGTCTCCTTCTTGCAAGAATAAATGTCCATTGATGAACGATTTTTACACCAGTCTCGCGTGAATTTTTCTAACAGTCACGATGTCTACTTACACTTCTTATAGACAGTCTGTGGTTTATTGACAGCTGTCAGCTGGACAGAAGCAGGACTGCTAGGCTGGTAGTTTCATCACTGTGTTTACAGGCTGATGAAAACATGCAGCAACAAACACAGGTAGTCCATTTTGTTTTTGGACACTTACATGCTGTTCATTCTTCATTGCGCCGTTGTTTCTGTGAGCCTACAGAACAAATCAGTTATGAAAGCTTGAAATTGGTCAGAAATCTCAGAGGCATCATTGTGCTGGCCATCAGAGTAATAGACTGTCTGGATGTATTATCTGGTTGCATTATCTCCCTCTGGCTGCGGCCTGGGCTTGGATCGGATCCCGACGCAGAGTGATTGAAAAGCAAGAGGAAGCAGGCATGACCAGTGATATATGATAAAATACAGCAGTTTCACTCCACTTGGATGTCAAGAGATGAGAGCAGAAAAATATTCTTTATAAGTACCCTACGTGCACAAAGTGAAAAGACTGAGAGGAAAAGCATAAAATGATTTAGGATGATGAAATGAGGATGGTTTACATGGCAGAGTGGTATCTCGCTCAATACAAACACATTCCACCCACAGGTTTAAACGCTGTCAGGCTAACATCAAGGCAGCCCACTTTTTCACAGACATAGATGGACACATACAAAGAACCTGTGTCATACTCCTTGTCGAACTTTTCAAATTACCAAACTAGAAGCCACTCCCCAAAGACAGCCCTGTTGTGAATAAGTTGCAGACCTTTATAATAACCTGAGTCTGCAACAGTGGAAGTAGTAGGACCGAGCCTATGGACGGAGACAAGCCATTTTATAATGAGGGATGGAATTGCTCAGCCATACAGCACCACTCTTCCTGTTAGGATCCTTAAATTAAAGAAACAAACGATGCGTGCAGCAAATTCTCGCCCCTAAATCTCCAGGGCTACCTTTCTCTGAGTGGAATCTAACTCCACTTTCTTTCAGCTCAACTCTCGTCTGTTCCACTGAATCAGCGCTGCTCTCGGAGAAGGGAAACGACTCGCTATCTTTGGTGTATCATTGAATTGGAACTATATTTATCTACAGACCATTTCCATCAGTGCCTGAGAGCAGTTTCTTGTGCATTTCATCATTCTTTAAACTCTTGAGTGTTTACCCCTTTTCTTAAGATTGTTGTTGAGAACATGGCAATTCAATCTCAGAGACCACCAAACACTTACACTGAGACGCTTGGAAAATGAAAGAAGACCGTGACCACCTTTCAAGTGAGCTGAAGTGCAGATGATTAGGAGAGGAGGTAACATGAATCAATTAGTTATGATGTTAGAATGAGTTCCAGCCTCGTCATTTAAAGGTCTAAAAGATCAACAATTCTAACTTACCAACAGACTTTAAGGTAATTTGTATGTGATTACAGAATCTTTTCAATTATGGATATCATGGAATTCATGAAAGATCACTGGTCCAGTAGATGTTAAGATATTTCACTGGATAAGTGAAAACTTTGGCCTGCTGGTTTTACTAAAGGAAAGGTTAGTTAATCACAAAAGTCAGTAGGATTCTACAAGAAATACTGTAAGAGCAGAAATTAGATTTATTAAGATGTTTTTTGGACTTTGTAGTGAAAGAGATTTGCTTATATTGAGTGAACCTAAAGCATCGACACAAGTGCAACAAAGTCAACTCTCTCCACTTTGATTCAGACTAAAGAGCACAGATTGAAGATGTGAACATTCAGGATCTTGCAGCCTGAACTGTACTCAACCCACTCTCCTTAAACCTTGTCGTAAGAGGTAAAAGCCTCTCTCATCCACCCCTTTCACAAACACAAACTGCCTCTGCTCCAATCTGAGCAGGTAAATGTACAGGCGTGTGGGCTAACAGAAAATATCCCAGCCATGCATCATAAACTTTGAAGAATCAAACTAGGGAGAAAGAGGGGAGAAGGGGAGAATGAAAATAAATGAGGTATAAACCCACGCTGGATGAATGGGTGGTATTGAATCAGTGTAAACACTGGTTATTCATTATCAAATGGGCACTTTAATTGGTGGCAGAATATATGCTAGCAACCCCGCCGGTATGAAAAATCATGTGACAGCTTTGACAGAGGGTCGACTCCTCTGCGATTTCTTTTGAGAAATGAGTTCCGCCTTTCTGATTAGAATTGTAAACCAGGAGTCAAACTGTCAGTGGGAGCTTGCAAAGCAGCTGGCGTGCCTATAAATGGATTATGTGGAACCTGCATCTGTTAATCAAGGTTGTCCGAAATTATATAAATAACAATTGGCGATTGCCATTGATGAAACTAATTATCTAAATTTTTTATTAAGCACTATTTGGTAATCCCTCTAAAGATTCTCTGCTGTGGCATCCTTCCAACACTCGCCCCCGTCAGCCAGGAACGAGAGGAAAGAAATTGTTTTGCATGTATAATTCATCAAATTCTGATTGTCCTAGTTGGCTTGGCCACATACTCCATCTACTGTGTATGTGGAGTTTAGTCCAATACGGGCCTTGGAGAGATTCCCTGCCGTGACTCCAGCCCTTTCCTGGTGTCTGCCCTCTGTTCTCTCTGTCTGTGCATGTGTGGCATGGGCGCAGCTTCCATCACCTGGAAACTGGGCTCATCTCCGCACCTGCTGGCAATCAGACCATCAAGCTCAATCATGCAGCTCAAGTACCCCAGCTTCCTTCCCTCTCATCGCCAGATTGTTTCGTCAGCTCAGTGGTCTTTTTGGCCGCTCTGTGTCTTTTTCTCGACTAGAGTATTTTCTTGTGCTTCTGTTTTTGAAATTACAACTAACCTCTTTTTCCTGTGTCTCAAGATCTCCGTGCCTAAGTCGCAGCCCAGCCGCCGCCACTCACACCGCCGCCACTCACGCCGCCTCACCTCCCTACCTGCATTCTCCCCCTGCTCTACGAGTAACCTATTAAAAACCCATTCCATCACCTACTCTGCTGTCTCTGTGTCAGCTTATGGGTCCAGTATAACCAACCGTAACAGTTATACAACATTGAAGCAAAGTAGATTTTATGTAACTTTTTTGATGCTGAATGTCAAAACGAAAAGAGATCTCAAGGAAAATACAGAATACACCTAAATTATCTTTGGTGCAGCCAATGAGTTTTAGAAGTCAAACAAGTAGTCAAGTATTACTCATTATAAATTAGTGCCGGTTAAGTTAACGCGTTATTATTGCGTTAACACATTAATTAATTAACGCCGAGAATAATTTTATCGCGCGTTAACGCATTTTTTTAAAAAATTATTATTATTTTGAAAGTCCGTTGCTCACTGGCTCTGAAAACACATACAGACAGACCATGGGTCACAGGAGCGGTGGGATGTTGATCAGTATTGGCTTGGGATGGGCGTCATCACGCGTCTCAACTAATGAGAGCATTTGGGGTGGGCCTAAGACTGCTGCAGCGCTCACATGAACCGGGAAGAGAAAAGAACTGGCGGGGACAGAAAAATGGAGAAAGGTACCGAACTCTTACATGGACATTTTCATTATAAATCTCTTCCAGACGGCGGAGTTGATAGAACCAAAGTTATTTGTATCCACTGCAAAGGCGAATTTTCTTATCACCGGAGTACTTCGAGTCTGAAGTATCACTTAAATGCAATACACACCATTGATGCCAGCAAATCACCCAAACAAACAGTGGAGGAAGTCTTCGGTAGACGTTGATGCAGCATCTGGGAGAAGTATAGATAAACAAAAGCAAGACAAGCTAACAAATGCTACAGAGAAGTGGATACAAACTGCAGCCGGTTAGTATCGTGGAAGATGTCGGTCTGAGGAACGTTCTCAAGGTGCGTTCGCGTCGCGTTTGGTGTGAACGCACCTTTAGAATCGCAATGAATGACGGCACGTATGAGCCTCAAGACGCACCATCACAAGAAGAATACAAGTTTGGATCACCAAAATCGTTAGGATTGATCTTCTTGTTTTTCATAGTAGCTTTGGTGGTAGTAATGGTAAGATGTATGCATTACTGTAAATCGTTTACATTTGATTTATTTATTATTATCATCATTATTATTATTGTAACTTTTTTACACTTTCACTCTTTCACTCACACAAACATACAATATCAAATCAACACAACTCACTTTTTTTTCTTATCCCAAAGCCATGACCCCTATAGAACCTGACACTCTTCATTTATATTAGAAGGTCTTTTTCTGTTGATCACTGTCAAAAATCTACTTTGCTGTAAAACAATAGAATGTTTTTAACTCCTGTTCTGACAAAGGGACCCCCTGACGTCACAGACACTATGCACTGGCTCAAGAAAGCATACATCATTTAGGTCAATTTATCATGAAGCCACTCGGCAGCTGCTGAGTTGTTGAGAAACGCAACAACAAAACTGGGCCAATAAGGGCAATAAACAATCCCAGCTAACACGCCTCCTCTGGCACAAATATACACAACAGTGTTGGCAGATCAAATGAAAGCAGGCAAACAGAAAAGTTTCATACGAACGAGGTTGCTAGTAAGACACAATCATATGCACACACACACACATCGTGGGAACATAAATATGCTTTTGACGATAGGAGTGCTGCATGAAAGCTTGAGTCAATGAGACTTACTGGAGTAGGCATGCACACAATTATATAATCAACACCATATTCTCTTGCACTTGTGAGTCATTTTGGAGATTTGGGGCTCTCTGCTGTTGCGTGCCACCCATATGGTGTCTGTGCACTGCATCTCTTGATGGAGCTGAGCCTTCGAAGGCATTCATAGTTTAATCAATTAAACACTGTCAAGTCGCTGGCTGGCTAACAAGCAGAAGGGAGGGGGGATAGGCCTTTCCTCTTCAAAAGAGGCTTGATTTGCTGTGATTAGGCTCACAACTTATTCAGGCAAAAGTTAGGGTGCATTTTGTAGGATGAGTGGGAAATTCTAAGGCTGTTTGTGTTGCAAAATGAGAGGGAAAACATAAAAAAGCTCAGCCAGAATATCAACACCCAGAGGACCATCTTCTCGTAAAAATCGCCCCATGCTTGAGTCATCATGCCGTTACTCACGAGTGTTCAGTTTGCATTACTACAGTTGTAACCACCAGGAAAGTCAGTTTCTCTAAGCGGAGTTCTGTCCTGTCTAGTATCTCTGTGGTTCCAATCGTTGCCAGGGGATATAGTGCCATTATTCTCATGGCTTGATACTGTATAAAGGTTGAGACTTCAAGATCTTGTATCTGAACAGCAGATGCCAACATGATTAGAGCATGCAGAATCATCCTCCCGCTTCTCGATTGAATCTACAGGAAGATCACGCTGCAGCTTGCATTTCACACTTCTATCACACCTTGTATATTCTATGACGTTTGTCAACCATCTGTTACCTGTAGGTGTTTCATACGTACCAGTAAACCACATCAATGTAGATAGGTGCTAATCTTAAGCAAAAGTGTTCGGAAGGTTAACGTTGAGGTTTCACAGCCATGTGATTGATCGAGTGGCTAGGAGCAACTTCTACTGACACCAGCCAAGGAAAGGTTGCTGGAGTTGCTTTAATACATTGTACTACTACCTCTGCCCCCAAATAGGAACAGATGGTGAGTTTTGGCAGCATCTTTTACATGTCTAAAAAAATATGTGTAGAGAGCAAACAGCATAAAAAGAAGCACAGAAGCAGAGCCAAAATATATATTGCTATGTATGCAAAGTCTTATACACCATCTGGGTTGTTCATTTGGTTGTTCAGGTTTGACTGCAGTTCTAAGAAATCTCTTTAAAAGTCAGAGTCAGTGTCAGGTTTAGCTTTATAGACCATTTAGACAAACATGCTGTGTCTGTGTTTATTAGTGGTATCTTAGTTTTAGGAGTAAATCTGAATAAAGATAAAAGCTTTTATTTGCCTGCTGTTCTACATGAACTGAAGTAATCAGCTAATGGCCAAATTTGGGCACAAACCACAGGGCTCTTTAAGGCTATGTTACAGTCACCATTAGCCCTATATTGGTAGTGACAGCCCGGGTTTCTAAGTGACTCCTGCTAGTGTGCCTTCTAATCCAGTAATTGGTAGAGAGAATGAGCAAGAGAAAGAGAGAGAATGATCGAGTGAGCAAGCGAGAGAGAGAGAATACACACAGAGAGGATTGACACTCTTCTCTCTTTCTTTAATTAGCAGTATTAGACAAAGAGCCCTGGGAGAAGACAGATTGCATCCCATCTCGAGTGCGAGATCACTCATGTTGGAGTGGCCCTCTGAGCAAACTTTGAGCAATGTGCCAGTGTCTGAAATATAGCCAGTGACCCAACACACCTCCTGTAACTCTACGTGGGCAGAACCTCTGTAGACATATCGACATCAATGGCAACAGAGCTGGGATGGATTATAATATAATATAATATATAACTTTTATCAAAACTTTGGCCTAACCTCCAGCACCTTGAATAAGGTGGCCTGCCACTGTGCCTTTATGACCCCAAATGTCCTCTTAATTACAGGTCGGGCTCTGCCATGCTTCTAATTAAAGCTCTCCTGCATCCTCTCTTAGAATTGGTGTCTGTAAGGGACACCAATAATTGTAATTGGAAGCTCAGGAAAAGAATAGCCTCCATTTCCAAAGAGAGAATAACCAGGTGGAGGATGCAGTGAATTTGTTGTCTGTTCTCACACATATACATACACGTATGTACATGTGTATGTGTGTGTCTACAACATCAGGAGGATTCGCCCCTTCCTCACAGACGAGACGGCGCTGGTGCTCATCCAGGCTCTTGTCATATCCCGCCTGGACTACTGCAACTCACTACTTGCCAGAGCCCCGGCGTCGACCATCAGACATCTGGAGCTTGTCCAGAAAGCTGCAGCTCAACTGGTGTTCAATCGCCCCAAGTTCTCCCACACAACTTCCCCTTCTCCGCTCTCTAAACTGGCTCCCTGTAAGAGCTCGCAACCAGTGACTCTGGTGCTAGCCTACAGGGCAGTGAAAGGAACAGCTCCTTCCTATCTCCAGGCCATGGTAAAGCCCTACACCCCCGCCCGACCAATTCGCTCTGCTGCCTCGGGGCGACTGGTTGCCCCGTCGCTCAGAGGTCCCTGCGGCCGATCGACCCGGTCACGGCTTTTTTCTGTCCTGGGCCCACAGTGGTGGAATGAACTCCCCACTGACGTCAGGACAGCAGAGTCGCTGCCCATCTTTCATCAGACTGAAAACTCACCTCTTCAAGAAGTACTTCCACTTAGCACTTATTGTATTGTATTGTATGTTTCTGCACTGTACTTTTGCTCTGGTTTATGCTCTTAGATGCTTGTTTAAAAAAGGAGATGCACTTATGACTTCTGGTGACTAGTAGTTCTCTTGAATATCTATGTTGAATACACTTATAAGTCGCTTTGGATAAAAGTGTGTGCTAAATGACTGTAATGTAATGTGTGATACTTGCAGTCCCTGACTCAATAGAAACATTGTAAGACATATGATCATCCAAGAATCCTGAACAAGAAACCCACCGACAATTAAGCAGATTGCATTATTAGTGTTTAATGTGGCTCACTGTTTTAAACGTATGAGAACAAAATACTATTTGATATCTGTTCCCTTGAACCCAAACCCACAAGCTTTACATATACATTTAATGACATCAAACCCTCAAGATCTTTCACCCTGTAAATGTGAGAATGGAAATGTATCTGCCACAGAAGATACAGAGAGAGAAACAAATCCCTTTTCTGCAGCGAGTTTGTTTTCCAATTTAGTTCCTTCAGTCTGCTTATGTGTAGCCAAGAGACCCAAGGCAATTTCAACTCCACAAAGAAACATCCTCCTTCAAGTCCTGCGTCAGAGCTTTTAGCAGGATAATTTGGGAAGGAAGATGCAGTTAATCTGAGGACAAAAACTCTGCTGAAGGTGTCCTCTGCACTGTAAAGTGCAACAGCCTTATTATCCATCACATGAATGCATCCAAACCAAGCCCTCTGATTATCTTTACAAACAACGTTTATTAGAGCTTAGACTGGATAGAATAATGATGAGGTTGTTACGGGTGTAGTAAGGACCCAGTAAGGTCCCAGGAGCAGTACGACAAACACCAGAAATAGTTTGACTTGAAATCTTTATTTTCTTCGACACACACGTCAGGAAGAATATCTTCAGGAAAACAGCGACAGGTTCTCGTGGTCAAGGACAGAAGGCTGAGCGAGTTACCAGGGCAGAGGCAAGGCGAGGTAGTCCGAAACAGGCAGGGTCGGTAACAAGGAATCAGTTCAAGGGTGTATGCAGGGAAAGTCTTGCATGGAAGCGGAGAACAATCTGGCTGTGAGTGTGTGTGAGGCAGGGGTTTAAATAGTGGAGGAGGCAGAGTGAGCAGGTGAGAGTAATGAGCTGATGAGGTGAGTGTGACTGGCAGGTGCACTGAATGAACTGATTTAGGTGAGTGAGAGGTGGAAAAAACTAGATAGTATGGGCAGAGCTGTAACAGAGGTAAGATAAAACTCTGATGGACTGGAATATGTCTTCATCCTCATCTCCCATGCAGAAACACAATGAATAAAAAAAACATGGAGATTTTACTTTTCTTTCTGATGATTCCACATAGAAAAGTGCTGAAGATGATGCCTGGGGGCTTACAGAACGGGATGGGCGGGGGGGGGGGGGGGGGGGGGGGGGGGG
>NW_022280106.1:443061-461250 GCF_004355925.1 Anarrhichthys ocellatus | reverse complement strand
GGGGGGGGGGGGGGGGGGGGGGGGGGGGGGGGGGGGGGGTACGGCAGCCCATACATACCAATGACATTGATCCCTGAGCAGGGCCTGTAAGAATGCTGAGGCGGCCATATGCACATTTTCTATTCTGGTAAGAAAAGTTTCAACATCAAGTCGTCTCAGGGCTGTTTTGATGAGCTGGGCGGTATTTCGGATGAGTGGCCCATTTCTGTGTCCTTCAGTTTTAAAACAGCAGCAGAGCAGGCTGGGGACCAGAGAAAGGGTCCTTTATTGTGTTGTGTAGCAGTGATCCAAAAAAGGACCCTTTGCTGTTCCCAGGACATCCCCCAAGGACCCCTGGGTGCAATGTTCTACCAGTCCTTGAATCACAATGCGCCCTGGCTCTCGCTGCAAGGACCCGCAGGCTTGAAACACTTTCATGTACGGCCTTACATGTGTGTGAGCAGTTATTATTATTTCATCACATTGAATTATCCATTTTCTACTTGATGCAATATTTAGCACACACGCACTTTGTTACCAATGTTTATTTTACTGCATACAAACGCTTTCCAGAATAATCAGGATTAGTCTTTTTTTACATGGAGAAAGAAGCGGTATTTAGTTGCTGTTGCAATACTTGCAGAGGGAGGTAATTATGCCGACTCTGCTTTTGTGTACTTTTTGAGAGTATTTCAAGTATTTATTTTTCTTTCTCATTAGAAATCAGACTTTTTCAAAGAAGACGTTTTGACATTCGGATGTTGGCTGGATTCCATTTAGCTGCAGTTTGCTATTTTAAAGAGCTGGCACAAAAAGTGCTTGAAACACTGTCCTTTGTATTTGCTTCCTTGCTTTGAATAAAACTGTATTCCAAACAGCTAGAATGCAGCATTTTAATGTCAATTAGAGTTCAATTTTGTTTGAACATACATAACAAACTTGAGAGACTATAATTTGTGTAATGGATGTCGTATATACAGAATTCTGGTGTGGGATAACTGCAGTGTAGAGTCTTTATGGTGCCACTGTGCAGCACATTTCATTGTTTCCCCATAACAGGCAGTGTCAGTGAGCAGACACCCTCTTTACATGGAGTCATAATGAAGGTCAATCTGTGGTCGTCATTCTCTGGAGCCTCAACAGGGAGCTACTATTTGTCCCCGACATGTCACACACACACACACACACACACACACAAGGAAAACACACACCTACTGCACATAGCTATATATACTCCCAAACACATACAATTATGCAAGTACACACATGCAAAAGTATGCAGATGGAACAAACAATGATGCGTGCATGCAGACACATACACATTCCCAGTGACACAAAGCCAGCTCAGCACAGCTGTGGCTCGGCTTGATGTGATCATTGCCATTCAGGCAGAAGAGGTCGTTTCCCAGCATCACTCATGGGTACAACCTTTGATCTCATCTCTCTTTCTGTGTTTGTCTCTTTCTCTTTCTCTGCCTCTCTTTCTCTTTCTGCCTTTCCAGGAGCTTCTGTTAGTGCCTCAATCAGGATCCCATAATGGCTAAATGTAGAGTTCAATACGTTAAAGCCAAACCCTTTTTAAAGTCCAAATATATTCAGAACTAGTGAGTGAAATGGTTTTTAATTTTTGAATTATTGAAAGAGAATTAAAAGGTCTTTTGATATATATCAAAATGCTTTGTTAGCCTTAAAGCCTCCGAGTGCACTCTAAAAAGTTCAACTTCAAATTTGTTGTACTAACACCTTTTTTAAAATTGAGTCAACAAATCCCTCTGAAAAAAGTTGAGCTAACTCAAAATGAGTGCAGTCCACTGAAACTTTTAAGTCGAGAAAACTTAGCATAGTGCTTTGGGCATCTGCTGAGGTAACTAAGGCCACTGTGCATGGGTAGATGTTAGTAAATATATACATGTACATATATGTATGTATGTGTGTATATATATACTACTTTAATTATATATTTTAAATAATAAAATAAAATAAATAAAACATTATTTTCTTTAGCCCCTGTTAAGATACTTTGATTTTTGATATCATTATGTTTAGATACCTTATTTTTTTAGATTTAATTTGATTGACATTTACTTTTTATACCTGGATGTTCATGATCTGCTGAATGTCTGCTGTCAATGTTCAATGAAGAGAGAGAGAGGAGAACAAAACCCGTCAACCACCGTAAAACAAGAAGAAGAAGAAGAAGAAGGAGGAGGAGGGGGAGGAAAAAAAACCCAAAAAAAACCACAGAAACGTCGCTACACCAGTGCCTTCGGTTAGAGATAGCAATTCCGTGCCGGTCCACGCCAGCTCAAGTGTTGCTGCAGCATGCCGTCTACCTCGAGCACAAATTAACAAGGTAAGGCTGTGTATGTTCTGGAGTGTGTTAGCTAACGGGCTAGTCAGCGAACCTGTTAGTTTTTTAAATGCAAAAGTTAACATTAAGAAGTTTACAACGTGACGGACCCCACCCTATTTTTCACGTGTTCATAATGTCATGTGTAATTTAACGATAACGACCCGCGGCTTGCGGTTTTGCATGGTCGAGTGAATTTGCACATATTAAAGTTAACGTCTGTACTAGCTAAAGCTAACGTTACTACGTTGTATGCACGTGCACAACGTTATAGCGCCGTATGCTACATTGGTTGGTTTTTGTTAGCTAGCTAACATGTTGCTGCAAAGTGCTTCGCCGTTCGTTAGTGTTGGTGGCGTTGAAACTCGAGGGCTGATAGTTTAAGTTACCCGCGCGCGTGTACCATTAAGGTGCACTAGATACAGTCCAGGTAATGAAGTAGACTTAAAGCAGCACGCCGTTCTTTTGTGCACCCCATCTATTTGTGTTACTCGTAAGACTCCTTGACCTATGCTTTTCCTTCCCTGATGATACAAAACAAATAATGCATAAATGCTCATTTGAAATACTCAGCAAAAGGAGGGATGAAGGGTCAGTTGCTTTTCGTGGTCACCCCCTTCCTTCCATCACTCATAGTATTGTTTGTCATTATGATAAAACCATTTTAATGACTTGCAAATAGCTCCTTTACACACTTATGGTAAACATAGTTAGAGGTTAGTGAAATCATCTTTTAAATTCTCAGTTCTCAGTGTACATTTAATAAATCATGGCAAACTGCTTTTCTGTTTTAGTAAAAAATGTACCATTACTATTTTTTATTATTGGCCATCTTTGAGCAACTTTGAAAATAAGGGGATGTGAAGCTGTTAGATTTGCATGGAGTTTTGACAACTATGCACATTGTTAACATGTTCTTATCTTTCCTTCATAGGATTTGGATGCAAGTTTTTCCACCCCAGTCAAGATGTCCTCTGAAAGCATTACAGACATTACCAGGCGTGATTCTAACCACTCCCGTGCCTGTCTACAGACTGCACCTGAACTTTCAAGACAACTGGTGCGTTAAAATCCCACCTTTCAAGAGTACATAAGTAAACCTAAAGTGCAGGTCACATTTTGTTGTGAATTGTGTGACTGTAAGGTCCTCTGTGTGCCAGAAAAATGCATAGGCCATCTCAGGGCTAATTTGAAGCAGCATGTGACTGTTTGTTGTCTATTCAAAAACTGTGAATTTACAAGTAATGTCCTTCAGTAGTCATGTAAGCCGGAAGTACAAATCTTACAGTGTTAATGATTTTAGATAATCTGTAATATCTCCAACAACTCCAACTGATCTACCAGAAGCAGATGAAGAATTGCCTGCAGAGTGCAATGATCCACAGGCTACTGTTGGTTGTTCTGAAATAGAAAGCAGCATGTACCTAATGCCTTTGGACAATTATACAATTGAACATAAACTTGCATCATTGTTTCTTTACATGCAAACTGTTTTGTGCAGAGTTCTACAGAATTACCCGAGTGGACCTGAAGAGGATCTTCCTGTCATCATTGGATGCACACTCACCGCAGCTTATTAAGCTGTACAGATCACGCCGCGGAACACTTGCAAAGGACATGAGGATCCTTCTAGACAACTTTGATGAACAGGTAATCAATAAGTAGGAAGTGCATGTGGTATAGCAGGGGTCCTCAATTAGATTTGAACTGGGACCAAAAACTGGGTGACAGATGAGGGGCATTTTCACAATTATTTAGTCCGACACAAGACATCAATTATAAAACGGACAACTATGCAAACCATAACATTAGAGCAGAGCATTTACCATCAGATCACCCTTTAATATTCCAGTTTGTCTAACAAAATAAATATGAATACACGTTAATGTTCACAGGTGTATTGTTTGACTTAATTGACATTTCAAATTGGTGATTTCGGAGATGAAAAGCAAGAGAGCATTATTGTGTTTTCACCCTTAAGCTATGTCCAAAAACATGATGCCCATATATACAGTGGTAAAATATGGGGTCATTTAGTTAGTGAATACAGCCGACCTGAAATGCATGCTACAATGCTGGAAGCATTTTGCCAAATGCCTTTGTCTTCTATAGTTTGCATTGAATTTTTTGAATTATAATTATTATAAATGTATACATTTTTAATCTTCATTTTGTATCTTTCAAACAACTGATGTGCTTGCCCGCAGAAAGTCTACAGCTCTATGGGGTCTACCGTTCTTTGATGGAGAAGCCGGACGGCTTTCTGAAGAAATATCTGGTAAGACTAATGTGTCAATGTCATTAAGGTTGCACATTGAGCAAGAAAACACAAATGCAAACTTTCATCAAACCCTCATTTCTACTTCACTGTTACTTTGTTATTCCACCTAAATAGTTTAATAAGTGTAACTTTACAGTTTTTAACATTTAATTTCATGTGATATCGCCAATACTGGCAATATTACTGTAGCATCAAGGTTACATGCGAGTGTGGTGCCTGCATCACATGCATTTTGTAACAGCAATTCTCCTTCAAATTTACTGGTAACATTTATAATTCCAAGCCCAAATTAGTCATGGGTTTTGAGACCTCGTATACAGTGCATTCAGAAAGTATTTAGACCTGTTGAAGATTTGTCTGACTTAAAAATGATGCATGTACATATTTTGCAGTATTTTTAATTGTAAAGTCATTCTCTGTCAGTGCATTTTCAAAGTCAAAATACCTTTTTGGTTAGCTAATCTTTTTAAGAAAATAAAACTAAAAAAGCCCCTACACACCATTAGCACCCTTTGCTGCTACATGTCTTTAGGGTAAGAATCTGGCAGATTTGGAGTGATTTTGTCCATTGTTTAATGGCAGATTTGCTCCAGTTCCTTCAGGGTTTTGTCACTTATTGAATCGAAGGAAGCCTGTACAGTGAGAGCAAATGTTTCCCTGTATTCTGCTCTATTTATTTATTTAATGACAAGACACGACATTCAGAGTATGAATATTTAAATATTCAAATACTATAATACAAATGTGTAGGGGGTGAATATGGTATGAAAGTGGTATATTTTAGTTTTTAAAATCTGCAGAAAATTTACAAACCAAAAATGTATTTTGACTTTTCAAATGTATTGTTACAGAATGGGAAGGGAAAAAAAGAGAACTTTAAAGAGGGGGTAAATATTTATGAAAGTCTCCATATGCTTGTTTTTCTTTAAAATACAGACCCGGAGGAATTTTGTGTCAAGGGAGTTGAACTTGCAATACTCAGTTGTTGAAGATGGCGTTGGGACGGTCCGCTCAAGTCGAACAACAATAAGCATCGCCCTGGTTATTGAGGAACGGATTGTCCTGGAGGATGTATGCGACTTCCCAACCGCATTTGCCCCTTTGTTTGGGCTCATCCAGGCTCTTAACCTGGACTATCCGAAGGACTTACGGTACACATTTTTGAAGTAATTCAAAAGGTGTTCATGAACCTTGGTACCCAGTGCTCTACCTGGGTTCAGGCCTTAAAGAACAGTTTGCTGAAGTAGCCTGCCATATCTAAACCACGCCTATGGTCTTGGCTGGATTTTCATGAGGGACTGAAATGTCACCAACTTGACCAAATGCCGATGGTATGAGTTGACCAAATTGGTCAACACCCTTAAGTATTAGATGTTTAACAAGTTTATTATTTGCCTTACTACTTTGTATATTACAGCTGAACTATCCACTGCTGGTCCTGCACTTTAGGTGTATTATAATTTAATATTAATTTTAGTTTATTGTTGTTACTGCCACATAGCGCCATGCAGACACATATTTGCATTTATTTTTGTTTTGACCGAGTATTAGGAGGGAACTTTAGTCGGTGTCTTTGGGTTTAAAATGGTGTGAAGTGGAGATTTAAGGATGTTGACCCCCTGCTGTCTACTATTCAAGTGTTGAAATTGAAAGACAATATTGTTTTACAAGCAAATAACTTATTGTTATTAAACATTTTGTGTTTTAAGATGTTTTTCTTTTCTTTAACAGTGTACGTTTCTAATTAATTAAAAATGAAGGCTGTAAAAAAAAAAGAAAAAAAGTTGAGTATACTTAAAAAGGTTAAGCAACCAGCTGCACAGCTTTTTTGAGTATACTCAACACAAAATGGGCAGTGCAAGGACGCAGACACAATGTACAAAAGCTCTCGCTTGCACCTGTAGCCTATGCTGCACACTTAATAGGAAGCAATAGGAAGAAAAGGAAAACCTGTTACTCTGACTTTTGAGGATTTGGGCATTATTCCAACATGGTCCACTGCTGGCCTTAATGTCTCACTGCTGGCCTTATGTCTAGTCGCACTAGGGTCAATATTGTCAGCTATTATTTTTTTATTTAGTCCTGTGTCAAATGTCCTTGTTTTTATCGTATTTGGTCAACCTCATCTTGTTTTTTCTGTCAAGCTTTACTTGACTTATAGTCTGGGCATTTAAGTCTTCTCTTCACATCACATTATATTTTATATTTCAGTCAATTTTGTCTAGATAAAATGTCCCATGGCTTCTTTAGGAGGATGAATTGGCAACAATTGAATATACTATTCATAACTATATTTTAATCAGTGTATAATCACCTAAAAACTAAGGATCGTAGTGTTTTCGTTAGCTTAGAAAAAGCCATTTATATCTACATGGAGTTGGTCGACTTCCATGGAATCTGCTATCGAGCACCGTCATGTTTCTACAGCAGCCCAGAATGGACACTGGCTTTGGCGAGAGCCATTCATGTTTAACGTCATCTGAAGGTAGTGATGCATCCAAAACCCGGTATTAAACAGGCCCCGTTGCTAAATTAACGGAATATTAATAAACCCCGACGTTACTGGAGTTTTCTTTTTACTTTTGAATGTTTTGATGTAATTTATTATCACGCTGCAGTGCGCATCTCAGCTCTCCTTGTCGGGCTGACCTCCAACTACACACACACAAAGCGCTGGTCGGATGAAATCTCTATACAAGAACAGTCTATTTACCATTTACTATTTACACATAGACACAAACACACACACACAGACACATTCACATATTCAAAGCGTGAGCATTTATGCCACTGTGGTGAAGGGAACCAGGTGAAGTGAAGGATACTTGAGCTTATTACTGTACGTGCAATAAAATATTTGCAAGCCAATACTTTATTAATAATAATTCTGTGAACTTGTAAACGAAAGTGAAACCTAATGCAATCAGTCATCGCCGTTATACAGTATTTACAAGCACAGCACGCACGATCGGCCAAAAGCTTTTAAACTTCTCTGCTGGCTGAGACAATGCAGCCTGGAGGACAGAAGACAGGAGGAGAGAAGACAGGAGGACAGGGGAAAGAAGGACATATGACAGGAGGACAGATGACAGGAGAACAGGACAGAGGACACGAGGACAGGAGAACATGACAGAGGACAGGAGGACAGAGGACAGGAGGATAGAAGACAGAGGACAGAAGACAGAGGATAGAGGACAAAGATAGGAGGAATGACTGTTCTTCATTCTTTATAAACTTCACTAAGAAGTGTTATTTATTTTGTTAACATTTTACATTTGTTTCCAGTGAGATATTAATGACTTTATATATTGACTTTGCTGACGTAAACATTAGCTGTTGCTGCTCTATAAACAATATTTAGATATATTTTAAATATTAATTCTAATTCTGTTCTGAATTTATTTGTTCAAATTCTAGTTATGTTTTCAAAAGCAATTATTTGGTCATGAATAAGAGCAGAGATTGATAAGAGTAGCTTCTAATTGTATTAAAATCCTAAAGATAGCTATCCCTACCTGTAGGCCACTGTAGTTCTCCAGCACGCTTGGAAAGGGAGGTATGAGCAGAGGGGTATTTTTATGTTTGCAATCTGCAACACACCATTAGATGCCACTAAATCTTACACACTTGGCCTTTAAGTGAATGACTATGTTCATTGTGTGCTGCCGTTATAGTCAACAGAGTGTTCGTTTCATGATATTGGTGCAGTCTGGTCATGATCGCAAAAAAAAAGTAGTTGACTCATATAGTCTTCATTAACAAAATTAACATTGAATCGCACTGGATAAATATCTTAAATTTTACGACATTACATTTTAGGAGCGGATTTGTTTACAAGTGAAACTAGATACAAACTACAAAAGTGCACTGAGTAGAGAGTAGATCTCCTCCAGGTCTCTCTGCAACCACTACTGCTGTGTTGTGTGATTGAATGAATACAAACTACAACTGACTAACCCCCAGTCTAGACACCAATGGGATGTAAGGCGTTGTAGAACACACTTCATCTAAACTCAAACAAATGGCAATGAATAAATTCATCCTATAAGACACGTCATACAATCTTGCCAGAAACAAAATTAATAATACATTTTATTTCTATAGCCCTTTAAAAGGTACTCAAAGGCACTCTACTCAGTGCACTTTTCTAGTTTGTATCTTCTGTAAAAAACAGAAACAATAATAATATAAACAAGGCAAATAGATTGACATAAACAGTAAGAAACAAAACAAAAACATACATAGCATCACAGGCTATCAGTTTTTAAGTGCAGTTTTGAAAGTGGCGAGTGACGGAGAATGTCTGAAGTGCTTGGACAGAGTAGGGGGGGTAAGGAGGTTGGCGTCGACACCTGAGGTTGCGGGTGTGAGTGTGTCGGGTGCAGGAGGTCTGAAAGCTATGAAGGGTTTTGATATGAGGAGAATTGAAGGGGCCAGTTTGTTGTAGATGGTCTCAGTTTTGTGTTGTTTCAGTGTTGGGATCTATCAGGAGCGTGTTTGGTTGTCAGTAAATATGAAAACTAAACTATTAACATCAATAAGCTTATTAACAATTACTAATAATAACAGGGCACCACCCTGAGAACAAGGACCAATAACCAAACTATAAATTGGTAGCTACGTACGTGACCACGTGGACCTATGCACGATGTGGGTTGAGACAATAGACCATGTTCACCCATGTGTCTGAGATGGTTAGCTATATCAGGATGTGTGTATAACTATGTGTGTGTGGTTAGTCGAAAGAGGGAGAGAGAAAGAAAAGGAAAAACAGAACTCTAAGCAAGACACTTAACTCGGCGATCGGATTCGAATCCGGCCAGCCATGGCTCTAATGTTTATACAGTGATAGTTACAGTTCTGAATCCGACTCACAGGGCCGATTTAAAGAAGGGAAAAAAACGCTGAACAAAACAAAATAATCCCCAAAACAAAGCAGATCTTTATCACCGCCGTGATATAAGAAAATTGCTTTCCTATCATTCCAGAACCCGGCCGGCGAATCGAGGTTCGGCCCGCCGTGGTTCTGGTCTTTCAAGTGAGAAGATCACAATCCCCTACTCCCACAGTGACTGATCTGATGCAACACGGATACAGCAGCAGAAAATACACAGTATAGCTGGACTCAGCGGTCTGCCTACACAATAACACGTTATAAACACTACAGTAACTTAAACAAAACAAGCTAAGGGAATAACACACTAAATGACCTAACTAAGCCCAGACACCAGTTAAACTCTATGAGATGATTTCTTTGATCGGAGGTGTGGCACATTCCTTGGCTCTGGGTGCCTTATCTTACGAGGATCAGGCCTTCTGTTGAACAACAGGCCAGAGCCTTTTCCTTTGTTAAGGGCACATGGTGAGAGCCTTGTCATCAGCAGCCAATGACAGAACTTACTGCTCTGTATATAATGCAGTCAATTGTTTTCTCTGAAGTGAGCAGTGAATTGAGATCTTAGACCAACAAATCATTGTAAAGTTGCATCATAAATGAATGTAATTTTCACACCTACAACATGCCACACATTGCATTGTGAGCAAAAAGTAGTGTCCACTTTTCAGGGCCTAATGTAGTACATATATGTCATTCCCACACTAAAAGGACTAAAAATGCCAATAACAGTACACAGCCAACATTCTACCAACTGGTAGAAACACAGACTGGGCACCATTATAAAACCACATAATACAAAATATACAGTACATCGCTTCTATTTTAACCGGCGCAGCTTTTCCAGCATTTACGGCACTTGTTCAGCGGTGCAGGAAACACATCAACCAATGTGTTGTAAATCACATGACGTGATGCAGCTCAGCCAATCAAATATGAGTTTCCTGACTCAAGTGCGATGTACACGCACCGTGACACACGGGGGAGAGACGAGGAAAGATATAGCAGAGCAGGCAACATATTACGTTAGTCAGAGAAGGTATTTCACATGTCGATCTCCAAATAGAGAAAAGTGTTCTGAGAGACCAGTCTTTAACCAAAGATGGACCGTCTCGCATAGGGGAATTCTTCCCATAGGCAGTTTAAAAACAGTACGTCTCTTTTGGAGCAAACGTACCCACTCACATCTGAAATGAAGACGCAGAAAGTAAACCTAAGAACCCAAAATGATAAGAATCCTGACACATTAATTAACTGTCCAACAATGATGTTAACAGAGAGGAGTAGAGCTGAAACAAGTGGTTTAATAACCACAAGTAAAGTCTCTGCACTTATTAGAAGATGAGAAAAATATATAATCGTGGCTTTTTTGATTGACATCACTTCACACCGGAATGAACTGAATTTAACGCTGCAGGACAATTCAGTGAAATACATTTTTCTAAAATGAATTACTTTATTTTAAGATGCACATTTTTCAAAGCTTTCTGTTACGTCAGTTATTCTTTAATCCAGCCATTATTTTACTTGAAATGAGAAGAACATTTATTTATGTATTTCTATGTATTATTTATAATCCATCCAGTTCAATTTGATAACTGAGAATAATAATGGTTAAATTATAGCTGCAAGCAGCATTGATCGGGCCCTCGCAAACTTCACGCAAGTGGAGGGTACTGGCAGGACTCTGGTTGACGCGGCCATGCATTTCTGTGACCATCATACACAGTTTACATGTGAATACGGCCCTGGGCATATGGATGATGCAGAGATAGAGAGCCTGGAGCGCTCATTAGTATCCTACAAACCATAACACATGAAAGCTTTTTACTTTCAGTGTCAGCTACTGTTTGTTTTCTAATTCTTATCAATGTCCACAATGTTGCTCAATCCATCTGCTGTGTTGTTCTACAGCTCGAGAGATACACTAAAGCACATGGAAACATCTCCCAGGAGAACTCTGGGTAATGAGCTGGAAAACTGCCTTGATAATGTTGACGGTCACTCGCCACCCTGATGTGAATGTGTCAGGCTGGATAAATAGTGTATGCACTGCAGCCTCAGTTTTGTGGATGCTGACCCTTTCACGTGTTTATACCTCACTGAGGCTGTTTGTATGCAAACTTACAGTCAGAGAGTCGTGAGAGGCAGAGAGAGAGCTGACAGAAAGGAGGGTTCTTTCACTTCCTTTTTATCTTGATGCCTGTGTTGTGTAATGAAGTGAAAAATTCACCAATAACAAACTAAAAGAAATGAGCAAGAATACCCATCTGAGGTACATCTTGTAACAATGTTTAATCTTCAAATGGAGACAGAGAATGTTTTTCAAAAAACACCTCTTGGTTTTTATTAGCAGGAGGGTGTTTGAAGAAAAAGAGAAACAAGCAGAATATTCCGAAAATATTCTCAGCCCAATGATCTAAATCAGAAATTGAAAATGCAAGACTCTGAAATGGATTTTCCTCAACAACAAAGATAAGGCCAACCTGGGAAACGAGCTTTGCTGGGGGTTGGGAGACAGAGCAGATATCAGAGAGAAATGGAGGGATAGTTGAAAGGCCTGTCAGAGATAAAGGGAAGAATGCACATCAGTACGACAGCCTATTTGGAAAGTCTACGCTCTATTATTGCCTCCATGTTCCTCTCACTTCCATGGGAAAGAGCATGCGGTGAGAAACCGGGCTGGACAAGGTTGAAGCACTTGTTTTATTTCTCCTCTCTGCTCTGGGAAAGCATTGCTATGAGAGAATGGTCTTATATTGGCAGCTGTGACCCACTTCTACACATTCATACTCGAGCTACGATAGCACACTCACACACATACACACGCCCACACGCATCAGTGAAGAGGAAAACAGGCATCTGGAAAAGTCGTCCTTTGGGAGGCATTGACATGATTTGCGGGGGCTCACTGCGTTTCCCATAACTTTGGTAGTGCAGTGCTCTGCTCGGTGACTTCCCAGTGCGTTCGCCGTGGTAACTGATGGCTGCACAGCTAATTGGTGAAACACATAAGCCGACCTGCATAGGGAGCTGAGGAATGTACTGTACCGTAATGTAAGGAGGCATGTGAGACCACACAATGTATAAATAATTGCACATTAATGTTTAACTCTAGTTTAAGTGTCTCCTCGGGGGGGGGGGGGGGGGGGTTTAAGTTTTTTGAGACTCAGCTGAGTCGACAAACGTCATCCAAGTTGTGGTGGACTTTGTGGTATGTTTTTTTAAAATTCCCTAACATATTCTGCAAGCTCAGGTTATGGTTGCATAAAGTGCTTACGAAGAAAGAAATCACATTTCAATGCACACATTCATGATGGCGTTTTAAATGTGTCAGATAAAAAATTGTGTGATTCTGGTGCGCCCAGTGGTAGTATTAGAAATGACATGGTGGTACGTGTGAGAAAGGTGACGAAGGAAGAGAAGACGTGAAATAGGATGATGACATTAATCTGACTGCAAACACCAGCTGTAAACCAGCGAGATCACAGATGCTTAATAAGTCTCTCTGTCAGTGCAGTTTATAAATGGGAATGAATTATCCATTTAAAAGTGTGCTTCACATGCTGGTGCCTCCATGAGGGGGCCAGAGTTCCCACAGTACTGAAAAATGTGATTTTCAGTTCCTAATGTGATGTCAGTGAAGTACACACAGCGAGGTGATGATTACCAACCCTGTGATGCTTTATATCAAAGGGTGCAAAGTGTCTCACTCACAACTCATCAAATACTGAGGCTTGGTCTGTGTCCCTCTGGGTCTTTAGTATCTGTATGAGTCTTACCAGGCTTTCAACTAACTCCACCGTAAACCTGATTATTGTCGCTCCGAACAACTGGCGTAGTATAAAGAGCAAGATGGTCCATGCAGGGTGACTGGGAGTGGAGGTGGATGGGTCAAACAAACACAGGACGTTCACCCACCAAACCGCTGTTTCCCATGTGAAACAAAAAGTAGAGGTTGATATATTTTGTCACGTCAGTCATGTGATCCGTTAGTCATTCATAAGTATTGTGACTCATGGGAGTCGCTAATCAAGTTAACGTCAACCTTGCTCTTTTCCTGACCCTCACCAAGTGATTTTCTTACCTAAACTTAACTTCCTGTGAAGACAGATGTTTACTTTAAAAAGACACTATGCATGTGATGAACAGAAACTGACGCTCTCTGTCACTCTCTGCCCAAAACTGAAGCTAGAGGGCACATAGAGCTTCACCGTTTGATGCGTAGGACCACTGACCAAGTGTCGTATTTGATGAGTTGGGAGCGAGAAAGTGTTGGAGAGGGAAAAGATGTGACATTGATCCGTCTAGCTTTCTCTGTCTGGCGGTGAATGAGTGAACTTGTTAAATTGTTTGCCGTATTTAGGAGCAAACCCATTCAAGGGTGAGTAAAAGTAATGAGAATATGCTGAGGTACTGTATTAGCATGAATTCCTCAAATCAACACTAGATGTTACCTCCAATAAAACCCAAACTGTCTGGAAAAGAATTAAAGGAAAATATGTTTAAAGAGCAACAAGCAGGTTGACTTCCCCAGTGAATCAATGTGCAGGGAAACTATGTAGAAACCAGATTTTCAATGAAAACACCATCCATTTACACTACAGTAATTTTTGTAAGGGAGTCATATATTCACCTCAACAAAGTCAAATTGGACGTGAGGTCACATAAGGGAGAGCAGGCAAATGGATGTACCAAATGTGACCCATTTAAACTAGAATGTACTCGGGGTGCATACTTCCTAATGAAGCTGTGCAGTCCTCTATTAGCCGTTTTTATTAATAGAAAATGTTTTTATTTGCATCTGGCTTTCCAACAAAACACACACATAGACAGTCAAGGGATGTAGATTATTTTTTTTCAACTGAGGATGATAAGCATAAGTGAATAATGAAAATGTTCCAAAAGGCTCTATCTTGCTCTGTTGAGAAAACATTTACTCGATCCTTGGTCTGTGGTCTAATTGATTTGATCAAAATATCTTTTTGAGAAATCTCACAAATAAACAAACATAACTATGCAACCTCGAGGTATATTATCCCAGGTTAATATCAATATTAATTTAGAATTACAAATAATAATGGATCATCTCAACCTGTAAACTGGAGGCATAGCATCTGTGCTGGTTTCACACTAATGTCCTGTGTTAAACTGTGAAGGCTGTGTAAGATACAGGACAGCTGCCCCAGTAATCATCTGGCAAGATGTGAACAAGGGGACAGTGAGATAGCACTCATAATAGGACATATTAAATGACTGAGTAAAACTGCTAACAGTACGAAGGCTTTTTCTTGATTGGGCTGATTACCTAGACGCCTTTGGGAAATCTTGGGTAGCAACCGACATAACAGACCTTACCATCACTGGTTGGTCAACCTCTCAGCTGCCATTATGTTGCCATGTTGCCAATATGGGGGTGACTGTGGCTAAGTGTCCCCGGCTCCGCTAGTCGCATGTCGATGTGTCCTTGAGCAAGACACTTAACCCCTAAATTGCTCCTGTATCTGTTCCTACAGTGTGTGAATGAATTAGTCTGATAGGCAGGTGGCATCCTGCCATCAGTGTGTGAACGGGAATGATGACATCTAGTGTTAGAGCACTTTGAGTGGTCGGAAAGACTAGAAAAGTGCTATACAAGTAGAGTCTATTTACCATTTACCGTTAGGGTTGAAATGCAGGGCTGCCAAGTGAAGCCTGAAGAACAAACTGATTATGCAGTTCACAAGTTGTACATGTGTGAGTAAACTCACGAAAGCTAACTCCATTCCTTCTGTTGGAAAAAAATACATATAATAAACACAATAATTCACCAGAACAAAAAATGCTGAAATACAATTTAAACTAAAGAAAAAGGACAGACTTAGTAAACTACAGACTCACTCCCTTATGTTGAGTATTGTAGGAAATTTAGCTCTGTAGAGCTTTTTAGTGTCGTTGTGTGTTTTAGCGGAATGGCAGGGTTGGCTTATATTTCTCAGTGGGTCCATCACTACAGGCGACCCCTTTCATAATACACATGTTAATATAAAAATAAATATTTCTGAAGCTGCTAGAAAAGTTTAATTTGGATGTTTGAAAGGTAGCCCAGCCTGCCATTCAGCTCTGACTTCCTCATCTAACCCTGAATCCATCCTGTGGCCCAAATTTGTATTTTGTGGCTAAAAATGTCTTGTCACAACGACAATCCCACAAACCCTTTGTTTGTAATGTTTTTACAGCGTAGATACATATTATATAACTGATCACAGTTTAAAAGCTGTTAATTCCTATATGAGGGTACCATTCCTCAGGCACCCATACTACACCCATCAACTCCCTTTCACTATATCCTAGAAATCATCACTACAGTAATAATCATTTATAACCCCAACCACTGAGCTCTCTGAATATATGGCCCTGATCAGAAGCCAACACTGAACATCAAACGGGCTCATTCAGTTGTAAGTCGGGCTGTAAATTAGTGAGAAATTATAGCGTGCCAACGCCGGTGCCAGGGACAGGAGCAGGGACAGGGTTTTAGACTAACAAGACAGTTATGGGAAGTGATGACAGCATGCTGGCAAGTGTCATTACTCCAGACGTGACACACTATTCATTCTGAGGCAGCTGGCAAACGACTAAAAGCTTAGAGAAATATCGACAGGGTTCAAATGTTTTGGTAATCGCAAAAGTGATGGAATCCATTCACTTGGTTTCATTTGGCATAAGTGTAGCGGTGCACAGAATGATGTCACACAGGCTCAATCTGGTGCTACACATTTAATGAAAATGTTCTGCAAAATACAAAAATATTCCTTTAGGTATACAGTCGCTCCACAGCGTTTTCTGCTTCTATCTTGAACACAGAGATTCTCATTCTCTCTCGTATTTACAGTTTCAAAATATCACAAATGCACAAAATTAACAATTACACAATTATGATATGAACGACGGGGTCTCCCTCACACGAGGGCTCATTACCACGGCTGGCGCCCCGCGCCCCTACTACTTTAATGGCGGTGTAGGAAATTTAGGTTCAGAAGTGTTTTTCAGTAGGATTTATAGCACCCCTAGAGGTGGATAGTAAAATGTTCGCAAGTACTTGGAATGCCATATATGCTTGTAAAATATGTCAAAGTGTTTGAAACGTTGCAAATACTTATCGAATGTATAGTATGTTTACAGTATGTTTACCATAGAAGTGTTAAGTGTTAAGGCATAAAAGACAATAATTGAATGTATTAAACTGTGAAAAATAGCCAAGGGACAGACAGGGATTTTTAGACAGGCATTTAAGGGACGTGCAGAGGATCGTCAAGACCAGCGCTAATGGACCATCGAGGGCGGTCAGCTGACTGATGGCAGGAGGTGGAGTCAGCTGGATTTAAGCCAATTGTAATCGAGACAGACATTTTGTGGATGCTTTACGGACCATAAAAGGAAATTCAAAGGTAGAATTCGGTCAGTTCCGTCACATTTCATCCAGCAGGTAATAAGCTTCCTGGTTGGAGCGTGTGTGAGCTCTTTTCCGCGGATCATATTTCTATATCGATACTGTAAATATTTCTATATATTCTGTAAAAAGTGTACTTCACTTTGCAATTGTTTTAGCTTCTGTAGTATTAAATACTTTTGATCATAATTGGAGCCGGCTGACTTTTTGGCATGGCTGGAAGACGTGCGGCTCTCCCACAGTTTCGAGAGGTTTTCGAACCTAACAGCGGTCGGGAGTCTTGCATTAGCTGCTAGCTAGCTAAACTTACAATACTGTTACAAATAAACATTTACAAGACCTAACACAGTGCCACCAACCTACAGTATAACATTGTACTACCGGGGTACCTAAATAACATCACCAGCTTACCTGCAAAATACAAAAGTATGCGTTTAGATATACAGTCGCTCCACAGCGTTTTCTGCTTCCATCATGTACACAGAGATTCTCATCCTCTCGCGTATTCACGCGAGACTTCCCTGTGGCTCTCCGTCACAGACACTGCTCATGTTGCAACACTGACACCTACTGGCAATCCACTGGATCTACTGCCTACAAATGTAGCTGCTGATAAATAACGCTGTAACCTAAATTTGAACTACAATGAACACTTCCTCCTCATAAACACATAGGAAACATAATAAACTCTTACATTACACCCAATAAATGATTGTACTTACTGAACATTAACACACCATCCAGAGAGTAGAATATGTGTATGACTCAGTTTTATGGACAGCATACGTGACTGACCCTTTTTGGGAAGTGCTCTGTTTCCATATTAGATAGGCTGTCTAGGTTTAAATTCTCTGCCCAGCTCGACACTCCACCAGCCCAAAGCCTGTGGCTCAATCTTGTTGCCCGGTGGGCAAAAAATGGAGCATTTTCAGAAATTCTTGACAAAGCACTTTCTGCAGTAGGACTAAGCAGCACGCATAGTTAAACTCAAGGGGACAGTTTCTCTTAAAAGCTCTTGTACCAGCCTCGGCTCTTTCTGCAATTTGAGAAACACAGTTTTCATAAGGAATTGGGTCATAGTAATGACAGAAGAACATGGCATGTATAAAGGATTGGACCCTGGAGAAAGACCAAGAGGAGTCAAGAACAATGGTGGCGGGCTCAGATGGGGCCACGCTTTATTGCTTTGTCAGTGGCACAACAGTAAAGTCTTGTCCGCTGAAAGGCTGGCATTCCTCTGCCTGCCTTTCTGT